>NC_037668.1:24634932-24856816 GCF_003255815.1 Theropithecus gelada
AAGGTCTCAGTTGTAGTGAAATAAAAGATGACTTCTATACTTTCAGTTAACTGAGGGTTTAAAATCAGACTACCTACAGCTTTTTCTTTTCTGGAATATAGTCAATACCAGCCCTTGTTTCCATCACAGAAACCCATAACTACTATTTCCTCCTAATTTTCTGATTAGAAACTGGTTCTCAGACCTTTTACTAGAAAACTTCCCGCAGGACTTACCTCACTGGAATCTCCTTCCACAGCAGCCTAGTCCTTAAGTCAGAGCTTCAGGGATGACCATGTATTTTGATAGGGTAGGAACATGTATCAGATAGAGTTCTTTATTGAATAATGGTGGGACATGATAAGAAGTTTTGAAAGTTAGCCAGGAAGAAGTGCTACTAGCTATTTTCACTTAGAAACTTGACTAGCTCTTACTGTTTAACTGTGTGCTAATCCCTGGGAAAGAGAAGGCACAAGTGTTACAGGATTTTAAGGCTCCTCCCATTAAAATTCTTAGCTTTCTGTTTCCTTTTTCTGACTAGCCTGAACAGTTTTTCTCCTATTAGCTTGAGAGTTCAGCCAAAGATTATTGTACGTGTAGAGAAATGAAAGCAAAGAGCTCTTCCTTTGTGTCCCAGATTTCAAGGGAGTTCACAGCTTAGAGTAGTGGACAAGAGACAGTGTAATGGAAAGAACTCAAGTCAAAGCAAAGGAAACACCCCAAACAGCTGGTCAGTATGAGGGACTATGCTGAGGAGTCATGAGGTATTAAGCCAACAGAATGGAAATAAGGGGAAAACACACGAGCACAAAGGGTTTCAAATGGAAGAGGAAAACTGAGCCTGGGAGAAGGCAGCAGCTTGAACTAATTAGAACAACTGTGGCCTTGGGTTTAGTGGGAAAGGGTCCAATAAAGTGACCAGTCCTGCTTGGAAAATGCCAGTGTACCTCCAGTCTTCTAAAGTCACTTGGGAACGGGCATGATGGCTCACGCCTGTAATCCCAACACTTTGGGAGGCCAAGGCGAATCACTTGAGGCCAGGAGTTTGAGACCAGCCTGGCCACCATGGCAAAACCCTGTCTCTACAAAAAAAATTAGACAGGCATGATGGCATATGCTTGTGATCTTAGCTACTCAGAAGGCTGAGGCACAAGAATCACTTGAACCCAGGAGGTGGAAGTTTCAAAGAGCCAAGATCGTGCTACTGCACTACAGCCTGGGTGACACAGGGAGAACCTGCCAAAAAAAAAAAAATTATAATAAAGTCACTTGGCATTAGAATTCTTCTGAAATTGTATTAAGGTCCCCTGAATGCTACAGGGAGAAAAATCAAGAAGGAAAAGGTACTGAATTTTTGTTTAAGTTGCAGAAAAAGAAAGATACCTGAGTATGGAAGAAAAAAAAATGGATTTGACTATCAAGTTATTTTTTGTGTGATTTTAGTGAGAGTTGTTTCAGAAATGAATGAGAAAAATGAGTAAGTGGCCAGAAAATGGCAATAGCTTGTATAGACTGTAGTTAGCAGAAATTTAGCTGTCAAGGGAAGAACAGAGATAGGGCAAAACATCTTGCAAGGCTGTGTAGTAGCAGAAAAAAGTTATTTTAAAAACGGAGGAGACAGGTGCATTTATGTGCGCAGGAGAGAGAAAGACACAGAGAGAGGCTGAAGGCCAAGAGTCAACAAAAAGTTCACACAGAATGAGGCTAAAAAAAGATCAGATTAGGATTCTAGAGGTATTAAGAAAACATGTGTTCTGGAGAAAAGGTAAAATTAACTTTAAGGAAGAAAAACACCCCCGCGACAGGGCAGAAGAGGTGGGAAGATAGGAAAAATAATAATATATCAAGTATAACAAATAAATTTTGTATCCAAGATTTTTCTATAAAACAGAGAAGCACCAGGCTATCCAGTAATATATGGTTTTTCCAGGAGGCTCTGCGTTAAGTAAAGTATAATTATTGACTCTTTCTCCTAAATTAGTGAATTATTCTTTGGACAAGGAAAAAATATGAAGGACATAGAAGTTCAAGAGCAATCATTCAGGCTCAGAGCGTTTAAGATAAAATGGTTAAAAATACAAAAGAAAAGGAAAACTGGTGAGGCCATGTTTACCTCACTAGATTTCTAGATCAGGATGACATTTTAGGCACAGCTTTGAATTTCACTCACTCACACACACACAAACACACACACCCTTCCCCATGCAGTGTCTTGTTTCATTTTGTTTCCTGCTTTATTACAAAAAAATTCAAATTTAAATCTGACAGAACAAGATAAATTATATACCCATCACTTAGGTGCAATAAATGTTAACATTTTGCCTTAACTGCAAAATTACCTGTATGTGTCCCTGTATAAATTTATTAATGAAGCATGTGAAACCGGGTTAGATATCATGATATTTAACCACTAACTACATCAGCATACATCTCCTAAACTAAGAAAAATCTCTTATACAGCCTCCATACCTTTATCATACCCAGAAGCATTATCAAAAATACCTGATATCCCCCAACATCCAGGCCATACTCAAATTTCCCAAAATGAACAACAAACACATCTGTAGTTAGCTTTTTCAAACTAGAATCCAATCAAGGCTTATGCACTGCATTTAGTTGTTTTACATCTTTTGCTAATTTTAAACCAGAATAAAACAAAGCACAGACTGTGCTTTTGTATCCCCATGACATGGGCATGTTAAAGAGTCTCAAACAACAGCTTTATAAAATTACCACATTCCTGATTTGTTGTATCTCATAGCATTGTTTAACACATACCTGTGTCTCCTGTACTCCTTATGTATTGGGAATCTGAACAAACGTCTTGATCACACACAGATAAAACATTTGAGGTAAGGGTGCTTCAAAGGCAGTGCTGTTACTTCATAATGCATTACCTCAGGAGGCACACAATGTCAAGCTGTCCACTATCAGTGAGGCGTAGTTTCATGATGACAGTTTTATTTTAAAGGGTACTTCACCCATTATAAAGAGCAAATATATGTAGGGTGGTAATGAGGCGTCATCCAAATATTCTATTTCCTAAAAAGTTTTTACCTAACGGTTCCAAAATTCATTGATAATTCTTTCCTGAACCAACTATTTCAGGATATCAAAATGGTGACTTGTACTGGTATTATTCCTTCTACATTTATTTGCTGAGAATCTTCTGCAATGCTCACAGAGCTCGTCCTTTAAAACGCAATACAGTTGTTATTTGGGCTGTTCACCGATATTCTGGTGTTTGGGGTTTTTTCCCCCCTTCTGCATACATAACGGGTGTATTAATCAGTTTTTGCATCGGTAACAAACAATCCAGAATCTTAGTTGCATATAATGACACAGATCTCTTGTTCACAGCTCTGTGATTTGGCTGAGGCCCAGCTGTGGCTCTGGTGTGCTTTGCTCCAGTCCCTCGTTTGGCATTACATATCTCTCACACCAGAACTCCAAATAAAGAAGCAATGGCTCCTGAGGATCTGCTCCTCTTTTACTGGATGGTTTGAGTGCCAAAGAGTAAAAGCATGAGACGCCTTCCTAAGTGAGGATGACATGAATCAGAACGCTTGTAACCCCAGGAGAGACACTCAGTGAAAGTGAAAAATACACTTCAGTTTTGAGCCACTGAGATTTTGAGGTTGGTTGTTACTGCAGCATAACCTAGCTATCCTGACAAATACAAACAGGGAGCAGTTTAATTATTTCCTTTTAATTACTAATTTTCAGAGTAAGGAGTTGGTGTACTGATAACCTCTACTGTGGCAAATAATCTTACATTTTATCTTTCCCTTTTTCCTTTTTTTGAATGTCATTTTGGACTTGGACATTTTTATTAATATGATCAATCACAAACATTACTTTTTGATGCTCATATTGTCCCAAACTCAGTCAGTGACAGCCCCTTCAAGCTGTATCCTTTTGTCAAGACCCCAATTGTTCTCTAGAAACTCCCTGATACAATAAGAGATCTTAAAATCACTGTAAATATTCCCTGTCTGAAACCTAGAATCAGCCAGTTCTATAAGCAGCCCTAGTTCTTTTTAGAGAATGGTATTTTAGAAAACAATACCTGAATGTCAGGTGTGCTCAATACTACTGGATCATAATGGTTTCTAAGTTCTTTCATTGGACAGAGTGGATAAAGCATTTATTTTCATTCTCTCCCCCACCCTATGTGTGCGTGTGTGTGTATGTGTGTGTGTTCCACTCTCTGTCTTTCTCTGTTTCCCTATCCCTCTCTCTTTCTTTTTCTCCACACGTGCACACTCACACATACAGAGAGAGAGAGACTTATAGAATATATGCAGATAAATTAGAGATACATTATACAGATTAATTATATTGCATATAATACATGATAAACATTATATAGATTATGTGTAGCATTATGTTATACACAATCTTATGTTCATACTAATATTTACAACTTAGATTTGATTTTATAGAGTTATTCCCCCTCCTAATTTCTTTGTTTCTGTATTTGTTTCTTTTCTCACACATTGGAAACACTGGATCCTGATGTTATTAACCTCTTTATTTATTTGCTTTATTCTAGAACATCCATAAAATAATTTCAAAATTATAATATCAAGAATTAAAACTATTGGGTTAAGTTTAAGATTTCCTTGAGTACTTTTCATCCTGAAAAATTGTGCCACCAAAAGTTGTATAGTAAAAGATCCACTGAATATAATTCCTTTTATTGTACAGTCATGTTATGTATTAGATATGCAATTCAGTCAATTTTTTAGCTTTTAATTAGGAAGACAAGACGTGCAATTTTTCTTACACAAGCATCCTAGGGCAGCTTGTTCTCTTGCCCTTCTGTGATTGCCTGTGTCATTATCACAGCTATTGTTCTGTCTTTGCTTCTAAACTGTCCTCTCAGGCCACAGAGCTGGCTGTCAAAAATGTTAAGCACTAAGTATTCTTATTCCAATTGATGAAAATCCTTCATTATTATAACCCTTGAACCAGATCTAGGAGATTGGATTAGTATGTGTAAAACTGCCATTGAGGGGAAAGCACTCAATTGCAAGGAAGATAAAAATCAATGGAGAAATGGAGAAGGAGAAGGAATTACAGCTCCACAGAAAAGGCTAGAGCCCAGCTGTGACTGTTGGAAGGAAAGGCTGGTTATGGACATCCAGCGCTGTAAATACATTCTAGAGAAGGCTGAAGGAGTCAGAAGGCATGATCAACTGTGTTCCAGTCAAACAGAAGCTCAAACAGAAGGAAATGCATTTACCCCACAACAGACAAACAACACTAGCAACAACTGATTCTTATTTAGCAATTACTCTTGCAATAATTTACTTCTATTAGGTCATTTAATCCCTTTGATAAATGTATGCGGTAAGTCCTATGATTGTTCCTATTTTACCAGTGAAGAAACTGAGGTAGAGAGAAATATTTAACTTAACCAACCTCCTAAAGATTGTAAGTGGCAGAGCCATGATTCAAACCCAGAGATTCTCAGCCAGAATCCAGCACATCATAGCAAGATCTTTCCCCAAGAGCAAGATATTCAGCTGTGGAAAGCTAAAGAATTATTCAAGACAAATGAGTTCTCTATTGCCTGCATAAACTGGCGATGGGAAGCATTGAGGGAGCCCTCAAAAACCATGTTTTCAATTCCATTTAAGCCACTTAATCCCTAGGTAACTGTAGAGTAATTTTTATTTAGAAGCCATCATCTTACCCAATACTACTGCTCAAATAACACACTGTGACAATCGTTTTAGGTACAAACACTACTTGATCATATTATGAGTGTATCTGTGAACACAATTTATATAAAAGTATAAATGGGAAAATTATAAGATCTCAGAGTCCAGTTTGATGTGCTTTTGTAAGCATTGTTTTTCTAAATTTTTGGTTCTTTCTTTACTTATTTTGTGTGTGTAATTTTGATCTCCTTCAACACCTGCACTCTCAGTTTTCTCTCCTATCTAAGTATCTATACCTAGGCTCCCAGCACACAGCTTAGTTTCGGGTAAAAACCGCTCTCAGAGCGTCCTGTGCCAATGTTATAGATCAGGTAATGACTGCAGGGTGCTCCACTCCAATGAAAAGCTGACATTTCAAGGGCACTCTGCCAATTGGAAAGTCAGAAATAAACAAGAAACTGATCCTATGGATGCAATGTGATGAGAAAGTATCCTTTCTCTTGGCTCTCAATTTAAAATCACGTCACTGAAACTTAAAGCCTTTACTGTTTATACCTTTTTCCACTTCCAGCACAGGAGTTTAAGCCCCCAAACATCTGTCCTTGATTTCTACCCAGCTTCTTGGTTATTCCCATGCACTCAAATCAAACAGAAAAATAAAATAAATTAATGAAATAATCATTACTCCTCTGTTCTCTTGCTCTTTGTTGATTTCATTATTCATTTGAAGATATGATTGTAGAGAAAGCAGAAAGAATCTGGGGAAAGAAGGTAAAGAGTAAAGGGTACAGATCAAGAAAAAAGGCCAGGAGATCTCAATTTGCAGAACACAGAGTCATCTCAGGAGAAAGTTTAGTAATATCAGTAGTTGCATTAATCTCAGTGACACTAGTTGCTATATCAACCAAAAATCCCAATGGCTTAACACTAAAAAAAGAATGTTTTGCTCACATTCCAGTCGGATGTAAGTGCTCCTGGTTTGGTGGCTCTCTTCCAAGCAGTGACTCAGACACAGTTTCCATCATTTCTCTGGCCATCTATCTTCAAGATTTGTGTGCCAGTATTGCCACTGGCATCAATATCCAGTAAGCTGACAAGAAAAAGAGAGCGGAGAAAGAGCATCTGCTTTTTAACCACCCCAGCCTATAAAAGATGCGTCACAGCCATGCCCATGCCATTGGCTTCCATTCCCAACTAGAAGCAAGTAAGTCTGAAAGCACTGGCCCCTGGATGGGAAGCATGACTTGCTGGTGTAAAGTTAGCTCTCCAGACCACAATTGCTCTAGGAGGATTACTCGGGACACAGTCCTAGGAGCCATTTGTTCAGAAAAACAATGGCACTGAGAAGGAATGCAAAGGAACAAAGATCAAAGGCCGCCATCTATCAAAGTCCTCAGTTCTTGGCAGAACAAACCAGCCTGAGACAAAATTGTGAAGTCACCTGCAGAAGGCCTTTCCTCTCTTCTTTATGCCTTGCTCCTCTCAGGTGTTCTCTTGATAGGCATTTACTATTTTCATGGTGACCCCAAGTTCTTTGGGCCACCCTATTTAGTGGCAATTCTGACCCATTCTCTCCAGACATTGCTAGGTGACTGGTTAGTCAAGAGTTTAGATGTCCACAGTTGTGTTGAGCCCTGTCTTTGATAACATTTGCATCTTAATGTTCCTAAATCAATTAAGCTGAGGCTATAAAAACTTTGGTCTCCATGAAAATGATTTATTCATTTCATCATGGTCTAATTCAGGAGAAATATGACAGGCAGAGAATCCTTTGGAAACCCCTCAAGTCACTCAAGGCTCCCATTATGCAGGAGTAAAGTCAACCCACAAATGAAACACTAAAACTAATAAAATCTCTGTCATTATCGTAGTTATTTATAGCTGACAAACCCTTTAATATTTACATACGAATAAAAACACCATTATAAAAAAAAATACTCTCTGCATTTCCCTGATGAGAAAACTGAGACTTGGATAATCTAAATTGCTTTCCTAAAGTCACAAGACCACAAGGAGTAGGCTAAAGGCTGAAGCCAAGAGACCTTAACTCGTAATTCAGTGCTTTGTCATAATTCTGAGGGAAGTTGGCCCTTTCTTGTGATATCCAATATTTCTAAGGTATTTAGAAGTCTGTATCTTTCAAATTACTTCAAGCTAAAAGTATCCTGTCATTCTCTTTTCCAACTTCGTCGTATATCTGAGATTCATTTCCTTGTTTTCTCTATTACCTCAGTCTGTGTTCAGATGTTCTTTCTTCATCTGTGTTTTCTGATAGTTAAGTATCTGGGAAAAAAGATTCATAGTTTGGCAAAAGTTAGATGGCTGATATTAGTGCATTTGCTTCACAATCCACAGAAAGCTGCCCAGATTTATTGCTGTACATCCTTTCCACCCACCCACCAATCCTCGCCAACCTGCAACAAGCGGTGTTTCACACTTTCCATTCTTTTTAAATCATAACAGCTAACTGAACAAGTGCTAAACCACAGTGTTGGAAGGTAGCAGGAAAGCAAGTAAAGGCCTACGACCTGCCATGTAAAGTCAAAAGAAGACTGTAGTTATAAACAAGATATGAGTAGATTTTTTTCTCAAATACCCATGCAAATTCACTCTATTACACAGCAGGGCTGGGGTATATTTGCCACTAAGTATGCTAAGGAGAAAATCTACCTCATTTACTCCATTTTCCCAGATTCTCTATTTTGCTCAAGACTCTGTTCCATTCTCATTCCATATCTGTCTCTTTCTCACACCCCTAACTCCTTTCAATTACTCCCCCATAATCTCTGTCCTCCCTTTCATTTCTGTCTTCTAGAAATTCTTACCTAATTATTAATGCATGTTCCTAATATTTCTGCTCATTGCTTCCTCTCAAAACTTGCCATATTACATCTCTCTTTTTTTAAAATGATATTTTGTCATAGTAAAACTGAGAATGAGCTTCTAGAGTTTGCTTGGCAGACTACAAGCAAAATTCAGCCTGCAATGCAGTTTGATATGGACTCCAAGCTGAAACTACTTTTTACATTCTCAAAGAATTGTAAATAAAAACAAATAGTAATATTTGACAGCGACGGAAAGACGCAGAACACCCAAAATATTGCTCTCTGGTCCTTTATGGAAAAAGTGTCCTAGCCCCTGTTCTAGACTATGTAAAACCTCTGGTCTCTCATCTATTCCCATCCTTTGTAATCTTTACTATTCTTTGGAATGCTCCCCCCAGTTTATTTACTAAAGTAGAGGACACAGTGTTATAGGGCAGCCAGATGCAAACAGGAACTGAAACACAAGGCTTCTAACATTTTTCTTCATGTGGCATGACAATTATTAGAAGAGTTAAAAATCTTTTATTTCAATTTTCTGTTTTGAGAGTAACGTATTTTTGGTTACAGAGAACAACCCCTGAGATCACAGCCTTGACCTTCCCAATGTTTCAGAGGTCCATTGGAGAACCACCAGCACACTTCTCTCCCCAGCCCAGGAGAGCAGGAGGAAAGCAGGTGAGATGGTGATGACATAGGAGGCAGCAAGAAGGTTATGCAGGAGAAAAGTCTGAATAATTTATCTTCCAGGTGCATCTTAGGTGGCGGCAACAGATCTTTCCAACCCACATCAAGCTAGAAACTGATTTTGTTATTTTTCCTACATTCGATTGATGCCTCCTCTCTGCTTTTGACTCCCCTGTTAGCAGGCTGAGGTGCAACTGGAGAGGTAAAGTGTCTGGGAGGCAGCGATAGCGGTGTCCCCAGGGAACAGGCTATTGGCGTGCTGGTTGTGCTGCCAAGCCTGACTGCTTCTCTGAGACAAGTATCAGAGCCAGAGTATGTTGTAAGTTGGTAACAGCATATTCTGGGAAAGCCTCCACTAAAAATCGTGACCATTATGAGAGGAAATATGCTCCCAGTCGGCAAAACAGTATGAAAGTAAAATAACAGATAAGCAACAATACACTGGAACATGCTCTAGAGCAAAGACCTACCTAATAGTAGGCACATATCAGCTGTAGAACAAGCTAAATTCACATGCTTAGCCAGAGGCTGTGAGCTTAGATTTAGGAGATAAATATAAAAACAGTAATACCATCAAGGGAACGACCCTTGCAGGCCCACACCATTGCTCCCTACTAGAATGTAAGTCCATATAGTGATTTTCATTTTTTAATAAACATTTATTGTGCCTATGTGAACTGTTACATTTTAATCTAAAGCTGAGACAGGGTAAGTCACTTGTTAAGAGCCACAGAGTTATAAATGACAATACCAAGAATTAGAGGGCCAGGGAAAGCCAGAGAGAGAAAGAGAACAGATGAATTATACAGATGTGGCTTTGACTGTCAAATCTGCTTCTTAGAAGCTATGAAATTTTGCACAAGTTACTCACTTCTCTGAGCCTTAGTTTTCCCATTTCTAATGTGGGAACAATATCTACTTTTCATGGACTTTGTGAGGATTAGAAGCTGTTTTTCTAATGTGAATGGTTCATGGCTGACCCTTTAGAGAAAAGAGGACAGAGAGAGGAAGGTGTGTAAGTAGAAAGTGCTTACTCCAGGAAATGCAGGGTAAGGTTGGCCTGCGTGTCAAGGCACCAGAATGTCAGGTAGGGTTACATCCAGATTCCCATGACCTTTGTGGACAAGAGATTAGAAAGCATGCAGTTCTTACAGTCAGTCCTACTGTGACTATAAGAATTCATGGCTACAAAAAACACTTCCATTCTAGGGCCAGGAATTCTGAGCAAAACATTTGCAAGTCAGCCTACTCCAATCTATTGCTTGATGGCCATTCTAGACCCTCGAAAACTGTGTGCAAAGGAATGTTCTTTCATTTCTGCCTCTAACTTGAATCTCTTGTTTTCTGACATTCTCAGCTTTTCAAAAGCCTTCAGAACACGTTCGTGTGATGAGAGCTATTTCCTTTCTGAGAATGGGAGTCAGGGAAGGAAGAAAGGAAACAAAGAGGAAAATGTCAAGACTAAACTGTCACTGGCCTGGGAGTCTCCACCCATTTCCTGCACTGTGGCCACTGCTATAGGTAGCTACCAGGTAATATCTCTTCCTCCAGTTTGCAAAGTCTCTGGTGTTATCAGTTATAAACATGTAACCTAAAATTGATAGAATTACTTTGGAAAGCAAGAAAGCATACCCTGGTGAAACTGAAGAGGAATATAAACTATGACTCAGCAATCCAATCCCACGTGTATAATCTGAAATTGCTTGCTCTAGGAGATATGAAATTATTCCAACAGCATTGTTTATAATAGACAAAAAACCTGGGGAAAAAAGCCTGTATGTCCATCAAAGTCAGAATGCATTAATAAATTGTGTTATATTCACACCATGGAGCATTATACATTAATGAAAATAAACTTGTATATTTAAGAACATGGATAAACCTCAAAACACAATGGTAAAGGGGCCAAAAACAACTCATATAAGAATATGTTTCCACTTATATAAAGTTTAAAAAGCAAAACAAAGTAATATATTATTTGGGGATAGCTATATGTGAAATTAAACTATAAACAAGACAGGGGATGATTGGTTACCCATCCCTAGGGACTGAGAAAGAATGCAATTGATGAGGTTCACCGGAGAGTCTTCAAAGAACTGGTGATGTTCTCATTTTAAGCTGACCGGTAGGATTCTGAGTGCTTATTTTATTATTGTAATTATACTTTCTAAATGGTTCATATACATTCCATATACCCTAGGGTATGTCTAATTTATTTCACAACAAAAAAATTAATGTAACCCAAATGTGCATGGGGCCCCTAGGGTCACCTCTGCTCCCACTCCGCACTATCTTGAGTCAAGTAATAGATCAGTGTCAGCCCTGACTAGTGTTATGGTCAGAATGTCTGTGTCCCCCCAAAATTCCTATGTTGAAATCCTAACCTCAATGCAATGGGGTGGAGCCATTGGGAGGCAAAGTCTCTGGTATCATCAGTAATGAAAATACAATCTAAAATGGATAGTATCACTTTGGGATGCAAGAAAGAATACTGGTGAAGCTGATCAGAAATGGTAATCTATGACACAGCAAAACCATTCCCTGTTGGGATCCTTAATGGGATCCCTAATGGGATTTCATAAGTGCTCTTATGAAAGAGAGACAAGGAAGTTTGTTTCTTGTTTCCACCACATGAGGACACAGCCATCTATGAGTCAGCAAGTGGGCCCTCACCACACACTGTATCTGCCTTGACCTTGGACTTCCCAAGGCTGGATTTCTCATAGACTCCAGAACTGTGAGAAATAAATTTCTGTTGTTTATAAACCACCAGGTCTGTAGCACTTTGTTGTAGCAGCCCTTTGCCTGGAGTATTCATCTCCCTACTTCTCATGTCACTAACTGAAAGTGGCTTCTTTTTCATCTTAACCAAAGTTAGTCTGCCCATCAGTCTCCGCTGCAATCTCTTATCTGTTCCCTTCATAACAAACTCATTACAAACCACAACAACTTTGTTTACTTGTTTCTGTTTCTTTTCTTTTTGTCAGTCTCTCCTACTAGAACACACTCCTCTGGAGAGTCAGGACTTCGTATGTCTTGTTTATTGCAACCTCGCCATCTCTCAGCACAGTGCCTAGTATAAAATAGTGGCCAGATATGGTGATAGGAGTGTGATAATAAAAAATGTATCATGAACCCACAATAAAATAATGACTTTGTTATAAATTGTCATCTTATGTGCCAAGGCCTACACACACACACACACACACACACACAGAGTCACCCCGAGCTCTGCCATTTTTCTGCATGACTCTGGGTCTACATGGGTGACCTGTCCAGAATCCTGTCTTTTCTTTTCTTTGAGTTTTCTATATCCATTAAACTTCTTTTGGTCTTTACTGCAACCACTAATCCGGTTATTTTTTGTGTTTAAAGTAATAAAATTAAATATTCTATACTTGGAAAATGGCCTAGTATCGTTACAGCGAGTTCGCTCAATTACTCCCACTCTTTTGACTGCTTTTGACCGACCCAACAGTCCTCTATCCGACTTCAATTTCATGCCCACCTAACTTCACTCAGCTTCCTCAGTGTTTGCACCTGGGCTGCTAATCACTGCTAGAGAAAATCATACAACTACAAATTCATGATAATAAACTTCATCTGGTTCTCCACATTGCTCCACAAACTACATTTTCTAGTCAGCTCACTCTTCAGATTTCAATAATGATACTTCAGGATTTCTTCACTCCCCTTATATGTTTGATCCCTCTACATTGGGGCACATTCTCAGAAAATTACCCATATTCTTACCTCATAGAAATTATCGAGTCCACTTGTCAGAAACTCATCCAATCTCCTAACTGCAGTGGGCTGAATAGTGGACCTCAAAAAGACATGCCCAGGTTTTAACATTTAAAACCTGTCAATGTGACCTCATTTGTAAAAAGCATCTTGCAGATGTAATTAATGTAAGGATCTTGAGATGAGATCATTGTTGATTTAGGGTGGGCCTGGAATCCAATGGCAGGCATTCTTACAGAGAAATGCAGAGAGAGATCTGAGACACAGAAAAGATGGCCAGGTAAAGACAGAGGCAGAGTTTGGAAGTATGCAGCCCCAAGATGAGAAACCTGTTCAGAGGAGTGAAAATCTGCTTACACCTTGACCTTGATTTTGGACTTCTGAACTCTAAAACATTGACAGAATAAATCTCTGTTATTTCTGAGGCACCCAGTTTGGGGAAATTTGTTATGGCATCTCCAGGAAATTCACGATGCTAACTAAGCTGACACCTGCATTTGTACCTGCTCCATCTGCCTTCTCTTCAGTTACTGTAGCAAGGGTGGATAGTTCCTATTTAAGTCTTCAGCTAGGCTGTGGACCCCACAATAAAACATTGTGGTTAATGGTGCAAGTCTCAAGCTAGGTTGCTTGAGTGTTGATCCTGTCTCCACCACTTACTATGTGATGTTGGTTACTCACAGTACCGTTCTATGCCTCAGTTTCCTTACCTCAAAAAAAACAGGATAAAAATAAAAAGTACCTCTCTAGGAGAGGCTGTGTAGGAATTAAATGGAATCATGCTCTCAGAACTGTTACTGAATAAGAAGGGAAGAACTTTTATTACTATTATCATCTCTGGCTGCCTCCTCAACTATCAATCTATCTATCAAACTATCAATCAAACTATCTATTGATTATTCCTCTCTCTCGTTCCTTCAACCTTTTTTTATGAGATAACTTCCATGAGCATTTAAACATTCATGACCATTCCCTATCCAACAAACAAAAACAAACAAACATCACCACTCCCTAAACCACACTCCTCCCTCCAGCTCCCATCCCACCCACTAACTCCATTTCACAACAAATGTTTTAATTATATACACTCCTTGCTTCTCCTTCCTCACTTCTCACTCACTGGGGAACCCACTAAAATCTACTTCTATCACTCCACTGAAACTTCCCTTGACAACCCATGTATTACCAAATCCTAAAGGAAACATCAGCCCTTATCAGCAACATTTGACAGTGTGGCTCATACACTCTTTTTTAAAAGCTTCTTTTCATTGATTCTGGCCCCAGCCCTCCTAGTTTTCTTCCTGTCTATCTGGCCAGTCTCATTTGCTCACTTCTACCTCCTCTAATGATTCCTTAAATGATGGGTTCCTCGGGCCTCCTTCTTAGCCATTCTTCTTTTCTCATTTTACCTTCTATGAGATATTGACCACTCCCAAGACATCAATTTACTCACAACAGACTGATCATTCCTAACTTGTATCTCTGGCCTAGATTTCTCTTCACAGTTCCAGGCTCATATATCTAGCTGCCCACTAGACA
The DNA here is from genome assembly GCF_003255815.1 of Theropithecus gelada. Classification (NCBI taxonomy): domain Eukaryota; kingdom Metazoa; phylum Chordata; class Mammalia; order Primates; family Cercopithecidae; genus Theropithecus; species Theropithecus gelada. Next base: position 24,649,373 of record NC_037668.1, read on the forward strand.
TATCTACTGCTACATATTTGACACCTCAAATTCAACATATCTAGTGGAAATAGTCATCTTCCCTGGCCTTTCTGAGAATCTACTTCCTCTACCTATCCCCTTTCTCATTAAAAGGCACTTCAATTCACTCATTTGCTCAAGCCAGGAATCATCCTGGACTCTCCTTTTTCCTTTACCTCTTACAGCTGATTTCCACCGAGTCTTATCCATTTGATATCTTAAATGACCCTCAGATTCATCCTCTTCTCTCTCTTTCTCTCCACTTCTCTAATACAAGCCAACACCATATCACATATACCCTTAAACTGTCTCCAACCTAGCTTCCCTTCAGTCTTTCTCCAAATTCATCTGGAATAATCTTTTCAAACTGTATTCCAAACTATAAATCTAAGCCTGGTCACCACACACACACACACACACACACACACACACACACACACACACTCTTCAAATCTGTCATTGGTTGGTATTTCCTCTTAGGATAAAATCCAAACTCTTTAAGAAGGTTTACCAGTTCCTCCACAATCTGGCTCTCGGCATTAGACGTCAGTCTCACAGACTGCCTGGAGTGTTTTTGTTCTCTCCTTCCTTCATAGCTTAATGTCGCTTCTTCCAGCAAGTCCTGATGATGCTCCAGCTTTCAGATGTCCCATGGTGTTCTCGGTACATCCCTTAAGAGTGACCCTCTATAATGTGTTGGGATGACCTAATCAATGTCTGTCTTCCACACTGCAGAGCAAGTGTGTAAGAACCAGAACCATGCCTGTCTTATTCCCAATGCATCTCCAGTGCCTCTCAAAGTTGCAGATCCACGGCAGGCACTTCATAAAGACTGCATGAGTAGATGAACAAATGCTATTTTCCTTGGGGAATTATTTGGTATACTTTATACTATGTTTCTCTGAATTCTATGTGCATCATGACTGAATTTGTGCATATATATGTATATGTACACATATGTATGTGTATACATATATAATGATCATAGTTAAGAGTTATTGACTGAATTACATTACAGGAGAAGAAATAGTTAGAATAATTTATCTCTGAACTCTGTCATACAGTACATTTGAAGGCAAGAAATTATTTAATGAAAATCTGGAAATTGGGAGCATTTTAGTAGTGTGATGCAAGGATCTTAGAGGAAAAGTTTTAAGGGATACTATACTCAGGTTAAGACAAGACTATTTTAAAAAAATAATTTGTAGCAGACTAGTTTCCTTAGGGACCAGCTTGGAAACTATGAAGGAATACACATTTCAGTTAGATAACCTAGAGGAAAATAATTTGGGATAGAAAGTGGGTGGAAAACAAAATCCACATTTTAGAGAGTGTTCAGTAATACTGCTCAATCTGCACAGTTGGATCACACAGTTGGATCATCTGTACTTTAAACATTTTTAGCCAATAATCTATTTCTTATGAATGGTATTTCAGATAAAAGTCGGAAATTTTATTTCCCTTCTTGAATATGTAGATCATGGATGAGATTTACAGACAACACAGGCATTTAAACAGGCAAGACATGGTATTTCACCAAAAGACCAAAATCAAGTTGGGAAAGAACACATTTTAATGTTCCTGCTTTGACCCCAAAATACAGAAGGTAAAATAGTATCTGAAAAAAATGAAACTCAAAATTCATGGAGGCAAATGCTGTGTGCAAAATCACTGACTTGCCAATCACGGTGGCTCACGCCTGTAATCCCACCACTTTGGGACGCCGAGGCGGGTGGATCACCTGAAGTCAGGAGTTCAAGACCAGCCTGGCCAACATGGTGAAACCCCATCTCTACTAAAAATACAAAAAAAAAAAAAAATAGCTGGGAGTGGTGGTGGGCAGCAACTGTAATCCCAGCTACTCAGGAGGTTGAGGCAGGATAATCACTTGAACCTGGGAGGTGGAGGTTGCAGTCAGCGGAGACTGCAGTCAGCAGAGATTGCGCCATTGTACTCCAGCCTGGACAACAAGAGCAAAACTCCATCTCAAAGGAAAAAAAAAAAAACTGACTTTACCAAGAAAAAAGATTTTAGTTTGCATTAGAAAAGCTCGCTGGTGACATTGAGCAAGCTTCCCAGCAGGTGGCGCCCTGAACCAATGAATGTGAAAAATGACAGCCTCAGACACCTCTGCATTTTAAGAATTAAAATCACCTCTTTTTTTATATATATATATATATATATATATATATTCTGACCATACACTCAGTAGATTGTGGAATCCATATGCTCTTACCCTCTGTACAACACACACATACACATGCGTGTGGACACATTCCTTCACCAGGGAATACAGTAACACCCCTAAATTATGAAGGTAAACATTAGCAAGCCGGACATACAAATTAGACACCTATTAATATATGTATGTGAATTGCATCTGTTTATAAGAGCCAGTCCAGTACCTCCAAATGGGTCCTTAACACCGCCTAGTATACATTCCGCACTTCTCTGCTATATTATCATCCTCTCACTCTCCACAGTAACTAATCCAAATTTCTGTGCTGTTTTCAAACATCCAACACCTTCTCTTTATCTCAGTTATTTTCTGTTCAAGACATGGCTACTTACTTTAACAGAAGAAGGATAGCCACTGCCATCAGATGGAATTTCCTCATCTTCCAGATATCAACATGAAAATCTTCATCTAAACATCTACCCTCTTTCCTTCCAATGGTCACGGAGGAGCTGGTCCTCCAGCTACCCACTGTTAATGCCTTCTCTGGCACTCTGCATCCCCTATCACCTTCCCAGAAACCTCGGCTTCTATTTATGCACTTGCTCTTGTTCTTGTTCTCTCTCTCTCTCTCTCTCTCTCTCTTTCACTCAATGATTTCCTTCCCAATGGCTTTCATAGAAACTCAAATCTCTCCCACTAAAAAAAAAAAAAACAATTAAGATGTGTGGAACTACAGATACAACAAGTTTGGCCATAAATTTATCACTGTCGAAACTGAGTGGTGGGTACACGAGGATTCATAATGCTATTCTCTCTAATTTTATTTATGCTGGAGAGTTACCACAATGAAGTTTTAAAGTAAGGGAAAAAAGATATTTTTGTTTGATTCCTCATAGCTTCCTCACCACCCTCTCTTCATCTCTTCATGCCCACACTTCTAAAAGTTGCCTATATGCATTCTCTGTTTCCTTACCTCCCACTCCCTCTGCAACCCCCTCCATCTGCTTTTTTTTACCTGACACTCCAGAGAAACAAAAACAGCTATCACCCTTGACTTCCATGTCACATAATCTAGTGGATACATTTTAGTTATCATCACTCTTGACTTCTCAGCAGCATGTGATACTCAAACAAGTTTCTTCTTATATACTTCCTTCCCTGGGCTTCAGAAATTATAATATTCTGCTTTTTCTTCTACCTCTCACCACTACTTCTCCGACTCCTCTTACTCTGTTATTAAACGCTGAAGTTCCTCTTAGCTCATTCTTAGGCCCTTTCTCTCCTTACCCTGTAATTTTTCCTATGTGATCTTATTTGTATTCTTGGCATCAAATTCCACCAACATGCATATGACTTCCAAAATTAAATCAGCAGTTCAGACCTGACCTGACTCTCACCTTCATACATGTGTGACATCTCCTCTCTATATCTCAAAAGCACCTCAAAATTAGAAGCTCCAAACTGAACTCACCATTTTCTCCCCCAAACCTGGCCTTCTTCAAGTGTTTCTGATCTTAGCGAATGGTGTGCAAACCAGAAATCTTAGAGTCTTTCTTGTCAACTCTTTCCCCCTTTTACCATTTCTAATCCATCAACAAATCCTGCATGTTTTACTCGTAAATACTTCTGAAACCTTTTTTCTTCTATATCTGCCATTACCACCACCAGCATCATTATCACCCCCTTAATCCCGGCTAATATTGCTTTTCACAACAACCTCTGGTGGTAACTTCTAATTTAGCTCCAGCATCTATCCTGGCAGCCTTCCACTCTGTCCTCTGAGCAGCAGCTGGAGTAATCTTTCCAAAATGCAAATCCAATCATGTTATTCTTTGGCTTAAAATCTTTCAGTGGTTTTCCATTGTTTTGGGGATAAGGAGAAAAAAAACCTTACAGGGAATACAAGGCCCTATGGGGCCTTGTCTCTCCAATTTCACTTCATGCGGCCTTCTCCCTTACTCTCTATTGTCAAACCAAACTCACTTTACCGTCCTTCATCGGGCTGAGTGCGGTAGCTCACGCCTGTAATCCCAGCACTTTGGGAGGTGGAGGTGGATGGATAACCTGAGGTCAGGAGTTCAAGACCAGCCTGGCCAACAAGGTGAAACCCCGTCTCTACTAAAAATACAAAAATTAGCTGGGTGTGGTGTCAGATGCCTGTAATCCCACTTACTTGGGAGGTTGAGGCAGGAGAATCGCTTGAGCCTGGGAGGTGGAGGTGGCAGTGAGCCAAGATTGTGCCACTGCACTCCAGCCTACGCAACAAGATAAGACTCTGTCTCAAAAAAATAAAAATAAAAATAAAAAAGCCCTTCATGCATGGCATTCTCCCTCCCTCTACAAAAGCTTCATGTATGCTGTCTCTGTATAGAAAGCGCTTTTCTTCATTCCTTGCCTAGTTATTTCCTTATCTTTCAGATTCAAGTCAAGAGACACTTCCTGGGGGAAGCTGTCCTTGATCTTCCCGAAGAGGTCAACTCTCCTGGCCACAGACCTTCTTTGCTCCATGGACCTCTCCTTTATTTACCATTGCAGCTTTACATGTATTTCTGTGATCACCTCTGTCTCATTTGTTCATCATTGTACCTCATTCAGTTCTTAGCACACAGCAGGTACTACAAGCATTTGTTGAATGAGTAAATGAATTAATGATTATTATTCATTCAACTCTGTCGGTTTTCCCTCTACTTTAACTGTCTCTAGATTACTTTTACCTTCATCTCTGAGTGGATAATCAGGGACTACACCTCATTTTTAATATTAATATAGTTCTGTGCTTTTATAACTTATGCATGCCAGGATCCCATATGTGGGGCATGCCAGGCATCACTTTTACCCTAATATTTGGAGCCAGATTATTATTTTTGTATTTTAAAAATGCAGATATAATGAAATAGAACCCCAAATCTAGAATGTAGCATAAAGTCTATGACTTCAGAGAAATGCTGTGCTTAGTATAGACCACTTTAGGCCTGGCTTATGTGAATCTGGAAGTAAGCCATCACTCTCCTCAGCCATTAGAGACACGCTTAAGCACAAAACTTAAAAAGCACCATTAGAAGTTTATACATAATAGAAAACTTTTAACAGTTTCATGCTCCTTCAAAATAATATAACTTGTTCTAAAGAGTCGGAAATTTTGGATGGTACTATTTCTTGCTCTAAAAGTGGTCTACAGATGTAGCAAAGGAAGACAAGTTATCAGCAATTGTTAGTGATTGCCAGAAGATGCTCCCTTCAGATTCAGGACTGAGCTAGTTCCACAGCAAGGAATTCACCCAGAAAGAGAATTGGCCTGGAATACAACAGCCAAGCCCTGGTCTCCTGTCTCCTCCCAGCTCCCCAGGTGTTTGTTTTAGTCTAATTCCATCTCTGTAGACACCAACCTGCCTTCTCAAAATAGACACACTCGCCCTCATCCCAGGCTTTAAAGCCCAGCATTGCCCCACACAGAGAAGTCCTAACATGACCCTTTCCACGGGGACTAGAACCTGAGGATGCTGTAGGACTTCTCTGCTCATTGCCCTAGAGAAAAATCTAGGGCTCCTACAGTGATCACTTTGGGGAGAACGTGCTCTTGGAGGGTAACTACTATTTAAAATACATTACGCATGTCTTGACTTCCACTAGGACTCCCCTTGAAGAATAATGTGGTTAGAAACATGGGTCACAGCTAAAATCTCTCAAGTCCTCACTCACAGCCTCCAAGAAACCAGCTTGATCCAAACAATCTGAAGGTTTAGAAAGAATAACTACAAACAAGGAGGCTAGCACTTGTGTTTGCACCTCCTGTGTATCTACCTCGACAATTTTACAGCTTACCCTATTTAATTCTAGGTATTAGTTTGATCATTTAGTGGATGAGAAGATCAAAGGACTTAGACAGACTTAGCGCACGCCTACATTTATACAAGTAAATAGGGAGACCTCAGATTTGGACTCAGATCTGTGTCATTACCATGAAGTCGCTGCTTCTTCTATGCTCATGGTTAACTTCCCTTATCATACTATGCCATCTCTCACCATTCATTCTCTCAAAAGAATCATCACTGAACAGTATTACCACCATGAAAGCAAAAAGATCCAACTAACTTCCAAGGAGGACATAGTTTAAAGATATTCTGTTCCATTATAATTTATAGCAAGTACTAAGGACATAAACACTGCAATCATGTTTTCGGGGATAAGGTCTATTTGCTACAGCTTTAAATATAAGCAAAATGAACATGTTTACCACTAGGTAATAACTATTGTAATGACAATAACTAAAAATAACTAGTTTAAAAATAGGTGATCTGTGTCAGGTAAGCTCTCCAGAGATGATAAATCACTTTTGTAGGTGGACTGTTATAAAACCCTCCACCTCCGGTGGTATAGCACCACCGCTTGGGAACCACAGCGCCACAGCTTGCTGCTTCTAAAGGCTTTGGGCCAAGCAGAGCTGTAAACCTGCCTACATATGTGACTCTATTCTCTACTTATCTATTCTATCTCTGTCTGTTCTCTACCAACAGATAAAATTTGCCTTTTAACACAGAAACCAGAACCTTCGCTCAAACTCGTCAATGGTCCTCACTAACATTTAGAAAAGCCTCACCGACAAGCCTTATGTCAGTGATTGCCAGGGGCACTGGAATTGCCCCTCAAAAGTGGTTTGAAAATTTGATGGAGTAGTTTTTTTTGTTATAATGACTGGGGGCCATGGTTAGCTGTAGAGAGGTAGAGCATGCTGGACTTATGAGTCCCAGAATGTGCAAGGGCATCTCTCACAACGAAGAATTGACCCATGATGTATACTTCTGAATGACCTATTAAAACCTATGTGCTGGGGCCGGGTACAATGGCTCATGCCTGTAATCCCACCACTTTGGGAGGCCGAAGGCAAGTGGATCATTTGATCTCAGGAGTTCAAGACCAGCCTGGACAATACGGTGAAACCCCGTCTCTACTAAAGTTACAAAAATTAGCTGAGCGTGTTGTTGCGCATGTGTACTCCCAGCTACTCAGGAGGCTGAGGCAGGAGAATCGCTTGAACCCAGGAGGCGGAGGTGGCAGTGAGCCGAGATCGCGCCACTGCACTCCAACCTGGGTGACAAAGCGAGACTCCATCTCGAACAAACAAACAAACAAAAATGTGTTGGTCTCTGAGCCTAGAGTCTAACTTGTCTTTCTATGTTGGAGAGTTTTCTGCATGATTTAAAACTTCCTAAATTTTCCAGGAATGCAAAGTACTATGCATTTTGCAAGAAGACTTACTCCGTTTTGATCAAAAATTTATCCAAAAGTGTTCACCAGTCTGGAAAACCATGACACTGCTGGTGAACGACATCCCTCATGAGATTTAAGTCAGCAGTGCAGCATGCTTGCATCAGTCTGCACATATAGCTGTTGCATTCAGGGTGGTTGTTCATATAGGTGCAAGGCTGCTGGTATGGCATTTACATACTAAAATATATGTTATTTATTATAAGTTTATTGCCTTTTATTCCTCTCTTACATTACAATTAGGGTATTATATTGATTTGTTTTCATTACAGGCATGGGTAAGTTATGTTATCTATGAATTTCACTGCAGGGTAGTAGAGGAGAATTGAAAAAATAATGGACCTAACAAGGCAGAGTTGGATATGATAGGGTTGAGAACACTGTCCTAGATGATGTGCCCTGTATCAAACTCTAATCCCAACTCTTCCCATCACTCCTTCCACTCCACCACATTGACCTTTCAGCTTTCCAATCCAGCTGGTGTCCACATCAGAGTCTCTGCTCTTGCCGTTTCTCTGTTTGAAATGCCCACCCCCTAAATCTCATTGTCCTCCCTCACTCCACTCAGGTCTTCACTCAAAAGCCACCTCCTCTGAGAGGTCTTCCACAACCATCATTCATCACACCACTCTCCACCCTCTAGCATCCTTTAAATTCCTCCATAGCACATAGCACTACCTAAAATGCTATTCACTATTATAATGTTTACTTACCTGTCTGTCATTTGTTGCCATCATGGGAATACATAGGAGGTGGAATCTACTATTTTGGTGCCTGGAATAGTGGAAAGTGGCACGAAGTGGGTGCTTAACGAGTATTTGTTAAATAAGTGAATTAATGCATGAAGATACTGCCTGTGCTCCTGCTACCTGGAAGCTAGGAGTAATCTCTTTCTCTTTCCTATCTATATAATTTATAGTCAATCGAAGTCAGCATTAATTCTTTCAAATATATCCATCAAATGCCTACCATATTTCAGGCACTGATAATACAATAATAAATAACACATATCCTGCCCACATACTTTGCAATTAATGATCAGCTACAGCATCTCTGAAGTATTTGAGTCCTACAGTGAAGTGACTTTATAAAAAACACACCCATTTCTATTTTATATTCTGAATATCTTTAAAATACAGTAATTATGATGTTCATAAATTAGGAGATATCCCTTATGTATTCAAAAGAAAATTGTTATCACACAGAAGAATTTTTACTCGTGGAAAATCTTTTCCCAAGTCCTGGTGATATCCTTCAAGTCTCCAAAACACCAACCCTCAGAGATGAAGAGAGTTGAAGGTTAGGCAATAGTTAAATAAGCAGAAGCTTCTAGTTCCCTTGAGTGGGGTAGCCAGGAGGACCCTCTACCTACCTGGCTGAGATAAAGTCTCCTATCTAGGGCACAGAGGGACCACATGCCTCTGAAGGATCCTGCCAGCTAAAAAAGTCCCATCAGTCCTCTTTCTTAGGGTAGCACAGGGCGGCATCAACCCCTGCTGATGACACACAGCCACCCTGGATGTTCCAGGCAGCGGCTGAGCATTCAGACCCTTTCCTTTCCCCACTTTGTGTCCAGGTACCCTCCTCATATGCTTGGGAGAAAGACAAAAGCAACTTGAAAACTAACATAGCCTCTATATTTGTACAGCGCTGCACAACAAACTTTTTCGTCCATTTTTACACTTGTAGGAAAGATAATATACTCTGTTTTTAATACATAAGCAAATTAAAGTGCAGATGTTCAGCAACTTGGCAAAACTGCTTCTTGTACCAAGGTCCTCTGACTCCAAGATAGGGAATAGAAACGACAGGATAGAATCAGGCTTGGGGAATCATCCGTGGATTTTAATTCTCACAGGTATAGAGCTTCACAGAAAGAGCTGGCTCTATCACACTCTGATCAAACATTTAAACAAATTCCAACGCAATGTCTATTTGGCACACATACCCACCCTGTTCCCACCTCATCCCCAGCCCTCACAGTTCCATGAAGTCTGATCATTATTTCCAGAAAGACTCTAGAAATGAGCAAATCATAGAGTGGGCCAGAATGAACCTCCACCCTCACCCCGAATTTTAACAGTGATACAGAAATAATATCCCTACCCTCTCAGAATTCTCATGGTTAAGCACCTCCATTACCATGCTATGATACAGGAAGAATCAGGAAGATGTATGCAGTATTATAGATTATGGTGGAAAAAAGTGACATACTCCTTTCCTGAACTCCCTTTACCTTCCCCTTCCCCACCCCGCCCCCCCCACCACATGCTAATTTTTCCTTTCAGGCCAGGGCTTAAAGCAAAAATACCTAAGATAGGCTGAGTTAACAATAAACGAAAGGCTCCAGGAAAGAATGCCCAGGAACTTCTGGTCCACACCATGTCCTCCAAAGGGCGTATCTATGGGACTGGTGGGAGAGAGATAACATCTGAATTGGCCTTCCTCCAAGGTAACCCAGAAATGTGAAGCCATGTTAGCTCTTACTACAAGAATTTTAAGTCTTTAAAGTACCATACTACTTCAAGAGAATTTCAAAAGTTTCCATTTGCTATAAACATGCACACATGGAAGCAGAAAGCATTTATCTCCCTCCAGGGTCCTCCTGTCTACCCCATCAATTCCCCCTACCTTCTGGCATGGCTGCTTTAAACTTCTATGTGGACTTTCCTGCCTCCCCCTACCTCAGCTTCCTAACAGTGCAAGTGCACAGCTGTGTCCTCTGGTCACACGTCCAGAGTCCCGCATGGGAGAGATGCTGAGTCTCCCCAGCAGTCCTGGGAACATATCTTCTCAGGTTTCCTGGGTTCACCTGAGGTGGAGGTCGGTTCCTGGCAGGGGCAGCTCCCTCTAGCTAATAAGCTAGAGGTAGCAACATGCAAGGGAGAGAGCCAGACCAGCCCAAAATAGAAACCCAAGCTACATCACAATCTGACCAAGCTCCAATCTGGCTAAACGTGGCCCGTTAGACAAGACAAGGAGACAGCAGAAGTGAATGCGGGAGGAGACAGGAGGTGAGAACATGGCTTTTTGAAAATCAGAAATTATGGAAATAACATTCAGATACAACACTTGAAGTTTGTCCTACGAACAAAAAGGGGTACAAACTTTTCACAGTAAAGAGCATTTAAGTATGAAACCTTCGAGTTTCTGGGGACAAGCTCATCCAGCTTGCTGCTGGTAATTAGTGTGTTGCTCTGTGGTTTATTCCACTGAGACAAAGAGCAATGATTACATTTCACCTGATAGATCAGGAAGTGAGTGATGAGCTTGAGCACAAAAAGCCCCAGGAATGAAAAAGTATAACTGACAGACAGTGCAAGAAATTATCCTCTGCACGACCCCGTCTACCTCCTGATCCACCAAATGATAACCCTTTGGTCAAAGAAGGTATCACCTCAGAGGACAGTTGGACATATCCTCACTGACATATGGGACAATCTGCCCTTTTGTGGTCTCAGAGGTCAAAGGAGAGAACCATATTAGTTCCAAAACCTGTGACTTTGCGTCTTGGTCACTATGTGCCAATTATCTAACCGTGAAGTAAAGGATTCAAATGCTGTGTCAGTCGGGCTGAGCAGAGAGACGCAGCAGACATCTGAGCCTCTACTAGACAATGAAAATCCATAAGAGAGGAATACAGAAAGAATGAAGAATGAGGGGACAGAAAAGGAGAGAAGGTCCAGGATTCTCAAGGAAAAGGGTTTCCTTTCTCTGTATAGCCTCCAGGGAGGAATAAATATAATTATCAACCTAGCATGACAGTATTCAAAATAAAAGAGGCACCTGCCAGGTGACCATCTCTGCCGGGACTCGAACCCGGAACCTCTGGATTAGAAGTCCAGCGCGCTCGTCCATTGCGCCACAGAGACCTCACCACACACACAGCATCAGCACCAGAACTGAAAAAGCACATACCTTCTGCATCACCGAGCCATCTCAGCATCCTGCTCTCTGAGCGGTGGGGGGGACAGGGACAGCTGGAAAATCTGGAGTGGAGATCCACCAGCCGGCTTCATCAAAGCTTTTCTCAATACTGTGGGTCTGATGGTCCCCAGAGGATTGGAGGAATGTGACAGCAGTCAATTTACCAGACTCAGAATCCCTGATGGAATAGGACAGAACTAGAGCCTTTGCTCTCCTTTCCTCTCCATCCCTTAGGGATGATACGAAAATCTCTCGATTCTCATGCTAATTAAGCAGAGTGCACCCAACCCTGCAGAAAACGCAGAAGCCATCTCTACCTCCACCCCCACTCGCTCACTGTGGTTTCATCCCAGTCCAGCTATTCTCAGACAGGGGCTGGGCAACGCTTGGGGATTCAGGAAAACCCTCGATCCCAGAGACAAAGGAGCTGCTTCTGTAAAGGAACACTGTGAACAACGGCAGCAGAGAATGGCAGCTGAGTTCTAAGAGACTGGTCTGGTTCTCAGCAATAAGAACTGTATCTGTCAAGCCCAGGCAAGAGGTACCGGGAGTCTGATGTTCCTTCAGCATCTTCACTAGAATTAAGAATGGGAGTGAAGAAAAAACAGTGTTCAGTGTGTGTGTTCAGTGTGTAAGGATGTGTGAACATATATGTGTGTGTGTGAGAGAGTGTGTGTATGAGAGAGAGGGAGGGAGAGTGTCTGTACACATAGGGTTGGAGGGTGAGAGTGGCAGATCTCTGATGAAATAGATGTCCTCAAATAGCCCTCCATAAATACCTGTATCTCTTTCCCCCACCTTCCTCAGCCCCAAGTCTCTGACAGCCTTTCTCTCCAGGGCTACCTACTTTGAAGGACAAGGATTTCTCAGCTACCTGTGCTTGCTACAAGTATCCTAGTACAATCAAAGTGACTAACCCTCCATAACCATATACCCAGCTCAGATCCAAGAAAATGATTTCTATTTTTAGAAGCCTCTCAGAAAAGACAATTCCATAATCACTGTTGTTTATAATTTCCACTGAGCCCATTCTTCTGAATGTCTAATCTAAATCCTTCTTACCTCACTTCAGCTCATTTTCTCCTATTTGGTTCCCAGACACATGGGAATAATTGGATTCTTGGTTCCTGATGACAATGCATTGATTTAAAGACTAATTGTGTTCACCACCCCACTCCCCATCAAAAGGTTACAATAAAAGCAGGGAGCCAACTCAGATATCCCTCCTCCCTCACTGTGTGTCTCCATGGCCCCCAGTTCTGGACATTGCCAGCCAACTCCAATCATACAATATAGTTATTTCTAACCTGTGAGGCCAGGTGATGGCCAAGTAAAGAAACAATATGACTAAATGAAATGATTAGATTAGAAAACCCTTAAGGGCTTTCTGACTCTAAGACTACAATTACAGCATCTCCCACTTCCCCACCCATTCATATAGCCCCAGGAATGAGACATGGTAGAGAACACAACCAAAGCAATTCAGTCAGATCAGGAATATAAGCAAAAGACTCTTTCTAACACATGGGAGAAAGCAGCTACTCCAACCAGGCTTGCCTTCCATCTACGACCTAGAGATGGGAGCTCAGAAAAGTGTGACTAATTGTGTCTATTATAGACTTGAAACAAGAAGGCACAGAATAGACCTTTCTATCCAGAGATTGTATTACTCTGAGTGGCTAGTCACAAGGTGCTGATGAAAGAGTTAGTCAAGGGGTCTATATGATTGTAAAGGGAAGCTTAACAGCACAGGCTAGCAATGAACCATTCCAATGTAAGGGAAAGGAAAAACTAGACTCTCAAGATAACTTCCTGCCAGGCTCAGTGTTCACACACACACACACACACACACACACAAACACACACACACACAGCTCTTCATAAAGATATTGTCCTATATCCCAGAAATCTATCAGCCCCCTGAGTGACGTCCAAAGTATCACTGCTTCTTACAAGATCATGTGTTGTCCCAGCTCTCCAACTCCCTCCAGGAGCTTCATTCATTGTCTGCAATGTTCCCACTTGGTGCTGGGAATACAATGATGGAGAGATATATCATGGCATGGTTCTACTCTCAAGAATCCCATAGGCAAATTCCAACGCAGGAATGACCCTGAAACATCTATGGGAGAAAAGAAGGAATCAACTTATTACTCACCAAATAAAATACCAATTTGCAAGTCCACACAAAGGCTATAACTCTGGGAGCAGAAAGATCCATCTTCATAGGAAGTTGTATAACTTAGTTGGTTTAGACTCTGAGAAAATTCCTTAACTCTGATCTTCCATTTCCTCATTATAAACTAGGGGCACTAACCTGTATGCTACTGATAAAGATCAGCTGAGATTTCATAAAGCAGAGTGTTTGTCCCCTTTTTTCCTCTATTCCATGAGTTAATTCTCAACTCTATTGACTGGGTTGCTTCTTTCCCTTTGAATACCCTTCCTTCATCTTCCTCTCACCACCCCACAGAAATCTCTTCATTCCAGCAAAAAAATGCCCATCACCAAGTCTCTCCAGCTCCCCTTATACTTATAATGTACATCAACAAAAGTACTCTGGACTTTGAGGACTTTTTTCAAATAAGAGATGTCTCTCTGACATCGCATTTTGCTTCATCATCCATAAAACAGACAGAGCCTCTTGATAGTGTCAATAATGTCTTAAACTAGGTTTTAATTTAAAATAAGAAGGCAAACAATCAAATAAATCTATAGTTTTAAAGGGCAGGAAAGGTGAAGTCATGTCACTCAAAATGATTGAAGCTAGTACATCTTTTTCTTCTTTTAAACTAGCTGTATGTCATTCATGTTTACATAAACTCTCTGGAAGAAAAGTACATTCACCTTCCAAAAAAAAAAAAAAAAAAAATCTGTACTGATTTAATTCTCCAAAGATCTGTGACTCAAATATTACTCATACCTCTAATTGAATACCACTCTGCGACCCTACAGACAAACTAGTGATGCTCATACACTCTTTCATTCACAAGGTGTTGCTGGGATACATATGATAAATGCCCTCCAAATTTTCCCTTTGGTCCAATTAAATCCTACATCCTACTGTGGTCTTACTTACAGCTTCTCTAAATGTTCCTACATCAACTAGTCCGTATTTTAAATTCTAAAGGCTATTACATGGAGTAAGACAGTGAATTTGTCATTTAGATAACACAGCCCTTACATACTATACTTTCATCTCCCAGGCCCTATGATGCCGTAAACCTTATTAATCCACATCTATTGTGAGCACAACTTCTGGAAGTGTTACCATATACCATCTTCCCGTGTTCCTACCTGCTATCAGCTCCCTCTTACTATCTCATCCCCAAGGAGTCAGCCCAGGTCTTTCCTACTGTGAGTACCTTCCAGGAAGGCTGGAAAAGGTGCTTTGCAATGTCAGGCCTATAGAATGAGACCTACTGTGCAGATGTTCAGTTCATAACTCCCAACCCTTAAGGAAGGGTAAAATGGACATACATACCTACAATGCAAAAGCCCTTGAGTCCTTTTCCAGACACTTCATCTTCATGAGGTCTTGCCCCATATTCATTTCTCCATTCCTATTATGCATTTTCTGACCCATCATAATAAAGCATTTAGGTTCCCAAGTCTATTTTTCCTCCCTCCTAGCCTGTGAGCCTGACTGCAGATTGTTCCTTTCCTCCTCAGTCCCCTTTCTCATACTTGAAGAGGGAAGAAATTAGATAATCCAGGTAACAATTGAGCCTGAGAATCTAGTCAAGGAAAGACAAATACAGAGCAAATTATCCTTTCATCATCCCATCCAACTTTCAGAAACCATTCGGGTATAGCCCAGTCAAACTGAGCTATTGAGGCCTCTCAAGCCTTTCCAAAAGTAGACTCAGAACCAATCTATCTTAACAATGGGCTGGACCTCCAGGGCTAGTCAAGGTCACAAGAGAGTCCATACAGAGGTCAGCTCCCTAAGGGAGTCTGAGAAATGTTGAGAAATCTGGAGATACAATCTCCCTTTCCTTATTGCCTCTCACCCACCACTGACAGATTCTCCAGGAAGCCATTTAAAGAGTTACAGAGGCCAGGCATCCTGGATTATGCCTGTAATCCCAGCATTTGGGGAGGCCAAGGTGGGAGGATCACAAGGTCAAGAGATTGAGACTATCTTGGCCAACATGGTGAAACCCCGTCTCTTCTGCAAATACAAAAATTAGCTGGGCATGGTAGTGTGTGCCTGTAGTCCCAGCTACTCGGGAGGTGGAGGCAGGAGAATCTCTTGAACCCGGGAAGTGGAGGTTGCAGGGAGCCGAGATCACGCCACTGCACTCCAACCTGGTGACAGAGTGAGACACCATCTCAAAAAAAAAAAGAATTCTAGAGAGTGTGTCTCTAAGGACATGAAGTATCTCTTTGGTCAAGAAGGATGAGGAATCTAGTAGTGTTCAACAAATGCGAGGGCAGTAAGTTGTCGTGTCCCATCAGATCTTTCTGGGAAGTTTGGGGAAAACTTTCTGCTTCACCCAAACCCCCAAAATAAGGTGATTCCTTGCGCTTTCTAGTTCACTCTCCTGTATCCTCTTTAGAATCAGGACCCTCTAACCCCAAGCCATCACCTGCTTGTGTAGATCCCCAGTCCTGTCTTCTTACATTTTCTTCTTGACATCCCCATCAATGTCTCCTTCTTCCTTGGGGTATATAACCCTTAGTCATTTCCTGCTTTAAAATGTTCTTCTCACCTCTGTCCACACCTTTCCTCATTTCTGTCCATTTCACTTTCCCCATTTTCTGCAACTGGCATTCCCTAATTCTTTACCGTGTAATCTCTATAATGCTCGGTTTATTGGCCATGTCACCATCTGTTCTCATCTGCCCTAGGATCCATCTACTCCAAACACATTGGCCAAACTCATTGTTCCCAGTCTTCCCTAGATTCAGCCCACTGCTCCTCTGTCTCTGCTCCCCTTAGCTATCATCCTCAAGGCACTCTGAGTTTCCCAGGCCTCCAAATTCCTCTATCATTAAAATCTATTGCTTGGACCCAGAGTCTTTGTTATTGTCAGCCCTGCATCCTCAGGCCTTCTTTTACTTTCCTCCAGATTTCATTCTTCAGACCACTTTACTTGCCCACCATCCTCTTAGTCTTTGTCTCATCTCCTTAAATCTTCAACTTGTAGTACCTGTCCTTCTGAATCTCCTT
Source organism: Theropithecus gelada (assembly GCF_003255815.1). Lineage (NCBI taxonomy): Eukaryota > Metazoa > Chordata > Mammalia > Primates > Cercopithecidae > Theropithecus > Theropithecus gelada. The sequence continues at coordinate 24,665,920 of NC_037668.1, forward strand.
CCACCGCATCCATACAGTACCAGATTCCTGAGGCTTACCCAGAACTTACTGGTCCTTCCTTCTTCCCTAAATTCATCTCCAGACATTCTGGGTTCTGCCTGACTCTACAACACACCTGTATTTGTTTCACTTCTTTGCCTGGGACTGTGTGCGCCACTGGTTTTAAAACTGGGAGGCCCTGAATAGGGCCCTGCTAATCCCCATGGCACTGAGTTGCCATGGGAATGGGCTGACAACTGGGCTTTTAATCTTTAGCCGCTATGGGGCCCCAATCCTTAAACGGCCAGATATCCTAGGCCAGAGGCCAAAGGATTAGAAGAGGGATCCTTAAAGGGTCAAGGATTCTATGACTGTAGGTCAAGGGATTCAAGAACATTGTTTTTTGCCTAATATTATGAGTAAATTAGGCTTTTGCTATCTGTCCCCTACCTCAGCCCCACTTCGCATTCGGCCTGGAAAAAGCCTTGAGGGTTACATAGTAAGGCAGACTTCTTGGCAATGGCAAGAGAAGAAAGGTGTTCATCTTTCACAGTCCATCAGTTTAACTAAACCAAAGAGCGTGACCATGAAAGTTTCAATCCTAGAGACTAAACTTGTCCTTACACAAGAACCTTATGTCTGACAAATTACAGTAGGGTCTGTACGTAGTTCATCCTTATACAGCAGGAGCAGCTCTTTTCAAATCTGTCCCTGAAGAACATCAAGTCCCCACACGGAAGACAGGGTCCAGCGGAAGCATTTCACCTTGAGTCGGCCAGCTCATCTCCTTCAGTTTCTCCCCTTTAGAAGGTAAGAACTGAATTTGCAAGCCCTTCTCATGCTACCTATGATTCTAAGAAACAGTATCAATGGTAGTAATAATGATAATAAAGATATTTTGAATTGTCCCATTTTATCATCAGAACTTTCCTAGATCATTGAAAGAGTGATCATCATTATTTTTCTTTTACAAAAGAAGAACCTTGATCAAAGACATTAGGTGGCTTGCCCAAAGTTACTCAGCTTGTAAGAGGTGGGACTAGGGTGAGCTACCATACAGTGTCCTGACTTCTGTGACCTCTCCAGGGAGGCCTCAACAGAAGGTGTCTGCTAAGAGGCACTGGCTGCCTTCATTACAATCTGTTCCAGGAAGCGAAATTCTGAGACCTTTCCCCCTAACTTTCTTCCCAGTCTTTGCAACCATTCAACAGTGCCCTAAGCATAGGATAGGATGGCCAGCCAGCCCTGAAAAGGGTCACAGAGTGGGGTCAAAGGTCGTGCTGCTTAAAAGAGAACAAACAGCACAGGCAGGTGCGTAAGGGAGCTCTCTCTGTGTTCTTCTTTAGTGGCTCATTCTCCTCCCAGCTACCTTAAGACATAAGAAACTGATTTCCGGATTAAATAAAACAATTTGCTCAAGATCAGTCAGCTTGGCATTCATGAATCTGATCCTCCATTCCAGGTTTTCCAACTTCTAATTTGATGCTTTTTAAAATGTCACTACAGTGTTACTGAGTCGCTCTTCTTAATTTTTTTTTTAATTGACCTATAATATTGTGTATTTTTACTATGCACAACATGGTATTTTGAAGTACATATATATTGTGGAATAGTTAACTGTAGCTAGCCATTATGGAAAACAGTATAAAGGTTCTTAAGACATTTTAAAAGAGAGCTACCACAGGATCCGGCAATCCCACTACTGGGTATATATCCAAGGAAATAAAATCAGTATGTTGAGATACTTGCTTGGAATCCCCAACATAGTCTTTTTATTATTATTATACTTTAAGTTCTGGGATACATGTCCAGAACATGCAGGTTTGTTACATAGGTATACATGTGCCATGGTGGTTTGCTGCACCCATCAACCCGTCATCTCCATTAGGTATTTCTCCTAACGCTATCCTCCCCCTGCCCTCCAGCCCCCAACAGGCCCCAGTGTGTGATGTTCCTCTCCCTGTGCCCATATGTTCTCATTGTTCAACTCCCACTTATTAGTGAGAAGATGTGGTGTTTGGTTTTCTGTTCCTGTGTTAATTTGCTGAGAATGATGGTTTCCAGCTCCTTTCATGTCCCTGCAAAGGACATGAACTCATTCTTTTTATGGCTGCACAGTATTCCATGGTGTATATGTGCCACATTTTCTTTATCCAGTCTAACATTGATGGACATTTGGGTTGGTTCCAAGTCTTTGCTATTGTGAATAGTGCTGCAGTAAACATATGTGTGCATGTGTCTTTATAGTAGAATGACTTATAATCTTTTGGGTATATACCCAGTGATGGGATTGCTAGGTCAAATGGTATTTCTAATTCTAGATACTTGAGGAATCGCCACAGTGTCTTCCACAATGGTTGAACTAATTTACACTCCCACCAACAGTATAGAAGTGTTTCTATTTTTCCACATCCTCTCCAGCATCTGTTGTTTCCTGACTTTTTAATTCTAACTGGCATGAGACGTTATCTCATTGTGGTTTTGATTTGCATTTCTCTAACGACCAGTGATGATGAGCTTTCTTTCATATGTTTATTGGCCGCATAAATGTCTTCTTTTGAAAAGTGTCTGTGCATAAACTTCACCCACTTTTTGATGAGCTTCTTTGTTTTTTTCTTGTAAATTTGTTTAAGTTCCCTGTAGATTCTGGATATTAGTCCTTTGTCGGATGGATAAATTATAAAAATTTTCTCCCATTCTGTAGGTTGCCTCTTCACTCTGGGATAGTTTCTTTTGCTGTGCAGAAGCTCTTTAGTGTAATTAGATCCCATTTCTCAATTCTGGCTTTTGTTGCCATTGCTTGTGGTGTTTTAGTCATGAAGTCTTTGCCCATGCCTATGTCCTGAATGGTATTGCCTAAATTTTCTTCTATGGTTTTTATGGTTTTGGGTCTTATGTTTAAGTCTTTAATCCATCTTGGATTAATTTTTGTATAAGGTATAAGGAAGGGGTCCAGTTTTTGTTTTCTGCATATGGCTAGTCAGTTTTCCAAACACCATTTGTTAAATAGGGAATCCTTTCCCCATTGCTTGTTTTTGTCAGGTTTGTCAAAGATCAGATGGTTGTAGATGTGTGGCATTATTACTGAGGCCTCTGTTCTGTTCCTTTGGTCTATAGTACCATGCTATTTTGGTTGCTGTACCCTTGTAGTACAGTTTGAAGTCAGGTAGCGTGATGCCTCCAGCTTTGTCCTTTTCGCTTAGGATCGTCTTGGCTATGTGGGCTTTTTGGTTCCATATGAAACTTAAAGTAGTTTTTTCTAATTCTGGGAAGAAAGTCTATGGTAGCTTGATGGGAATAGGATTGAATCTATAAATTACTTTGGGCAGCATGGCCATTTTCATGACATTGATGCTTCCTATCTATGAGCAAGGAATGCTTTTACATTTGTTTGTGTCCTCTCTGATTTCCTTGAGCAGTGCTTTGTAGTTCTCCTTGAAGAAGTCCTTCATATCCCTTGTAAGTTGGGATTCCTAGGTATTTTATTCTCTTTGTAGCAATTGTGAGTGGGAGTTTGCTCATGATTTGGCTCTCTGTCTGTCTATTATTGGTGTATAGGAATGCTTGTGATTTTTGCACATTGATTTTGTATCCTGAGACTTTGCTGAAGTTGCTTATCAGCTTCAGGAGTTTTTGGGCTGAGACGATGAGGTTTTCTAAATATACAATCATGCTGTCTGCAAACAGAGATAATTTGACTTCCTCTCTTCCTATTTGAATATGCTTTATTTCTTTCTCTTGTCTGATTGCCCTGGCCAGAATTTCCAATACTATGTTGAATAGGAGTGGTGAGAGAGGGCATCCTTGTCTTGTGCCAGTTTTCAAAGGGAATGCTTCCAGCTTTTGCCCACTCAGTGTGATATTGGGTGTGGGTTTGTCATAAATAGCTCTTATTATTTTGAGATATGTTCCATCAGTACCTAGTTTATTGAGTGTTTTTAGCTTGAAGGGCTGGTGAATTTTATCGAAGGCCTTGTCTGCATCTATTGAGATAATCACATGATTTTTGTCATTGGGTCTGTTTATGTGATGGATTACATTTATTGATTTGCATATGTTGAATCAGTCTTGCATCCCAGGGATGAAGCTGACTTGATCATGGTGGATAACCTTTTTGATGTGCTGCTGGATTTGTTTTGCCATTATTTTATTGAGGGGAATCCCCAACATAATCTTTACACAAAGATTATGCAGGGCAGGTAAGAGCAGAATGCTTTGCATTTATTCTTAACGGGTAAACTAGAAAATCAAAAGCATCAATTAACCTCTTCTTGGAATCACAGAATGTTCAAAATGGAAAAGGGTTTTAAAATAATCAAGTCTCTTTTATTCATGGATCAGCTGAATTTTTGTCACATATTCTTATTACTTTTATTAATTTAGAGAAAATCTAATTTGAAGATCAAATTGATAATGCTAAGTGGGTGAATGTTTGCTCTTTATTTTCTATATTTCTGTAGTCTGTAATTTTTGTCAAGCCTCTCCATCTGTAATTACATAGATTAACAAACTCAGAACCACAGAAATTAATCATGTACCCAATATCACAAAAATAGACAAACAGTTATGATCCAATTAGAAAACTATAGACTTCCAAGTTGGGACACCCAGGGTTTGAATCTCAGCTGTATATGATGTTGGACACCTAAAGGAACCTAAATGATCTCAGAGATTCAGATTACTTATCTGATTTTAAAAATCCACAGAATTGGCCAGGCGTGGTAGCTCACACTTGCAATTCTAGCACTTTGGGAGGCCGAGGGGGGCGGATCATGAGGTTAGGAGTTCGAGACCAGACTGGCCAACACAGTGAAACCCCGTCTCTACTAAAAATACAAAAAAATTAGCCAGGCGTGGTGGCGGGCGCCTGTAATCCCAGCTGCTCGGGAGGCCGAGGCAGGAGAATCACTTGAACCTGGGAGATAGAGGTTGCAGTGAGCTGAGACCATGCCATTGAGCTCCAGCCCAGGTGAAAGTGCGAGACTCTGTCTCCAAAAAAAAAAAAAAAAAAAATTCACAGAAGTAATAAAATCTATCTTGTAAAGTCATTATAAGTGTGATAAAGAAAGAGAAAATCTTTAGTAGACTAGTGCCTGACAGTCTTTATTTTTAGAAAGAATAGTTAATGCTTGGGTTTTTTCCTCTTTACCCCATCCATTCCTCAACTGACTCCACTCTAGCAACTGCTAAATGTCCTCACTAAAGTCACTAATGGCTTGCTGCTAATTGTCAAATCGAATAGTTTCACTTCACCTTTCTGCAGTCACCACATCTTCACCCTTAGAAATGCTGACTCCTCTTGCTTCTGGGGCATGCCACTGTCTTCTCATTTACCTCCTATCCCTCGGCCCCTCCTTCTCAATCTCTTTCACCAGCTCCTCCTCTTCCTTCTTAAATATCAGTGTTCCAAAGAGTGACACTTATCAGACTGCAAGCCAGAAGGTTAGCAGTATTTTTATATTATTTAACAGCAGAGAAAAGAGATGATAGAATAGGATATGACAGAACAGAAAAGAAAATAGCTGAGGGTATCACCCTCTAAGAAGACCATGTATTGTTTCATGAAATTTTTGTATCAGCTGCATATGAATGTATACATATAGGCATATGAGTTGTGGTCAAAAACACTGCCATAAAGTGTACCTTGGTGCTCTTCTTTAGATTTTCTCCCTAGGTAATTTAAATGGCATATGTACTACATGTATTACCAGCTATGAGCTGAAAACCCTTAAATCTGCACCTTAAAATCAGACATACCATGTGAAATCCAGATTGGGATACTCAGTTGCCTTTAGATTGCCATTCCTATGTGACTCACAATGATCTCAACTGCAAAATGTACAAATAAGAACTTATATTTCCCCATAAATCTGTTCTTCATAATCCACTAGTTTATTCATCTATTTTTTTTGAGATGGAATCTCGCTCTGTCACCCAGGCTGGAGTGCAGTGGTGCAATCTCAGCTCACTGAAACCTCTGCCTCCTGGGCTAAGCAATTCTTCTGCCTCAGCCTCTCTAGTAGCTGGGATTTCAGGCACCTGCCACCATGCCCAGCTAATTTTTGTATTTTAGTAAAGACAGGGTTTCACCATGTTGGCCAGGTAAGTCTTGAACTCCTGACCTCAGGTGATCTGCCCGCCTCAGCCTCCCAAAGTGCTGGGATTACAGGGGTGAGCCACAATACCCGGCCTAATCCACTAGTTTAATTAATGGTTATCATCATCCACCTACTCATTTATTACTTTATTTATTTGCTCCATAAATCCATAAATACCTACTATACAATAAGAAATGTGCTGAGTATTGGAGATATAAAGATAATGATGATATCATGTCTATTCTTAATAAAAATCACAGTCAAAAATAGAAAAATAAAGTCATGAAACAAAGTTGCCCAACTCTAGAAATCATATGTCTGGCATGCTACAAAACCAAAAATGGGCAAATGAATCCAGTCTGCGGAGTCTAAGAATGTTTCCTAGAGCTGCAGACCTAAGCTGAGGTTCAAAGTAAGAACAGCTGTAAACAGAGCAAAAGAAGAGATTAGGGATGGAGAGAGAGATTGTGTGTGTGTGTGTGTGTGTGTGTGTGTACGCGTGCATGCGTGTATGTGTGTGTGTTGGGGGAGCCAAGGAGATAAGAGAGGAAAGCATGAGTACAAATACAGCAAAAACCATCCTGTCTGCATAAGAAACTACAGGAAATGAGAGATATTGCTTAAGTCCAAAATCCCAGGCAGGAAGTGACAAGGCATGTGGAAACAAAAATCAGAACATGCAGATCAACATATGTCATGTTAAAGGCCAATTGTAATCCTGTAGGAGATGCAGAGGCAGTGAAGGGTTTTAAGTAAGGGAGAACGATGATTTCATTTGCATTTTAGAAAGATCACTCTGGCTGTAGCAGATAATTTCAAGAGTGCACAGTGAAGAGGCTTTTGCAGTAGTCAAGTTAAGATATAATGGAGATCTGAACCACAGTAATAGAATTGGCTACATAACAGTAAATTGAAAGAAGATTGATTTGATACAAGCAGTTTTGGGGAGACAAAACTGGCCATCCAGTCTCTTAAGCCAGAAATGCGGAATGAGTCAAGGCTCCTCCCCTTAAAACTTTATCTTCCAAATTTAATCAGCTACTAAGGTCTATCTACTTTGTCTCTTTAATAGCTCTCAAACATATGCCTCGATTTCTATTCTCACTGCTCTTGGCTTAGTTCAGATAGTTCATCCTCTGTAGCCAGGACTATTTGTTTGTTTGTTTATTTATTTACGTATTTTGTTCTTTTATTATACTTTTAAGTTCTAGGGTACATGTGCACAACGTGCAGGTTTGTTACATATGTATTCATGTGCCATGGTGGTTTGCTACACCCATCAAGTTGTCATTTATATTAGGTATTTCTCCTAATGCTATCCCTTCCCCAGCTCCCCACCCCCTGACAGGCCCCACTGTGTGATGTTCCTTGCCCTGCGTTCTAGTGTTCTTATTGTTCAATTCCCACCGATGAGTGAGAACATGTGGTGTTTAGTTTTCTGTCCTTGTGATAGTTTGCTGAGAATTATGGTTTCCAGCTTCATCCATGTCCCGGCAAAGGACATGAACTCATTCTTTTTATGGCTGCATAGTATTCCATGCTGTATACATGCCACATTTTCTCAATCCAGTCTATCATCAATGGACATTTGGGTTGGTTCCAAGTCTTTGCTATTGTGAATAGTGCCATAACAAACAAACATGTGCATGTGTCTTTATAGTAGCATGATTTATAATCCTTTGGGTATATATCCAGTAATGGCATCGCTGGGTCAAAAGGTATTACTAGTTCTAGATCCTCGAGGAATCACCACATAATCTTCCACAATGGTTGAACTAATTTACATTCCCACCAACAGTGTAAAAGTGTTCCTATCTCTCCACATCCTCTCCAGCATCTGTTGTGTCCTGACTTTTTAATGATCGCCATTCTAACTGGTGTGAGATGGTATCTATCTCATTGTGGTTTTGATTTGCATTTCTCTGATGACCAGTGAGGATGAGCATTTTTTCATGTGTCTGTTGGCTGCATAAATGTCTTCTTTTGAGAAGTGTCTGTTCATATCCTTTGCCCACTTTTGATGGGGTTGTTTTTTTCTTGTAAATTTGAGTTCTTTGTAGATTCTGGATATTAGCACTTTGTCAGATGGGTAGATTGCAAAAATTTTCTCCCATTCTGTAGGTTGTCTGTTCACTCTGATGGTAGTTTCTTTTGCCGTGCAGAAGCTCTTTAGCTCAATTAGATCCCATCTGTGTATTTTGGCTTTTGTTGCCATTGCTTTTGGTGTTTTAGTCATGAAGTCCTTGCCCATGCCTATGTCCTGAATGGTACTGCCTAGGTTTTCTTCTAGGGTTTTTACAGTTTTAGGTCTAACATTTAAGTCTTTTAATCCATCTTCAATTAATTTTTGTAAAAGGTGTAAGGAAGGGATCCAATTTCAGCTTCCTACATATGGTTAGCCAGTTTTCCCAACATCATTTATTAAATAGGGAATTTTTTCCCCATTTCTTGTTTTTGTCTAGTTTGTCAAAGATCAGATGGTTGTAGATGTATGGTGTTATTTCTGAGGCCTCCATTCTGTTCCATTGGTCTATATATCTGATTTGGTACCAGTACCATGCTGTTTTGGTTACCGTAGCCTTGTAATATAATCTGAAGTCAGGTAGCCTGATGCCTCCAGTTTTGTTCTTTTTGCTTAGGATTGTCTTGGCAATGCGGGCTCTGTTTTGGTTCTATATGAACTTTAAAGTAGTTTTCTCCAATTCTGTGAAGAAAGTCATTGTTAGCTTGATGGGTAGCTTCCTATCCATGAGCATGGAAAGTTTTTCCATTTGTTTGTGTGCTCTTTTATTTCCTTGAGTAGTGCTTTGTAGTTCTCCTTGAAGAGGTCCTTCACATCCCTTGTAAGGTGGATTCCTAGGTATTTTATTCTCTTTGTAGCAATTGTGAATGGGAGTTCACTCATGTTTTGGCTCTCTCTTTGTTATTGGTGTATAGGAATGCTTGTGATTTTTGCACATCGATTTTGTATCCTGAGACTTTGCTGAAGTTGCTTATCAGCTTCAGGAGTTTTTGGGCTGAGACAATGGGGTTTTCTAAATATACAATCCTGTCATCTGCAAACAGGGGCAATTTGACTTCCTCTTTTCCTAATTGAATACCCTTTATTTCTTTCTCTTGCCTGATTGCCCTGGCCAGAACTTCCAACACAATGTTGAATAGGAGTGGTGAGAGAGGGCATCCTTGTCTTGTGCCGGTTTTCAAAGGGAATGCTTCCAGTTTTTGTCCATTCAGTATGATACTGGCTGTGTGTCTGTCATAAATAGCTCTTATTATTTTGAGATACCTTCCATCAATACCTAGTTTATTGAGAGTTTTTAGCTTGAAGGGGTGTTGAATTTTGTCAAAGGCCTTCTCTGCATCTATTGAGATAATCATCTGGATTTTGTCGTTAGCTCTGTTCATGTGATGGATTACGTTTATTGATTTGCATATGTTGAACCAGCCTTGCATCCAAGGATGCAACTGACTTGGTCATGGTGGATAAGCTCTTAGATGTGCTGCTGGATTCTGTTTGCCAGTATTTTATTGAGGATTTTTGCATCTATGTTCATCAGGAATATTGGTCTAAAATTCTGTTTTTTGTTGTGTTTCTGCCAGGCCTTTGGTATCAGGATGATGCAGCCAGGACTATTTGATGTTTTAATAATCCCTCACTTGTCTACCTGTAACCACCCCTGCTCCCTTTCTGCCAATCAGCCACACCACCAACAGTGCAATTATTTTTCCTGAAGGCAAAACCCCTTAAAGTTCTCTCTTGTCTAGAGAAGAGCCTAGAAGCCATTTGTGATCTGATTCCTGTTCATCTTTTCAACATCAGTTACTATTATCCGTCAGCCTCCCCTCTCAGCTTATGTTTTACAGTAAGTACTTAGAGTTCCCAAAATGAAAAATAAAAAGGTTCCTTTTCCATACTAATATGACTAGGTATGCTGCAACGGTTTCTCTTTTTGGAATGCCTTTCTCATGTTCCCACCCTCACATCTGTCTGGAAGACTGTTTCTCCTCCTAGAAGACTCAATATCAATCACCTCATTTTCTATAATATCTTCCCTGACATCCACCACAACCCCAAGCAGACTGGATCACACCCACCTTCACACCATTACTGCACCCTGTGCATATGGCTATCGGAGGACTGAGCACTCTGTAATGTACTCAATTTTGTGCATCTCTCTTCCTACCAGAGAGAGAGCAACTTGAGTTCTTTTTACCCTTGATAGTCTGGGCAGTGCCTGGCACATGGTAGTTGTTCAATGTATGTTTACCAAAGAAAAAGAATCAACAATCAAAACCACTAGAACAGGTCTTTGTCTTCTTAGCCACATATCATCCTATAATACCACAGTTCTTGATTTTTGTAATGGAAATGTTAGATGAGAACTCTTAAAATGAGACTGAGAACTTTAGGCTTCTTCTGCTGCTCTACTTCAAAGTGGTAGAACATTCAACTTCCTCCAGAGCTCCAGTTTGCATATCCAGTCTATTGAGTATTTCCTACTTGATGGGTTGCCCTCAGCTTAAACTCAATGTAATTTAACAAAATTGTTATGAATTGATTATGTCTCCCTCTAATTTATATGTTAACACTCTAATCCCTCATGTATTTAGATGTGAGAGGTGATTTGGTCATGAAGGTGGAACCATAATAGATGGAATTAGTGTCATTATAAGAAGAGACACAGGACAACAATCTCTTTTTCCACCATGTGAAGACACGTTGAGAATGTGGCTGTCTGCAAACCAGGAAGAGGACACTCAACAGGAATCAAATCCACCAGTACCTTTATCTTGGACTTCCCAGCCTCCAGAATTGTGAGAAACCAAAGTCTGTTGTTTAAGCCACATAATTTATGGTATTCTGTTTTAGCAGCCTGATGTAAGACACTCATCCTCCTTCATTCCAAAATACTACACCCCACAAAAAGGTTCTCCTAATTCCACTACTTCTTTTCATGGTTCAGCATTTTCCAAGTCACTCAAAAGCCAAAACTGAGAGCTGCCTCAGCCTTCTCCCTCTGTCTTGCTTCCCATAACCAACACCAAATGTAGCACCTCTTTTTCCTTCCCAGTTCCACTGCCCTTGCTCAGGACTCTTACTTTGGTCCTGGATTTCTATAATCATCTTTTAACCCATATTCTTAGAATAAGCTTTTAATTTAAAAAAATTAATCATTCAATACATAAGCACACCATTATTATAAAAATATGAAGTATATAATATGGATAATTATAGTCCCCCTTGTAACTTAAGTCTCAGTCCTAGCCCAGAAAATAATTTTCCAATTTTAATATGCATCTGAACAATAGAAACACTCAAGTGCCTACTATGTGCCAGGCACTATTTAAAGCACTTTAAATAGATTAATTTATTTAATTCTCACATCATACAACCCTAGGGGTCATGTAAAATTATCTCTATTTTCCATACAATGAAAAAAAACACTGAGGCGATTAAGTATCTTGCCTGAAGTCACACAGCCAGTAATTAACTATTCATTTACTTAAACACATATTTATATGCATATAAGATTTAACATATATATATGTGTATGTTTTAGGCTTTTTTTCCCATTTTACACAAAAGGGATAGCTGTATGTGTATTTTCTTTGTATTTTCTTTGTATTTTCACTTAACAACATACCTTCTGTATCTTTCCATGTTGGTAGGTATAAATTTACCTCATTCTTTTTAACTGCAATGTGTTATTACAAAGTATAATATAGCATAATTTATTTATCCAATTCACTATTGATGAATATTTATGTTGTCTTCAATTTTTCACTACTGGAAAAAAATGATGCGATGCATATCTCTGCACATAAATCAGAGCACCCATGTGTGAACAGATCTATAGCATAATTTGTAGAAATAGCACTGCTGGTATTTCTATTTTTAATTCCAATACATTCTGCCAAAATATCTCCAAAAAGGCTGTGCCAATTTACATCCTCACTAACAATATATAAAGGTGCCTATTTCCCTAAGCACTTGCCAACACTGAGTATTATCCATCATTTTAATTTTTAACAATCTGATGGGTTCTTTGATGCCTTTTAACAGTCTAGGATCTCTTTGGTGCTGTAACTTGTATTTCTCAAAATCCATATGCCGTTGATCATCTTTTCAGATGTTTATTAGACAACTGTATTTTTTTTCTGAGAATTCCTACTCATATCCTTTGCCCAATTTTCTCTTGGACTGTTTGTCTTTTTTATGTTTATTTGCTGACTATTTTGCATGTTAGCAATTTTGATACTTTGGTATATATGTTGCAAATAAAATTTTCACAGTCTGTGACTTACTTTTACATTTTGTCTATGGGTCTGTAATTATAACAGTTTTAAAAATCATGCAGTAAATCTTATCAGTCTTTTCCTTTATCGAGTCTAGGTGTTGTGTCTTGCTTAGGAAGGTCTTTCCCACTCTAAGATTAAGTATATTTTTCGACAGTTTTTACAAACATTTTTAGTGTTGCTTGCTTTATAAAATTTAGCACGAGTCCACCTGAAATATATTGCTGTATATGGCATAAGGAAAGGCTAAACCTATCCCATACCAACTGACAAATAGATAACCAATTACTCTAATGTCTTTAAACAGTACAACCCTCTAGTCACTGATTAGAAGTGTAGTATATAATGGAGGTAGCACTCTTCATACACTAAATTTCCAAGTTGGTTTGTAACTACACTCTCTCTTCTGCTCCATGGTTCTATTTATGTATTCCTGTGCCAAGATTTCATGTTTTAATTGCTATAATTTTAAAGTCGCTTAGGATAGCTAGAAAATCATCCTCCCCCTTAGCCCCATGTGTTTAAAAAATTATGGCTATTTACTCTTGACTTTATCTTCCAAGGGAATGTTAGAATAGGCTAGTCAAGTTCCATAAAATATCTTATTGGAATTTAGCATAGTATTGCATCAAATTTATAAATTAAAAATTACCATCTTTACCACACTGAATCTTAGAATTAATCTTTAAATACCAATTCAATAACATAACATCCTGCTGCAATTTTTTTTCCAACTGACATTGGGTTAAAGATAAAGCTCTTCAGTGTCTAGTTTTCAAATCCCACCTCCCAAATTTGGTTTAAACTAGCCATTTCATCAAATTGATTTCCCTTATTTTTCATCGACAAAGTTTTTCAAACTAGTATACTGACTATATCCTAAATAATCCTTCATTCCCTGTGCTAGAGATGCTATGAAATTAGGAAAGGGATAAAGCAGTTACATTCTTTGTCTACACATCCTCACTTTGAAGTGCTAACATTCTGGGTCTATCCAAGATCCATCATTACCCTTTAACAAGGCAAGAATAGGTATACTTTTCCTTATTAACTTACACAGATTTGAGTTTGCAGGGGGAAAAAAATAGAGCTTTTCTGTGATTAAATAATCTATGACAAAACAGTCATCCCTCAGTATCTGCTGGGGATTGGCTGCAGGATGCCCATACCCCTGCCATAGGATACCAAAATCTGCACATACTCAAGATCTACAATTGACCCTGTGAAAACAGCAGAACCAGCAGAACCAGGAAACTGGCATATAGAAAAAGTTTGCCCTCCGTATCTGCAGATTGCCCATCCGGAGACTATTGTTTGGTTGCAGATATGGAGCCTGCAGATACAGAGGGCAAACTGTATTTATTGAAAAAAAAAATCAACCTGGAAGTGGATCTCCACACAGTTCAAATCCGTGTTGTTCAAGGGGCAACTGTACATTGTTTTTTTTGTCATTCATGTGAAAGAGAACTTGGTGTTCAGCAACGAAACAGATAATGGGATCTGAAACTTGAGGAGGCCTCACTGGGTCCAAACTCTCAACATGCAGGAAAGAATTCATGCAGTCTTTGACAGATGGGTAAATATTAGAAAGAAGTGAGAAAAGGTTAGAAGAACTGAGATAACACTACCTGAGAAGAGAAGACTAAAATTAAACTGAAAAATGTTTCAGGTATGTGTTAAAACTCGGAGGAGTGAGAAGTCTGGGAGCGGCTGCATTACAGCAAAGCCACCACACTGAGGGAGCAGAGGATCAGAAATGACAAAGGGTCAGGGTGGCCACACGAGGGTAGTAGAGAGCAGGTTAACAGAGAGACCTTGGTAAAAGTGAAAAAAACTTATTGGAACTGAAAATCTAGATCCAAGCAGTGCTTTATACTCGGACAGTGAACACAGGGCAAGATTCTATGGTACACTCAGAGAAACAGAGGAACATCTCCCTGCTCTAAGGTGAAAAGGTCACAGGGAAAGGTAGCTAACAAACATGTATTGAGTTCTATGTTAGGAGTTTTACATAAATGTCCTCATTTGATAATCTTTACAAGCCTACAAGATAGACAATAACAATGTCTGATGTTTAACAAGTGAAAAGACTGATCGCAAATGACATAAGTGGCACAGCTGGTATTTAAGCCCAGATGAGTCCACTTTCTAAATCCATGCTTTCTCACTCTTCTGCACTCTTCTGCCTTTCCAATGAGTCAGAAATGTCTCCTTGGAGCTGGGCCCAGAACCTGGTTAACTTTCTCAGAGCAGCACACACAGTCATTCCTAGGCTTTCATAGTCCACATGAAAACAAGCTATGGCCTTTTGTGAACATAGCGAGAAAACTAAATTTATCTGCATCCATTCTTGGCTTAGCCACAGGAATAGCAGCAGCAGTCACCAGCCTCACAGGTATGGGCACGCAGGCACAGCCGTCCACAAGGAAGCCCTGGGACTGGAAACTGGTGGCAAACCTCAACAGATGTCACCTTGCTGGGGAATACTACTTGCAGTGATAGCAAGCTCTGGGATTTTAAGGTTTAAAAAGATATTAAGACCAAAATGCACCACAAGAAACAGATTAAAATAATCTGAAAAGAAACAGACTAAAAACAAAAAATAGTAAAAAACATACAAGAGGGCATGGAATAGCATATCATAGCATATCATGTTCAACTCATGACCATCAGCCATAGCCTCACTCACCTACTGGACCTGTTCTGAACACAACTATTTAAGTGAAAAGGATCAGAGAAAAAGTACTAAAATGACAAAAGAACTGGCAGAAGGTTAAGAATTAGGACATTTCACCTAATGTAGAGGAGGTTAAGGGGCAATTTAATAACAGTCTTAAATCCTCTAGAGGGACATTATATAGAGGCTCATAAAAAGAAAGAGATGTCTTCTTTCATAAACCAGAGGAAAAAGTCTTAAATGGCAGTGGGAGGTTTACTTTGTACCTAAGACAAAAGTTCTTACTTGTAAAAATCAAAGTGTAAAATCAAAGAATGTGATCGCTCTTCTCCAAATCAACCAGCATTTAATAAGCACCTATTATGTGCCAGGTACTGATATGTGCAGTAGCCCCTAAGTACTGGCAACTTGACTTTGATCAAAGTTGACAGTGGAATTTACATTTACTGGGAGAAGGAATAAAGACAATAATAAACGAAAGATAAATTATTAGGAAAATAGCAGAAAATGACAAGTGATTGCAAGGGAATGAGACGGCCTCTCTGAGGAAGTTAATTTAGGCTGAGATGTGAAAGCAGAAGTGGCTTAGCATGAAGCAGGCAGGAGTGTTCTGGTTCAGAAGGAAGAGCCAGTGCAAAGGCATAGAATGGGAATGGCCTTGGTGTGGTAGAGATCATAAAAAATAAATAAATAAAAAAAGAAAGAGGAAAAAAAAAAAAACAAAAAAACGGATACTGTGGCTATGGGGTTACATGAGGTTAGACAGATAGGCAAAGGCCAGATTACATAGGATCTTACAAACAAGGTCAGCAATTGCTGGAGAGGAAGAGTCAAGAAAATTATTTGTTGAAAGATTCAGTGATACTTTTTGGTTTTACACCTTAACACAACTGTGTTCTGATGAGCTACTTACACATATGGTTCCCTCAGGAGTTAATGAGCTCTTGTTAGTAGACCCCCAGGCTATGGTGGGTTACTTCTCAGGATTGTCAGGGCACAGGAATCACCTGGGAGCACCTGTTAGCACTATGGTCAGGAATCTTTATTATTAAACTAGAACCAGAATATCCTAAGTATCTGTATGATTTGTAACAGGTGGCTCCAGGTAACTGTTTGGATCAGGCACAGATGGGTATGCTGGTTTGCTGGCATGACCAAGAATTTTAGAGACACACCTAAATTAAGATCTCAGCTCCACCAGTGAAGGTGTGACTTGTAGGAAGTTACAAAATTTCTAAGCCTCCTTTTCCTCATCTGTAAAATGAGAATAATACTACCTACTAGTCATAGGGTTGTGCATAAGACTAAATGATAGAGCATAAGCAAGGTGCTAAGTGCACAGTAGGCACTCCATTAATGCTGAATAAATAAATACATGCATGAACATATGAAACCTATGCGTAAATAAAAAACTAAATATATTCACATTCACTCTTTGTAATGCTTGTTGTTTTGAGCCTGCAATGTTCCTTACCGCCAGAGAGAGCCCAAGATCTCAGAGAATGAAGGTAGGATCCTGGATAAGAAAAAAAACCTCCATATTCTGTCTTCTACTTAGCCTTTCTTCTTCTCTTTCCTCCCATTCAATTGGCCTAGCTATTCTGACTCACCACCCCCTACCCCTTTCCCACCTCTACCCTCCCCTGAAACAGAAAAACAAAACAAAACAAAAAAAACTCACTTGGCTTTCCTCCCCCTCCAATCTGCCCTGGAGATGACCCCCAGCTGGTTGCCAGGGAGATGGTCTGGGTAACAGGTGCTACTGAGGGAAGGCTGTTTCTGTCAGGAACTGCTTAGGGTGACCAACCATCCCAGTTTGCTCAGGACTTTCCCGATGTTAACACTGAAAGTCCTGAAAAACGACTCAGTCCCTGGCAAACTGGGACAGAGCTCATAATCCTCCGCGCTTTACTCTTCAAAACCTTATGTCGCTGCACACAGTTGTCAGCATCTGTGTGCCCTACAGCATTGTCCACACTGCGTATTGGTGTCTGGGTCCTGTAACCGCATTCTGTGTGCTATCTCTACCTTACCCATAGGAGCTAAAACAGGACCACACTCACTGGGTCCTATTTAATGTCATGGTACTGGATTTGGGTCTCCAGAAGGGTCAGGCTTCTGTATCAAATGATGTGTATCCCACCAATCCATCCATCCACTACTGCCAGAGTTATCGCTCTAAAATGTAAATCTGGCACTGACATTTCCCTGCTTAAAATCCTTCCGTGACTCCTTGTCTGCAGAATAAAGAGCAATCTCTAGCATAAACTCCTTTCAAAATTTAGCTGCAACTAACCATGCTGCTTCCTGTTTTACTGTTTTTGCATACGCCATACCCTCTTTTGTCATGTCTTTCATCCCTTAAACCTGCCCCACACCTAGTCTTAAGGTTTTTCACAGATTTACTCTTTGCCTCCTCTCTTCTCTCACTGTGTCTTACACATAATTTTACTGTAGCTCTTATCACATGATGTAGTGATTATGTGTCTGCAAGCCTATCTTCTCTACTGGACTATGAGTTCCTTGAAGGTAGATTTCATGACTTACTCATCTTTGTATTCTCAAGTGACTAGCACCAGACGTTGACATTTTGTTGTAGCATTTTTTAACGTCCACTTCTATTTCATGATTCTGAAAAGAAAACCATGACTGTCAGATTGGTCTTAATTACCAAGTATTTTGCATCCCCCAAATACTATCCTAGCCCCAACCCTTGCATCATCCTTCACAGCTAAAATGAGTCTCAAAAATGGGGTGGTAATTGGGAATAAGGGTAAGACCACCCACTGAATGTTTTATTTTATATATTTTTAAAAGCTAGGAGCTTATAAATTTTTTTAATAGGCTGCAACAAAACATCCAGGTCAAAACAATTTCAACTAGCACTATGCAGGCACATAGACACGCAAAAAATAAAATGAAATAAATCGCCAGGCGTGTTGGCTCACACCTGTAATCCCAGCACTTTGGGAGGCTGAGGCAGGTGGATCACCTGATGTCAGGAGTTCGAGACCAGCCTGACCAACATGGTGAAACCCCCTCTCTACTAAAAATACAAAAATTCGCCCTGCGTGGTGGCATCCATGTGTAATCCCAGCTACTTGGGAGGCTGAGGCGGGAGAATCTCTTGAACCCAGGGGTGCAGAGGTTGCAGTGAGTCGAGATTGCACCATTGTACTCCAGCCTGGGCAACAGAGTGAGACTCCATCTCAAAAATGATAATAATAATAAATAGATTTTTAATAAATAAGTAGTAAATAATAAAATAAAACAATAAATTAATGAATAAATTAATGATCAAGAAGTTCTGTTCTGGACATAATAACTTTTTGTGTTCTTATATACAAACACATTTGTTTCCCAGGCATGATATAAAATTATAAGACTCTTGCTTGATTTTGTTTATACTAACAAATACATCAGAATGACACTGCTCAGAAACTTTCTAGAACTCCTATTTGGTAACTGCCTTAAGAAGCAACAAATAAATCAGCTTAAAAGTCATTTACTATTACTTTATAGCCAAGTCTTGTTTCTTATATTACACAATATGAACCACCAACTTATCCATAAGGCTTGAATCTCAAAGATGTCTGGCTATTTTTTAAATTAAAAGCCGAACACAAAGGATAAACATTCTCCACAACTGAAGTTATGCAAAGGACTGTGGCAGGTTCTAAAGTCAATTCCAAAAGTTACAAAACGTACTTCAAGTAAGTGGATGAAAATATTTGTATATTAGGATCAGTTACTTTATTTTGGGCATATTATATCAGTGTGATCACATGCACATGTAGCTACAGGGGGTATGCCAATGAAGTCTAGTTATATGCATGTATGTGCTTCTGGGAATAAAATGACTTGTCAAGCCTATGTATTTATAGATATATCATTTGGGATTACCTCAGAATTAACTAAGAATCTATACATTTTCAGTTTCTACACAAAGCACTCGGATAAATGAGATTCACGAAATATCATTCCTGCCCTCAAAGAGCACAGGAAGGAGAAAAACATAGACAAATCATTGCAACACAGTGAAAGAAGTGTAATAGTGGAGATACATATTCAATACAGTGGTAGCAACTAGCAAGGAGTGATTATATGTAGATAGAAAGCTTCAAAGAGAGGCAACACCTAATCAAAGTTTGGATGGATAAACATGAGCACAAGTTTCATCAGGCTTAATGAGATGGGCAATCCAGGTATAGAAAATAGTATGTGCAAAGACACTGAGGCATGAAACAACATAGCGTGTTTGGGAAATTACAAGCCATTTGATATTGCTGGAGCACAGAATCTAAGGGAAAGAATACAGAGATATTTCATTGGAGAAGCGACTGATAGCCATGTAACTGAAAAATGTGTATTTTGGTTTGCAGATGATTATGTGTGTCTACTGTCTTTCCATAGTACATCAATCAGCCTGTAGCTGGAGCAACAGTGACACATGTATTTATTATATGATTTTATTTTTGCCTGAATTTATCACAAAAAAATGTCCCTGGTCTCTGCTCGTATTTGTTTTACTCCCCCATTACTCTCTCACCTTTTACTAGTTTCCCTCTGCAATCTAGTTTCTAGCTCCCTTTCCCCTTGGAGCATCTCCTCCCACATTGATCTGAGTTCATCTACAGTCCCATAGGCCATTCTCTTTTCTAATATCATGCAACTCTTATCTTTCCTTCAGAATCAAACTTATATGACCTCTTCTCTGAGAAGCCTTCTTGGCGAAGTGTAATGACTGAGAATTTAGAGTTTGGAGTAAGACAACCTGTATTTGAAACCTGAGTCTGTCATTTACCATCTTTGTGCTCTAAGATACCAGTCATTTTGCCTCTTCAAGCCTCACTCTCATCACCTGTAAAATAGGGGTAATGAATACTGACCAGCATGCTTGTGAATATTAAAATGGATAATAAATGTGAAGAATTTAGTATAGAATGTGACCCTTAATAGTTATTGCTAATCATAAATTTAACTTGTCTAGAAATTCTCATGCCTAAGTCATATGTATACATAAGGTGATTTAATTTGGTCGATATTTACCTTGACTTTATCTGCTTTTCTGATAAGCTGTGGGAGGCAGTGCTGCTGCTTTGCACAACTCCAATTTGAACAATGCCCCCTGGAGTTGTGCAATATGGCAACTCTGGGAAAGAGGAGGCTTTTCAGTTTGTTTCTATTTATAGTTTGAATACTTTAACTTTATAAATAAATTAATGTCTTAAAGTGTCTGTGGGGTCTCTGGGCCAGAAGATTTTGGGGCTTTTTTGTTGGTTGGTTTATATTTTGTATCACTATTTAAAAAGAAAAAAACTTAAACCAATAATAAGATGCTTTGAAGAAACTCAGTCTTTTAGATGTCATTCCAATCAGTATTAGTTAAGATTTTAGTAGAAGTTCAATTAAAAAGCATTTGTTGACAGAAAGAAGAATGAGCACAAGCCTTCAGGTCAAGTAGAGCTGGATTTGGATTCACTATTTACAGATTACATAATCTTGTTAAACCTTTGTTTCCTTGATTTGGTAAGGGAGCTAATCATTCCAGACACACTCAGGTACTTTCTGGTACTTAAGTGAGCTACTGTGTACATAAAGTACCCAGCACAAAATCTGGCATTTGGTGGGTTCTCAATAGCGGTACCTATGATCACGTTTATTATGTGCATGTTGCTGCTCTGATTGCCGGCTTAAAACTGGTTAGAATCCAGATGCTGGTTAAAACTGGCGATTAAATTCAGGTTGGTATTAGGATTAATAGTCAGAGCCTATAATAGATTAGGGTTAGGACTGAAATTACAATTCAATTAAGGTTACAATTGTAATGCATACAGGGGTTATTATTAAGGTTGATGTTAATTAAAACTGGATAATAGAAGTAAGAAGCAGTATGGAGTACTGGTTTAGCTGGGTGGAAAATTGAAGAGGAAAGCAATGTGGAAACCTATGTAGAATTTAGTGATACAGAAAACTCATACGGAGGAGAAAAAAGGGTTAGAGTACAAAGCAGAATCTGAATGGATATTAAGCCTTCTTAATTTTTTCCCTACAGGTGCTGTCATCTTCTCCCTGATGAATATGTAAAATTCACCCACTCAGGCTGAGTTCTTTCCCCTTTCCCTCCCGGGCAGGAGCAGCGTGGGGAAAGGAATGCCCAGGGCCCACACAGCTGCGTCCAGCCCAGCACCAGTGCCAGCATCACATTCCACACCCTCAGCTACCCAGGCTGTTGCTGAGTGGACAGGGGCATCTAGGAGGCAAAGCCCGCCTTCTCTCCACTCCCCTTCCCTGCTTCCTCAGATTTTCAGTGTAGCTACCAGCTCTGTAATCCCACAGACAACCTACTCCAGACTTTGTGCACGTCTCTGGGAAATGCATATGGTATGTCACGGCGTTGAGAGTGGAAAGTAACCATAGAGATCACAATCCAACATGGATACTTTTATTTTACCTATTTTCATGATGGGGTTAATCCTTGTAGGTCAATCTTTCTTTGTAAAACTATATTCCTAGTGAGGAGGGTGGGCGCCTGTAGGATGCTGGGTGCACATGTAAAAAGGTCATTGGAACGACTATAGGCAAGAAGTTATTCCAAATGCGAACATCCACATCAGTAGGAGAAACTATTTTTCACTCCGAAATATGCAAGAGTGAGGAATTCCTCAAATTGGACACTACTCTAGAGTTTTGGGAACGATTCTTCTTATCCTTCCTGCTTCCAAGGGTACTATCTCCCATTCCCCACCCAGTGCTAGTAACCCTTCTGCCAGCTAGCTGTATGAACACAGAAAGTCATTTAGCTTCTCTGAGTTCCATTTTCCTTATCTGTTCAACAAGGGGTATTAATTAGATAATCTTGAAGGTCCCGTACAACTCTAACATTCTTTTATTCTGTAATTCTAAAAGCCAGTGACTGTTTCCCATTCCCAGGACTTAAACTGCTGCCAAACTGATGCTGATGATGCAGAAAGGAGAAGAGGAGCCAGTAGGAAAAGAGCATTCCAGAGTCTCATATGCTAACTCTTAATACTCTCTCCAAAACAGCTTTCCTCCTTACCTCTCACCCTTGGTTCTTGTCATGCAGTTACAGTAGAGAGTAGGGCCAGACCAGCAAGTATTACAGAATTAAGGGGGTCAGGCAGAAGGGGATCACTGCAGAGCAGCAGATGGAAAAGACAGATTCATTAGAAGACTATGAGACCTAATCCTACATCCTGCGCTCCCTATCCCACCCATCCCCACTCTCACTCCCCTCCCCCTCCATTAACCTGTTCTCTCTTAAGCCCACTTAGATGATCTCTAAGATGTCTTCTAGCTGCAAAGATAATACTCTTTATCCACTAAGACCCTTTAACTAGGGTAGCCTGATCTTTCCCTTCTGAATCTGATTTCTGTTTTGAAAACACCCACATTACTGCCTGATCTCTGCATAACTAACTTCATGCCAACAGGGCCCCACCTCTGTGGGAAAGTTCAATCTTTCCCACATCTCTCCCCTACCCCCTAGCCCAGCCTCTTCTCTCTCTTACATTCCGGTTTCCACACCCCTCAAATATAGTACCCCCTTTATTTTCATCTCTTGGAGTTTCTAAGATATCAGCAAACCCTAGGGAGACAGAATGGTCTGGAGCCACTGAGATATGTCAAGTCAGGCAAGTCGGACAGCCAAAGATGGTCAACACTTCCGTGCAAGAAAATCTTAACTATCCAGGCACTCAAGAAATGTCCAAGAGGCAGGCAGAACTCTTCTCCCAGAAACCATCAACTCTAACAGCCATAAGAGAAAAACTGTGGGGCAGCATCCTGACAATCTGGAAGAATTTCCCTGGGGAATATTCTCTCCTGACCTCCCATAATTGCTTGTAATTTATATAGGGCTTTACTGGTAACCAAGTACTTTCCACATCCCTGCCCTTGAGTTTCTGGGTGACAGAAACATTAACTACATCACAGGGGGGGCTGAAAAACTCTGTTTTCAAGAAGGAAAGATTACCCAAACATTAAAGATTAGCCCAGTGAGACAGTCATCAGCCCAGAAAGAGAGCTGGTCTAAGAGTTAGAAGACAAGCACCCAAATCCCTCATCTAGGGATAAAATATTAGCCTCACAGGATTGGAAGACACTTTAAAATCATATTGTTGCACATCCCAGCCACCACTTGTGTCTTCTACTGTTAACTGTCAGTGTAACCTTGGTTCAGTTAGCCTCCTTTGAGCCTCAGTTGTACTTATATAATTAAGGGGTTGGAAGAGCCATTTTCTAAGAATTCTTACATATCTAAAATTATTTTATTCTAGAATTCTAACATTTAGAAATGTATTTCCAAAAGCTAAGTTTCAGCAAGACTGATTTAGAAAGATCCCTTTCTGAGATATATCAAGACTCTCTCAGAGATACTCAGTCACAAAGAACGGCAAACACCAGGGATTTGGGACATTTAAGCCAAGACCAAGCGCAAACACCCTGCATCTCTCATTGTGTCCGGAATTGGTGGGTTCTTGGTCTCGCTGGCTTCATTCCGAGAGCGAGCGAGTGCTGCTAGCACGTTGTCACCTCTCATCATCTTGTTATATCTGGCCTCAGGAATGAGAGTTGCTTTGGTCACAGATGCAGGGGTCCTTAGAGGGTTTCTAGATCAGACTCTTCATCCATGAACCTTACTAACTCAAACTTGAGATGGGCAAGATCCTGCAAAAGATCAAGAAAGAAGAAAAAATATTGGAGAAAAGGACTGGGGGTGAAAGGGATAGAATAGGGAGGGTTAAGAAAGAAAACGACTGAGTTGCTTTGTTAGGCTGCCAGATTGGGCAAGAGTCTGGGGTGAAATCATGTTTTCAGAGGGTGAGTTGTTTCCTTGAGTGAGATTGAGGGAGACATTGGTTCCCAAGGCTTGGGAGTTTGCTGGAAGATGCCTTTCATGGGAGATTGCCTGGGGCCACGAATTCTTGCTGGACAACTATGGGCTCTTGGGTAAGAGGAATTAGGGATGTTAGCGTTTAGGAGAATGATGAGAGTTAGCAATTATCCACTGGACAGATGTCCCTGGGTACATTGTTGATAGGGGGACCCCAGAGCTTAAGGCCGGGGGCCACAAATTGTTGCTGGACAGATAACTATGGGCTCTTGGGTAAGAGGAATTAGAGATGTTAGTGTTTAGGAGAAAGCTGAGAGTTAGTAGTTATCCACTGGAGAGATGTCCCTGGGTACATGGTTGGTGGGGGACCCCAGGGCTTAAGGGGATCCCCAGTTGCCAAAGGATGGAGGGCGGAGCTGGAGGATCTCAGCCTAGTGGGCACGCCCTTGTCCAGGCCTGCAGTGGCCGTGCTCGCCAGCTGGCCCATGGCCCTGTCCGACTCCCCTCCCTCCACCCCAAGCCTAAGAGGGATGAGCGGGGGGTCCCACTGCTGAGCCAGCTCCCTCCCTCTGATCCACACCCGAGCCCGGCTGGCAGAGCTCCCGGGGGAGAGGGTGGAAGGCACCACGAAGGCAAGGAGGGGGTGTTGAAGGTGGGGGGAGTGGGGAATGCGGCAGCCTGCCCCCCCCGCGACCAGCCCAACCCCCCGCCAACCCCCCTCTACCTCCAACCAAATGGTTTGCTCCGAGCGCCCTATTTAATCCCCGCGACTGCAGCAGCGCCGGCTCCCTCCCGGTCCCCACCTCGGCCCCGGGCTCCGAAGCGGCTCGGGGGCGCCCTTTAGGTCAACGTCGTAGTCCACCCCCTCCCCATCCCCAGCCCCCGGGGATTCAGGCTCGCCAGCGCCCAGCCAGGGAGCCGGCCGGGAAGCGCGATGGGGGCCCCAGTCGCCTTGCTCCTGCTCCTGCTGTTCGCCTGCTGCTGGGCACCCAGTGGGGCCAACCTCTCCCAGGACGGTGAGTGAGGGAGGGGGCGGCGCCTGGGGAGGAGGGGAGTGACCCGAGGCGGGGGCTGGGATCGGGAGTCTGGCGGAGGGAGCCTGTTGGCTTTGTTTGGAACCGGGGTTAAAGTCACCAGCCGCTGCTAATACCCTTGTGTCTGTCTCTGAGCATCCGTGTCTCTGTGGACTGTGGGTGTGCCGGCGTGTGCACCCTTCTGTGTACACCACCGAGCGTGTGTCTGCGTGTGCACCGGGATTTGGCTCTCGGGGCTGATGTCCGTTAGGAGCAGCCCCGGGTCTGGATGTGTTGCTGTCCGTGTGCGCGCGCGTCTGTGTTGGTGTCTGGCTCTGCGTTTCTGTGTCAGTATCTGTGTGTATGTCTGTGTCAGTGTGTGTTGGGGGCGGAGTGAGATTTGTCGCTGTTTCAGTCAGGGCGTGTGTCGGGTGTTTGTGTATGTATGTCTGTAGGGGTTGGGTAGCCAGTGCAATCCCCCAAACTGCTGTATGCAAACATTTCTGCTCCCCCGCCCGTCCCCGCCGCCACCCGCGGCGCAGCTCCGAGTGGGCAGAGAAGGGGGTCTGGGTGAGGCTGCTGAGGGGGGCGTGGGCAAAGAAGGGGGCCCTTATCCTTGGAGCAAAACAACAACACAGGGCGGAGGGGGCCCAGGATGGCAATATCCCTGGCCGTGGTAGAAGCCGGGAAAAGAAATCCAGACAGGAGCAGAGGCGGGGTGGGGGTGGGGGGGGAGCGCAAAAGAAAGAATCAAGATATTTGGGGAGGAGGATGCATGAGACACCCAAAGCTTTCCCGGGCTAAGCACTGATTTTCCCAAATTTGGAGTGGGGTAGCATACCTAGCCCCTTTGCCCCAGTCTGGAACTCAAACCTTCTTCGGTTCCTAATGGTAGAGAGATGAAGGAAGGGAGTCGGGGGAGAAAGGAGGCGGGGCCAGGGGTGAGGGGACTTGGGGAAGAGCCCCTCCCGCCCTGGGCCGGGCTATGTAGGTCAGCGCTGTGGGGGCACCTCAGCTTTCTTAAAGGCTACTAACGGTTAGTGGGATGGCAGAGGGGCAGCGTGTAGGGAAACCCGGAAGGGGGCCACCGCTCCCAGCCTCAGGTCCCTGAGGAGGGAAGGCCGGCTGTGCAGAGACTAAAGGAATGCATCCTCCTCTCCCCGCGCCCTGTTGGAAGAGGAGGAGGGCTGGGATGGAGGAAGGGGGAGAGGGAACAGGACCTCTGTGGAGCAAAGGGAAGTGGGGAGAGTGAAGGGGGAGGGTGGTGGCTATGCCCGGCCAGATGCCAACGAAAAACAGAAAGAACCGCAGGGGAGGAGAAAGGGGAGGTGGCTCCTGGGCGATGGACCCAGTGGCCAGCAGGGATGGGCACAGGGCGGGGCGGGGGTGGAGAGGGGAGGGGTTGAAACTGGGGAGGATGATGTAGAGAATTTCATCTGAGGAAAACAGGCGAAGAGCCAGGGTACTGGAGGAATAATCGCTCTACCTCGCCTGACCTCCCTCAGACCTGTCTCCATCGTGATAAAGGAGCTTCCCTGCTATGGGGACCCTGGGGATCCCCTCCCTATAGTTGGCTGGCTGACTCCTTCCGCCCTCTACCCATCAAACTCCCCAAAGGGAGTTCCCGCCCTAGTCACCACAGAGACAGCAGCCTCTCCTTTCCCCTACGCGGAATCCCCTTCCCCAGAGGACTGCACTGACGACCCCACTCACTGAGGAGCTGAAGGGAGTCTTTGGGGAGAGCAGGCTAAGTGCAAGACAGAGAGGCTGCTGGGTGTTTGTGCCTCACTAATGACCCTCCTACTAGGCCTCGACTTTCAGCTGCAGCCCCTGGCCTTTCTAACCTGCTGAGTTTTATAACGAGAGGCAAATATGATCCAAACTGCAGCCGTTCAGCAATGGGAACTGATGGTGCTAGGCTGGGCCCCAAAAAGAGAGAAAGACGTCATCCAGAAAGCTGTGAGCTCTTCTACTCTAAGATGTAAAAAAACTATAGACTAGAGTAAATCAGTATACTAGCCAAGTCTTTCTTCACTGACTACACTCTTCTTTCTTGGTCCTCAAATTGGGGGCTCAGCCCCTATTCAGGCTTAAAGTTGAGAGGAAGAGAAATGTTATATCCTCATATTTAGAAATATGTTTCAGAGCAGTGGCCTGAGAGAAACAGTGGAAAGCAGTAACTTCTAAATGGGGAATTTCCAGAGGAGAGGTGGGGAAGTGGGAGATGAACAGGAGGGGTCTGTTTCCAAAGAAGAGTCAAACCAAGCATCATTTTCCTTGGAGAGCATTATCTTCACAGATAATGGACATCTGTCTGGTGTGCAGTATCTCAGGACACACTGATGCATGAGACATAACCACTATATCTTCTATCTTAAATTAATTCTATCTTTTAGTTTCTGGATCTAAGAAGGCCAGTGCTGATGGTGGGAGGTAAATGCGTAGATTTAATGCTCACGGATAGTAATCCTGAAGACTATTTTGCACAGGATCATGGACATGTGTCTAGTACCCCTGAGTTGGCCTGGGGCCCCTGGGAAGAAAACTAGGCAGTATGTACTTAACTGGTAATGCTTGACCAAAACTACGAGAGATATGGTGTGAAGGTTTAAGGACAAGATACTCTTATGCTGATGCTTGAATTGTCAAGGGTGTTGTGGTAGCATATCTTTTCCCATTTAGAATAAGGAAACAAACTTAATGTGCTGCTGGGGCATATCGTCCCCTGGGGCACAGCATAAATTTCTTAAGCTTCATAAGGCTGAACAGGGATTGAGAGGGCAAGCAACTGATATCTAGGACTGGCCATGAGAGTTGTGCCAACAGCTCAGGAACAGGTAAGACATTTAGAATGTCCCATCTGCCCTTCCTTCTCACATTTCTCCACTAGTTTTCACCGTGGTTGACAATTCTAACTTTGGAGGACTCAAGTCTATTAACTTAATGTGTCCTCTCTCTGGTGAATAGCTCAGTATTCAACACTGTGACCAGCTTTCTTGGGCTCTTCCTTCTCAAGTTATTTCCAGCACTCTGTGAATTGACCTAGGGTAAAGACAGATAGACGGATAGCCTCTCTTTGTTTCAGATAAGTTTATAGCAATTTAACCTTGTACTGCGCTGCCCCACACATGAACATCTATTTCTTCTCAATGACCTCTGTCCACTATCACTCATTCTACAGCCCCCTGGCCAGATGCCCAGTGAGGACATCATGCCCAATGTGCCAGAGAAGTCCAGCAGGCATTCGCTCTAGTGCTGTCCACAGATCTCTTTGGCAGATCGACTCCATCCAGTCTCTGTTCCTAGTTGCAGCTGTAACTGTTCTGTTTCTGTTCCTGTTCTCCTCCTAGTTGCAGCTGTAACTCTTGAGAAGGATATGCTCTCCTTTTAGACATGTGCATCTTCTGGCACGGAGAAGTTAAGACCATCACAGAGACACTCATATAGCAGAGTTTAGTTAACTCCATGAAGAATCAGTGTGTTTCATGTAGGTCCTAACCTATGTAATGTCAACTGCCTACCCAGCAGTTATGCCACTCTATTCTAAGCTTCTCCATAGATCTGGAGAGCACTGCTGGTTTTAATAGTTTCCTCTAGGGCAGGAGTTTTCCCATTTTGTTTTTAGAACAAAGATGTGAGACATTTTTAACAAATGAGAAAAACATATCAAAGGAGAACTGCTGTTGTTGAAATAGTGAAGTAAGACCTATATCCCTTTTCCCTGTCTTACTGGCTTTTACACATTCCTATAATCCTTAAGGAACTACCTGGGGTTCTGCCACACAGTTCAAAATCCTCTGTCCTAGACTGATAGAATGAGCCAGCTGACTACCCTTAGGCTCTTTCTCCTTCCTCTTCCAACTGAAGAAGAAAGGAGGTCCAAATCTAATTGCAAGAGTGCCTTGTTGGAGATATTCACTACTCACTTGGAGAGAGTGACTCATAGTTCTGCAGCCATAAATTTCCACAGGCAGCATCTCTTTGGCGTTCTGGTTACTTTGAAATAATTGAGAGGTTGTGCCATTGCTCTGTAAATTCTTAGATTTGATTTTGGTACTTCTTGATGTTACTACTTTCTTGCAGTCCAAATAATATGCAAAATGGGATCAAAAGTTTATTTTCCTTAAATCACATGGTAGGAAAAAAATCTTCACAAATATTACCAGAGAAAGAAAACCCCTGGGGCTGTGACTAGTCTTATTCTTTGTTATTTCCTACTCCAGTGGAACTGCGTACTGGCTCAACAATCCCTTTTTTGTCATCTAATTCTCTGTAATAGAGTTTTACCTAAGGATGGTGATCTAGGTTCCAGATTCTTGTTGAAAGCAAGCTGTGGACTGGACCAGTTCCTTACTGACTACTGAGTGAAAAATTCAAAGTTATTATAAAGTTTTGGTAATTATATCTTCTTTTATTTTTCATGTTAGAATGTAATGTTTCATGTTTAACATTGACCATAGGCCCATGTACTAGAATATTTTGTTTCCTGTATGAGGTCGTGTTTTAGAGGTCCACCCTTAATCTCTGAGAATAGCAATCCCCGTGGAAATGCTTACAAAAGACAGAGGGAAACAAACCATCAGAAAAGGACCCTGGAGAAGCAAGCCATCAGAAAAAGATTCTAAGAACTTGCTCAGATTAAGTATAAACACTCCATGTCATCATAAAATGAAGAAGAACAAGTTTCCAGGGCTAGAGACCTGTTTCTGCCTCTAGGATCAGCAGCAGTGATCATTTTTTACAAGGTCAGAACCAGCTGGTGCCCGGGGCTCCAATAACTACCCAAGTAGAAACCCAGTCCAATTCTGTTATATATGACAAGGAGATCCATCCCTTCTAGTACAGAGAAGTCAAGCTCTCAGGAGGCTTGAACACATGAATCTGTTGGGATTTTTACACAACAGAAGCTAAGATGCTAAGAAGTAAAGGTACATACTCTTCACTGAAGCAGCAAATACTAAAGAATCATTTCTCTCTTTACCAATATTTTCCTAACCCTTAAGACAGTCATGAAATTTCTCAACTAACAGAGAAACTTCTAAATCCTGAGAACAAGAGGCATGATTCCATACTTGTCTTCTAGTGTGGTTGTCTGAACTACTTATAGCAATTTTGGATACATTGGGACATTCTGAGTCTGATACATCTCATACCCTACCTGACGAAAATACGTATTTTGACTTTCTTGTGCCCTACTGTCTCTGAGGGAGCACAGGCTCTCAGTTCCATCTTTAGAAGATAGGCCTAATTTTACTCATGGTAAGCTAATGCATATTAAAAGCCCCTCCGTCACCACTAATATCTAGGTATCTAATGTAATCACAGAGGCTCATGTTGACAAACTGAGCCTGGTGGTGGTCCTCATTTTTCAGCACAGTCTCTTGGCTGTGTATCACCCTGACAGGTTCAAATAAAGCACTTCAGAGAGAGCAAGTGATGAGCATAGAGTGATCCTAATAGAAGCATGATGTCTGTTCTTTTAGTTCCTGTGCTTGAGAGCTGGCTGCCTTACCCCATGATCCCAGTTCCCTGTTCTTTATGGAGCAAGCTATTATACCTGTGCTTTGAGCTCTCCATGGTGCTAGCCCCTGACAGTGACACTCTAGGCTTTTCTTGTTGCTCTCCATGGTCCTGTTTTACCTCCAAGTTTCATAATCTCCTTATTCTCCACAGTGCAGTCCCCAGAACAGGGCTAGAATCTCCCTCCCTGCCACCACAAACACACACATGTTCTTGGTTATGGTCCCTGACCTGTTCCACCACAAACACATAACAAAACTCTGAGATACAGATCTAGGAAGTCCTCACAGCCATCTAACCAACTGCAGGAAGGGAACAGAAGGGCAAGCAATTCTTAGGTTAAAAAAGCAGTGCTAGAAGGTTTTTGTAAGATGCTCAGGAAATTGTGGCCTACAGTGACCTCAAATGGCCTCAAAAGAATTGAATGTTTTGTCATATCTGGATTCATAGATTAAAAGTACAACTATATATAGTTCTGTTTTAGATTGAGATAGTATTGCTCTTATATGATAACCATATACAGTTGTACTTTGGTATCCATGAAGGATTGGTTCCAGGACCTCCCACAGATACTAAAATCTGCAGATGCACAAGTCCTGGATATCAAATGGAGTGGTATTTGCATATAACCTAGGCACATTATCCTGTATACTTTGTTATCTCTAGATTACTTATAATACCATACACAATCTAAATGCTATGTACATAGTTGTTTTACTGTATTGTTTAGGCAATAATGACAGAAGAAAATGTCTATACAAGTTTAGCACTGGCACAGTTTTTAAAAATATTTTCAATCTGCAGTTGATTGAATCTATGGAGGTGGAACCCATAGATATGCAGGATTGACTGTATACACTATAAGTGTGGAATGTAAAATGAATCCTACTCAGTTTATAAACATGTACCTCTTAACAGCACTCTGAGCACGACAACCAACTCTAACTTTCCCGTGATGGTGCTTTTTTACCCTTTTCCTTCAACCTTAGCAAAGACAATATATAACAATGGGCTATCAAAATAGATAATGGAGGAATCCGGTAAATGAGAGGCATAGAAAACAAGTGTCAAGTATACATCCATACCACCCTGAATGCACTGGATCTTGTCAGATCTTGGAAGCTAAGCAGGGTTAGGCCTAGTTAGTACATGTACGGGAGAAAACAAATATCAAAATCTTGACTTAACTTCCCCACCTTCATAACCACCTTGTGCAAAACTAAATGCCTTTAAATATAACCATCTTCTCCGAGAGCACAGGTCCTTGGCCGTATCTCAGTAGATGCATCTTTAAACTGTACTCTGCTATGCTTTGAGGGTATCTTCCAATAAGCTGATGATATCAAACGGGGTAGGGAGCTGACAGCGCTCAGCTCCTGTCAGTCTTAGATTAGCCAGCCTGTTCTTCACATCACATCAGAACTACACAAGCTTCTCGTCCCCTAAATGCTGATTTTCCCATGTCAATTTATGGATAAAAGTTAATATAATAGTTAATACTTATGAGTGACCTACAGCAGAGTCCAGTAGAAGAGGCAGGCTTCCAGGATGAATTTCCAGGACTCCTCTTTCATTTCTTCATTTGAAACAAGGAGAAACTTCATTCCTCAAGGACAGGTAATGAGAGTGATTTATCTCTATGAGCGAGCCTTCAGCAAGACAGAATTAGGGTTATAGTAACAGCTGGAGTGTCTCCTATCTACTCATCTTCCTAAACCCCCTATTCTCATGAAGAGCAGGCAGGTTTCAAAAAAGACTCAAATACAGAAATCTCAACATATTTTTCAGCACATATATCATTCTTTAATGTGAACTCTTACCCCTGGAATTCTTTAACCTTCTCTTCTCTCTCTATCTTTCTCTTGGAAGTCTCCAAGAGAACAATAAGAAAGCTAAATAACTTAAAGAACAAACTAAAATGTTGTCTTCTCTAAGGATTTATTTTCCCTTTCCCCAGCTACACCTACACTAATTGTGTATTGATTGCTAATTATAAGCACCTTTAGCTCATTTACTTCTAGTTCAGGGTCAAGAAGGTCAGGTGCATCACCTTGCCCTAGGAAAAAAAAAAGAAAAAGAAATGAAGGCTGATGTCTCAGGCACTCATCTGTAGGCTAGCCATTATTCATTTCTCCCCTTTCTTCAGATACTCGCAAATATTGGCAAGGTAGAATGAAGAACTAGTACTTCTGATACAAGATTTTATTGGAAATATGCATATTTTTGTTTCATATGTTTACTTTTACCCTTCTATGACCTGGCTCTTTGCTTCCAATTCTGATTTCAGTAAGTACATCAATGACAGGTAATTTGGAACTTAGCATAGCGGTCAGTCAGTCTTTGAAGAGCCTGGAGCTGAGTTCTTGAGTTATTATAAAATGAGAAGCCAGTTTTACCATCTGCTCCTAATCTTTTTTTTTTTTTTTGCCCAGCAAATGCAAAAATTACAGTAGAACAATTGCACTCACTAGTTCTTACTGTAGTTCTTAAGGATGAGATCTTTCCAAATACATATATGTTTCTTCCCATAATTTCTATCTGCTAATCTCACAAAAATATAAAAATTACCACCACTAAGCCCCTGAGCCTCCCATATTTTCAATTATCCTCAATTGCCACTTAATGCCAACTCTTTTCTGGTTTCCAAGTCCTGGAGTCCAATGTCAGTGACAGATGGACCGAGCCTCAGCCCTGGAGAGGAGAGGATTCTGGCCCTCTCCTGGGGAGTTTGAGCAGGAGAGAGAGCCTGAATTCTGCTTTGGGGAGAATCTCTTGAGTTTAAGCCATATGGTTTTCTGGAAGTAAGGGGTTCTGATTAATATGGGCATGTGAAAAGGACTCTGTATCTGGGTCATAATAAAATCTGTGTGTTCATGTCAGAAAAAAAAAAAACACCCAGAAAAATGATTAGTGAGAATCAGAGTGTTTTATGTGTGTGTGTTGAGGGGCACATGTCAAAATATGCACCCATCTTAGGGAACAAAAATATTTTTGCCCACATCAAATAAGAGACACTCAATGGAGATTTAAGAAGAGAGATAAGAGTTCTTTTTGTCAGAACAGTATTATTTTCCATTTCGGGGACTGTGAGATCTGTGGACTCGGGAGAATGTATCTGTTTCACGGAAGAGTTAAATTCTCAGGAAGGTACAAAGTGAGGCTAATGCAAACAATGTACAGCAATTTTAAAAATACAGACTTTTATTTTTTTAAGTGAGGAGAGTGTAGGGAGACTAAATAGCAGTTAGGCTTGGAGGAATCAGTGAAACTAGAGTACTGTGGGTGTGTAGAGCAGAACACATTTTTCTTCATGTAATGCTCCTAACCATTGCCCTGAACCTGTCATCCACACCTTGACTCCGATCATCCAGTGAAGGGTAACAGTAAAAACAAGTCAGGAAAATAAGAACCAGCAGAGATGAGTGCTTTCTTGCTTGACTTCTAACAAATTAAACTTTTCCACAGCATTGTTATCCCACCACACCAAGCCATCAGCCTGAAATATCTAAAGTGCAATGTAAGGAGCATAGGAGAACAAGACAAAGCCCACTGAGAAAGGGAATTCATCCATGCGCTCAGACAGGTATTGGGGCACTGGGATAGGTACTGCAGAGTAGAAGCAAGCTGTTGGAACCTGGGCTGAGATTTTTCATCTCCAGAGAATCTATTCTTTATTTCTCCTGATTTTCTGGGCTTTCTGGCCCATTCCCAGTCTCTATTTTCCCATACCCTTCCAATGAGCTAAACTGAATTCTGCATTGGAATCTGTTGTGTTTCCTTTCTCAAGTACTTTCCTAAGATGAGGAACTTTTTCCCCCCAGTTCTATTACATATGTGTGAAAGCAGCAAGATAAATTGAGGGAAAGGGTATAAAATCCCTCTACTTAGTTTAAGAGGACAACTGAGAGTTCAAAGTCTGGCCTCCTGACTGTATTGCATTAGAATGCAGATTTCAAGTCATACCTGTCCGTGTGTCTAAAGTGTTTGATCATAGTGAGAAGTGAATGAGGAGATGGGATAAACAGACACTCCTAAAATGGCTCAGGGTTGTTATCATCCTGTCTTCAGGGGCCTACTCCAAAACAGCTGAAGAGAGTCAGTACCTGCACAGAATCTGTGCTCTAGAGGTCCTCACTGAGCCCTCCCCTGTGCTGTTTCACCTCACCCTCCCATGCTCTTCGGGCAGAACACCAGATGCTTGTCTACAGCACGTAGCCCAGTCCCAGAAGGAAGCAGCTAAGGCAGGGATCGAATCCTCTTCCTTTTTCTCTCAACTGCAGTTCTTGCTACAACTCAGTATTGGCTACAGAGGGGCTTGTTTTGGTTGGGGGCCAGCCCAGGGCTCCCTCCTGGTGCTAATGCACCAAGAACACTGACTCAATAGCAAATCAAAGCAACAGCTGTCCCCACCTCCTTCCCTGCCACCCACTTCCCAGTCTCTGCTCCTCGGAATCTTAACTAAGTCTCTGAGGGCCCCCCTCAGCCTACCACAAGCCCACTTCTGCCTCCAGATTTTTTCTCTCTCCAGCTCAAGAATAGGACATGTTCCTCTGCTTTTTTTTTTTTTCTCTTCTGTTCTGGCCCCTGTCTCCTGCTTCACGATCAGGTTAGCATTCCCTCAGCTCTTCACCGTGCAGATGCCAGCAAGCGCGCACACACACACATGTACACGCACATGCGACCTGTCCTCACAGTCACCCTTTTGAGCTCCAGAGGGCATGGCAGTGACTTCTAGCTGATGGCCTCTTCTGTGTGAACTGGAACCTGCCAGTAAAGCCCTGAAGTGTAAGAAGATGCCATCTGCCCCATCTTCAGGGACTCCCTCTTCATCATAACCCAACTTCCCCAACCTACTGGGCATTTAGTGGACTTACTTCTCTTAAGGTCCATGGTCCTGGAGTTCCTCAGTATCGTGTACAGGAGATGGGGCATAGGAAGGGTAGGTGTCAGTAGAAATATAATCACACTTAATGTCAAATTAATCACTGAATTAGCCAGTCCACAAGGACTGCTATGAACTGTCAATGAGTACAGGTCTCACTCACTGCCTGTGTGACCATGCTCAAGTTCCTAAACCTCTCTGAGCCTTGGTTCCTCATCTTTAAAATAAGAGGATTGGACCAGTTAATACTTAATATCTTGTCAACTATAAAAATCTACACTTTTAAGAATCATAGAGGGGAGAATATTTTGGGCATAATTAGGTGCAACAGAAAGAGAAAAAGGCATTACTGAATTTGGGCAATAGAGAGT
Organism: Theropithecus gelada; assembly: GCF_003255815.1. Taxonomy (NCBI): domain Eukaryota; kingdom Metazoa; phylum Chordata; class Mammalia; order Primates; family Cercopithecidae; genus Theropithecus; species Theropithecus gelada. The sequence goes on from NC_037668.1 coordinate 24,701,614, forward strand.
CAGAAAGGGCATTAGTTCCATCCTTCCGTAAAATCAAAAGGATTTTAGAAATAACCACCTCTGACCCTTAGGATTCAGTAGGCAATGGCCAGATATGCAAGTTGGCTTAAAGGTTTTAGGAAATATGTAAAATACATGTATTCATAATACCTTAAAGTTTGGATAGGGAAAAACATTTGAATTTTCTCTTAAACTCTGGATATTAAAAAATGTTAAGAATAATTGTTTTTCAGTGAGAATCAAGGGTTAACTCTAAGATAAGCTTTTCATTTTAACCCCATCTTAACACCCACCACAGGCAAGCTAGCTAACTATCTCAAAAGATTCCCTCCTTATTCAGCCTGGAAAAGCCTAGCCACACACCATTCCCAAAGCAGAAAACAAAAGCCTTTCATTTTCAACCCGCTTAGGATGGAACCAAAAGATGTCTGCCAAGGTGTAATAATAAACATGTTTGAGTCCAGATTGGGTACAGGTTCCTTCTAAATCTAAATCTCTTAGATAATCTAATAGTGTAGGACTCCTCAGTCCATAAATCCTGGATCTCTGGCCCAGGCTTTACCAAGCTAAGTAGCTAATCCACATGTTAGGACTTCTTACAGTGAGGATTCTGTTCTCCATTCCTATTGACCATCTATATTCACTCATATCCTGTATGCCTCCTAGGAGAGTAAAGCAAAGCTGGGACGGAGTAGTTTATCAAGAGGCTGCTTGATAAACAAGACTCTAGGAGGAAAAACCACACAGCAACAGAAATAATAGAGGGAGGAAACAAGGAGGAGCAAGGTCTCAGTAGCCCAGCCAGAAAGAGGGTGGATGGGGCAGTGAGGTGGAGAGAAGGCCTAGATCAGGGAGGTAGGCAGCTGAAGCGTGACTGAGCTCTGAAGTTCCAAAGTGGATGTGAGCTGGAGCGCATCGGAGCTAAGGAAAGGAGATCCTTTAGGAGATCCTGCTGCCTGTGAGGGGACAAGAGGCCTTTCCCGGAGGAGCAATGAAAAAGGAAAAAATAGTATCTGAAAAGAAAGAGGGTACCAGATGACAGAATAACTCCCACCCCGTATGGCCAGCTTCTATTTGACTGCACTGTTATATCGTGGCCATTAGGGAATTAGGAATTTAACGGGGGACAGACAGAGTTAGAAAGGAACGGAGGGCAGGATGTAAGAGAATATTTTGACATTCAGGCAATCAAAGTCTTAGATTAGGAAATTACATAGTGACTTCAGTAAATGTGGCATTGCTGCTGGCTGCCCAAGAACCACCGAAGGAAGTTAACTGTACAGAGTTCCTTCTGACCAGCGTTTTGTGCTCTAAAGTCAAAGCAACTCCCCCAAATTTTGAAGTTTTCATCCAAACCAGAATTCAGATGGAACTGGTCTGATTTCTTCCAAATCCACAATCAAACATTCACTGTCAAAGAAAACTGTCACTCTGAGCATAAAGAAAAGCTCCAGGGGCTGAGTTCTAATTCTGATTTTGCTATGGCCAGTCTCTTGTGTGTGTGATCCAACTGTACATAGAATTCACAAGAAGCTGGGGTTCGGGAAAAATGAGAATGACATAATCTGGACAAGGAGCCCAGCAATGGATGTAGATAAACCATTCTAAAAGTGGGTCCCTTCAGTATTCTGGGCCGCAGCCCCCAATATGTTTTTCCCTTGGAGATAACACTCCTCCACCCACCTGTCATGGTAGTCGTGAGGAATAACAAGTAGGCTGGGATGAACAGTATTTTTAACTCTGGAGTTAGAGAAATGCTGAGTCATCATCATCATCATCACCATCATCATCAACGCCTACTCAGGGAGCTGTTTTTTCCTACAGTCAGGGAAGTGGGACTCTGGACCCAAGCACTGGCAAGGCCAGCAGCAGTTATGCAGGAGAGCTCTGTCCTCTTGTTCTACCATCTGACATGTGCACCTGTGACCCTGTTTATGGCTGTAAGGGCAATATGTTGTAGGTCCCCAAAACAGACACGGCAGGGACAATATATAAACCAAGCAATCAGGGCTTACGCTGGCAGACTTTCATAGACTTTCCACTAAAGTTACTTAAATTCAAGACAATACATTTTTATTTCTTTGAGTTACTCATTTATTTATTCAATAAATATTTATTGAGCACTTACTATGTGTAAGATTCTGTGCTATGAGTGAAAAACTGAATAACAGGTGCCAATGCTGCTTTAAAGAAGCACATTAGTAATTCTTCAATTCCCACCTCTGCCACTCTTAACATGAACAATCAATAAGAAGAAAATCAGCGGGTGAAAGGGTTACTTTGTCTTTTAAAATGCTGGAAATCCTAAAGATACTAGAACCCATGAGCAAATAAATCAAGAATTAAGAAACCTCCAAAGCAATTCAGAACAAATAAGAAGATAATTTTTTTAGTTTTCAGCCTAGGTGCTAGAGTGCTATGAAAACACAAGGAGACTTTTTTTTTTTTTTTTACTAGACATGCCATTTGCTTGGTTATCTAAAGAGTCCCACATGGTAAGGCACTTAGGAGTCCATGAAATAGTCCCAGAGGTACAGGTGCAGGTATACTAAGGCATCCAAGTAAAAATGTAATTCAACAGGTACAAACCACAGGACTATCAACACCACAGGTACCCATTTCCAATTTGCTATAGTGTCATTTTCATCATACTGCAGGTGAATGTTGTAAATATTATTTAGGTGAATCACCCCTGGCCAGCAATGCAACGAGGAATCTTTCCCACTTTACGCTCTACCCTACCACCACACACACAAAATACATGCTTCTGCAGAGGGGGACAGTGTAGTAAAGATGTGCAGAAAGCCTGGGCTTTGTGGTCAGAGTGGTCTAAGTTTAAAGTTCATCCTATCCCAGTATCTAATAGTAGATATATCATAAGGACAAGTTTCTTAATTTGGCTTTAACATGTGTGTAATCGTGTTTATCTATTAAAAGATTATTCTGGAATAATGAATATACAGCAACTAATTTGGATCCTGACATATAGAAACTGTTGACAAATACCAATTTCTTCTGTCTTACAGTTTTCTGGGTAGTCTACCATCTCCCTTGGCCTATTCATATCCTGTTTGGTTTGCTATTTCCTCTTTACTGGCAAATTTTGAACTTAACTCTCACAACAGAAGATGCTTAGTATCTGATTCATTTAATAAAGAAATATTTATTAACCAACTTCTATATGCAATATGCTATATTAGAGCCAATACTGGATACAAAATGCATCAGACCCTACCTATGGAATCTTTATAATTTAGGAGGAAAGTCAAACTTGCAGTACAAAGTAGAAAGAAATGCATAACTTAAGAAAAAGCAGATAAAGTGTGTAACTCAGAGAAATGGGGAATTATTTAAATCTGGGACAACCAGGGAAGACTTCTGGAAGGAAATGCCCCAAAATGTAGGCTTTATGCATGGGTAAGGTTTAGACGTGTGAAGATGGGCAAAGGGCATGATCAGCAAAGTTATTGCAGGCAAAGGAATGGATGCAGGAAAACAAAGCGTTCATAGAGAGAGTTCCAAACGGCTTCACAGGCCTGGAATGCACCTGGGGTGAGTGGAGTAGAGAAAAGACAAAACTGAAAGGAAGCTCAGCATCAGACTGTGCAGAACCTTGAAGGCTAGGCTGACAACTTTGGGTATTATCTGCAGAGACTGGAGAGTCAGTGATAGTTTCTAAGCAGGGAAAGAATGTGACCGATATGACTGATCTGCCTGGGCCTTCTCTCACTAATGGTTGTATGGTCTCAGTGACAGAAGCGCCTTCTGAGCTCCTATTTCCACTTCAAATTCCATACCACCCATTCAGAGTACTCCTAAGTTTTCCTTTCCAGTCTGAATTCATTGAGAGAATTCATGCTGATGTCATAAATGACTGACACAATCTGAATCCAAGGAAGGTACAAGTCTTTCACAACCCAGGTTATAATTCCTGCTACTTACCCATGTTTCTGTTGATAGCATTATAATCACTCATCCACTCCCTGGGGAGTGGCCATTCGTAATTTATTATACAGGCTTACAATTTTATAAAAACGACAGGGTAACTTTCAAGCGTATTAAGAGTCAGTTCTCAAGAGAAGACATGAGATTATAAGTGCATTTCAAAATTAGAGGGAGAAATGTCACCCCAGGGGGAAGAAAAAAAAACCAGCCACCTCTTACAGTTTCTTAAGACACCACAAATCAGAGTGAGTTCTCTGTAAACCCATAGAGGCAATACATCATGCATATCCCAAATATGCCATTTATTGGAGATTATTTGGTTATCAGTCCTCTCATCTGAACAATTCAGTTTGGTTTGAATGATCTACATCACTATTTCACTTATTCATCCTATGCAGAAAAAAAGATGCCTATGAAATGCAGGAGGAGGGGAGGGATGAAAGAAATATGAGCAAGGAGAAAAGCAACTGAGGAGGATGCAGAAAAAAGCACAGATGAAAGAAGAAACAGGAGAGTGAAGACTAAGCCCATGCTGTTGGACAGAATACATGCTCTGCCTGATTCACAATATAGATAGCACAGTGCCAAGTGTGGCTGAATGAATTACCAGAGCCAATTAAATGTACCGAGAGCCCACTATGGGCTAAGTGCTAAAGATACAACGATGAATAACTTAAGGCTCTTGCTCTTAACCAGCTCAAAGTTTAGATGAGGAGACTGATAACTAAGCAAGTAAATCACACTGGAATGCTGTAAGAAACATAAAATGTTGAAAAAGCCCCCAAAGCACCATCAGAGACAGAAAGGATTCTGGAGAGGTATGCTATTTGTGTGCCTTTAGGTAAGTAATTGAACCTCATTGTAAAAAGCAGTTCTTTCTGGCTGCCTATCTCTTGAGTTTGTTCTGAGATTAAGTGAATTCGTGGTTGAAAATCCACTCTGCAAACTGAAAGTCCTATACCATGGTATGAGACGGCTATTTCCTGCACTGATTTGAGCAAAGGCCTATTTAATACTCACTGTGCACTGGACACCAATACCGAGGGGCTGAGTGTGACTCCTGTCTGTCTTCTCCCTGTCCCTCTGCCGTCGTCCCACACCTTGGCACAACCAATTTGGTTCCCTACTGTGTGCTGACGTTCGCACAGGGCACCCACGAACACATAACCGGAGAAACAATATGAGCACTCACCACCTTCAGGTTGCCTCCGTCCTCCGTGTGCACAGAAGGTAGCAGGGTGAGTGTGAGGCACTCAGGGAGAGCCCCTGCTGGATGTGACAGCCCTGACCCTCTCCCCAGCCCCCTTTCCTTCTCTCATTCTCATCCTGCTTGCCTCTCTTTTATCGACAATTCCCCTTCCCGCCTTTCCTGCCTACTTCTTTCTACTTGTGACTGTTTTTCTCTGTTTTCTCCGCTTTACTCCTTCTCAGCATTTGGGCATTAGCGCTTCTCCCATTTAAGAACAGAGCAATTTCTAAAATCTCCTGGAAGCTGTCTGTGAGGAGAAGAGAAGAGGGGCGGTGCCTCCATGGAAGCCAGGGAACCTCCGCAGCTGTCTCAGAGCCCCATTCCCATGCTAGGACTCTCGAACGCCGCCCGCTTCCTGCCTGACTCCCTCCCCACTCCGGCCTCCCATTCTCTCCCTTCCCTCTCCACCCCTCTTTCTCCTGTACCCCTCGTCTTCTCCCTCCCCTCTCCTCTGGCCCCTCGCCTCTCTTTCCCTTTGCTTCTGATTAGGCAATTCTCTCCCTAGTCCAGTCCTTTTCTTCCTCTGGGACCCTAAGCCCACGTCCCACTTTTCTTTGTAATCTCGACCTCCCGGCCCCCGCGTGCCTTCTCTTGGTCCTAGCGCCCCTTTCTCCCCTCTCCTCTCCCACCTGCCTCTCCCTAGCTGGCTCTGGGTCGCGCTGGGACGACTGGCGAAGTTCTCCCTTGACTCCAGGGCGCGGACACGTAGCAGCTCCGGGCTCTGCTCAGCAGCGGATGAGCTCACTGAATTTTGCGCACTTGATTGGCTACTTCGGGGCCCTGCGGCGGGAGACCCTGAAAAGATTCGCAAGGCCGGTTTCTTTGTCCCTCCGCCTCTTCAGGTTGGGCTAGGGACTTAGGCCATTGGGTATTTCTTGGAAATGGAATTCCAGTAATCAAGAAAGGCATGAGCAGACAGGTAGGGGTAAGGTAGGTGCCAAAGGGAGCATGGAATTGTTTTAAAATTCTCTACGGGGGAATGTAGGAAGAAAGTTTCTCAGTTTCCTTAGTTTCCCTTACAGTACCTCAAGAAAGGGTTTGGGAGCCACCTTGTAGGAAGAGAGCTGAGACGGTGACGCAGGCCCTGGAAAAGGGGTTTGTTGTACCAGAGGAAGGAGCAGACTCAATCATTTAGAGGGGCTAAGGGTAGAGTAGGAAAAAAAGATAATTTGAGTATCCCATAGAAGGTAACAATCTGGGAAGACATGGTACGGCTTTCAGCCCTTACCATGATCTGTTTCTTCAATGGAGGGAGTCTCACGTTGAAACAAATAGAGGTTTGCATTTAAAATCAGGCATTGAATTTCTAGTCTTCGTCTCCTATTTGTATGACCTTGGGCGAGTCATTTCATTCTATTTTAACTCTGCAAAATAAGAATGATAATATCCTTGTACTTATTTTACAGGTTTATTAAGAGGATTACATGTGAAAGTATTTTCTAATTATTAAATGTGTAGTAATTTTAGTGAATCGTATGGTGGAGCAGAAAATTCTGGATAAGGAATGAGAAATCTTTGGTGGTCTTTCATTTTTCTATAGTGACCTTCACCAAGTCACTTTTAACCTTTAAGGGTTTCATTGTCCTCATCTACAAAGTCGGAGAACTAGACTGGATGAACTCTTAAGATCTCTTTGGCACTAATATTCTGTGACTGACTGATAAAAAGTTAGCATCCTCCTTTAATTCACCCCTTCAGAGAAAAGGTCACTTCCTTTTTCAGAACTCTAGTTAATTTCTCCCGTTGGTGAGAAAACTACCTTCTGTTAGGTATCCCGGTGGACCTATTTTTCATAGGGACCTAGACTTTCCCACATGCCCAGCAATGAAAGTAGAGCCCCACACTGTAGCAGGATACATGTAGGGCTCATGCTTGATGGAGATTCTCTCCCCAGGCTACTGGCAGGAGCAGGATTTGGAGCTGGGAACTCTGGCTCCACTCGACGAGGCCATCAGCTCCACAGTCTGGAGCAGCTCTGACATGCTGGCCAGTCAAGGTGAGAATCCAGGCCCCTCATCTCAATGTCCCTCAGTTCCCTCACTCATCCTCACATCCTCTCCCACTCATGTTGCCTTCACCACATGTTCTCACTCCTCTCATTACCACACAGCACTTTCTCCTTTCCATCTGACATTTTAGTTCTTAGTCTGCACCACCAAATTCTGTTGCACCTACTCCTTCTTCCCTTACTCCAGTACAGAGACCTCTGTACACCCTACACTTCTTTCCAAAAATAAAATGATTCCAGGGGAATATATTACTCAAAATAAAGAGGTTCTGGAAAGACACAATCTAAGGTAGAATTCTTCAAAGGGAACCAGGGACAAAGGGATGACTGGTCAAAAATTGGCACGTGGCTATGGTAAATGAAAGGTTTCTCAAACCATTTGAGAGGTTTTAGGAATATATCACTTTCAACTTTACTCAGCCAGCTCAGTCCCTGGTACACTAATCTCAGAATCATGGTTTTAAGGCTCAATTTAGATGATGACTTGAGAAGCATTTCAATGAAAAGGGCACCGTATTGAAAGACACAGGAACAAAGTTCTAGTTCTAACTCAAGTTAGTACAATGAGCTTAGGCAGTCATTGCATCTCCATTGCCTCATTGCCTACATTTGTAAAATGAGGGATTCCATGATCCCAAAGATCTCACTCAGTTCTACTAATTTTTACAATTCTTAATGCTGAAACTAACCACCAGGCTTGTGCTCCAATTTGGGAACAGTCACCCTGAACAGTCGATGCTATCAGTCAATAGCATCAACTCCAGCAGACACATCTTCATTCCTCAGGGCCTCTGCTCTACTGGGAGCACCCATTGGGTATTTCTTGGAAATGGAATTCCAGTAACCAAGAAAGGAATAAGCAGACAGGCAGGGGTAAGGTAGGTTCCAAAAGGAGCATAGAGTTGTTTTAAAATTCTCTACAGGGGAATGTAGGAAGTAAGTTTCTTAGTTTCCTATTCAGACATAAGCAATGTTGATTAAATAATTTAGTGTCAAAGAACAGATTTTTGTGGATGCATTAGAATGAGAGCTGGAAGGTGTTGTCTATTTTAGATTTGTTCGGTGGGGATCAGTGCTACTGAGTCACAGAGTCAGTTCTGAAGATGAGGGAATCAATACAAGAAATCAGAATCCATGCTGTGGGGAACATGGAACAACAGGAAGCAAGTGTCCTGGAGCCTGAGGGGCTCCCAGGTAGGCCTGACCAGAAGGCACAGTTGAGATTCAAATGCCTCATCCATAAGATACCTTCCTAGTCCTTTTTGTTTTGTTTTGTTTAACTTGACTAAGGAGAGAAGGATTAGAAAGCATGTTTTCATCACATTGAAGAGAAAACCTTAATCCTTCCCTCTTTAAAATGACATCAGGATGGTGATTTGGGTTGTGTGTTGGGAGGCGGGTAACACTAATACCACGGGGAATATGCTAAGGGCCTTGATTGAAGGGAAGTTATTGTTAGAAGAATTGAAAAGTATGTAAAAATGTTTCACTTTTAAAAATATTTTGTTTGATTGTTTGTTTTGCAGTTTTCTACCAGCTACCTTTGTGTAAATGAATGCGCAACCCAAGAGCTGGTTTAGCCTTTTCCCCATTTTAGTTTAAGGATTATTAGTCACAACCGCTTCTCCTGTTCTTGTTCTTATATGTAGGTGGTGGCAGGAAGGCAAAACATAGAACGACAGATATGTATGTGTGTTTTCAAAGGTAAATGGTAGAACCGTATCAGAAAAGACACATGTGGAGTGGTATGTGCAGATTTGGGGTGCCTTTACTCCTCTAAATATTCGTGGCCCTGTCAGTTCATTCAGGAAACATTTAACAAGTGACTATTTGTTTTTCTGTGTATTCAAAGTAAGTGAAACTAAGATCTGTCTTTCCGTCCACCGCCACCCACCACCTCTTTTCCTTCCCCCATGAAACCTTAAGGGTACACAGAGACCTTGTGTACACCAGGTCCTTGGATGGTCTGGATTAGATGAGGTGTACTTTGGCTCAGAAATGGGAGGAGGGGCTAGGGGTCCTCAGGAAACTAACCCTCTTCTACTCCTGCAGACAGCCAGCCCTGGACATCTGATGAAACAGTGGTGGCTGGTGGCACCGTGGTGCTCAAGTGCCAAGTGAAAGATCACGAGGACTCATCCCTGCAATGGTCTAACCCTGCTCAGCAGACTCTCTACTTTGGGGAGAAGAGAGGTAGTATCTCATGAGTTATCTTTCTGCGTGAAAACCATGGGCTAGAGAAGGGGACTGCAGACACCAAGGGGAACTGTTCCTATCATCCAGAGGCTGAGAAACATGGCAGTATGCTGTTTTAAGATATAACAAGCCATGAGTTCCCCAACTAGTTCCAGTATTGCAGCTGTGGTTTAGAGCATGCACAGTCTTATAGGGTTCTAGAGTGACTTCACCCCACAGCAACTCTAACAGGAAGCTGAAGTCAATGTTACCTTAGGTATCTGACAAGGAAGCTCACAAAATCCAACATACTTTCTGAGTATCTCTTAGGCTACTATGTCCAATGACCCAGAAAAGTGACTGAATGACTTAAAGACTGCTTAAACTCAGGAGCAGTTATTTTTTCCCCACCCACCATACTACACCCCTTCCCCCAAAGAAGCTGGCCTGGGATTGGAAGGTAAACATGAAAGGTGCCGGTAAAATCCTAGCTTTCCGTTCTCTTGATTTCCCCAGCCCTTCGAGATAATCGAATTCAGCTGGTTACCTCTACTCCCCACGAGCTCAGCATCAGCATCAGCAATGTGGCCCTGGCAGACGAGGGCGAGTACACCTGCTCAATCTTCACTATGCCTGTGCGAACTGCCAAGTCCCTCGTCACTGTGCTAGGTGAGACTCCCAAACCCCAGTGTCTCTACAGCATGCTTCCTTGCAAACAAACCTCCCTGGATGGGTCCCTGAAGCAGCTGGGAGCCAGGCAAGTCTCCAAGCACTTTAGGAAAGTTCAGCCTGTGTTCCCCTGGCAATGGGATAAAATGTAAAAAGAAATGTGTTTTAATCCTTTGTGCTCTAGTTACTGTTTGATCTAGGACAAACTTTTTTTTTTTTTGAGACGGAGTCTCGCTCTGTCGCCCAGGCTGGAGTGCAGTGGCGAGGTCTGGGCTCACTGCCACCTCCACCTCCACCTCCCAGGTTCACGCCATTCTCCTGCCCCAGCCTCCCGAGTAGCTGGGACTACAGGCACCCGCTACGATGTCCGGCTAATTTTTTTGTATTTTTAGTAAAGACGGGGTTTCACCATGTTAGCCAGGATGGCCTCCATCTCCTGACCTCGTGATCTGTCTGCCTCGGCCTTCCAAAGTGCTGGGATTACAGGCGTGAGCCACCGCTCCTGGCTAGGACAAACTTCTTCCTCTCTTTGAGTCTGAATTTTCTCTTATAACAGAGAGATGATCATACCCCTTCTACTTACCTCCCAAGATGGTGTGAGGAAAACACAAGACATGAATGTGTTATAATTTCCAAAATAAGTACCCCAGTTGCTTACATGCTCTCATCTTCATCCTATATTTCATCCTATATTTCAACTTCCTTCTTTGCCTCTCTGAGACTCACACTATTTCTGTGGCCACCCAGTTGTGCTGTAAGTGGAGGATCATGTATCACGTCTGTGCTATGGCATAGCTCCTCACTACCATGCTGTCTCCCACAGGCCTTCCCTTCTGGTCCTCAGGGAGGAGATCAAAAAGAAAGATGATTTATCTAGTCTTCTACCCATCAGAAATTATAGTAGAACCTAGGTACACAGAGAAACCATCTCCACAGTGAGAACAGAAGTGTGACCCCATGGTGCCTCTCCTTCCTATCCTGGCCATCCCTTATCCATGGCAGGAATTCCACAGAAGCCCATCATCACTGGTTATAAATCTTCATTACGGGAAAAGGACACAGCCACCCTAAACTGTCAGTCTTCTGGGAGCAAGCCTGCAGCCCGGCTCACCTGGAGAAAGGGTGACCAAGAACTCCACGGTGAGTACCTCCTGCCTTGGGGTTACAAGAGAAAGTGGTGCTGGAAAGAGAGAGAAGTGCCTGTCTATGAATGTACATAGGAGGCATGGTATGGAAGAGAACACGTATTTTGTGTGCACTCAAGTGCCTATGTGTGTGTTGGGGCCTACATTCTCCCTGCCACAGCTTTCTAAGTTTATCTAGGTTGAGACTCACCATCTGTACGTCTACAGTGAGGCCCACATGATATCTGTATGTTGGGTTTACTCTGTGTCTCTCTCTGTGTGTTTGTGTGTGTGCCACTGTTTCTGCACTCTAGGAGAACCAACCCGCATACAGGAAGATCCCAATGGTAAAACCTTCACTGTCAGCAGCTCGGTGACATTCCAGGTTACCCGGGAGGATGATGGGGCGAACATCGTGTGCTCTGTGAACCATGAATCTCTAAAGGGAGCTGACAGATCCACCTCTCAACGCATTGAAGTTTTATGTATGTCATGGGCTTGGGGATGAAGAAGGATGAGATATGAGATGAGGACTAGGGTAAAAGAATGCAGGTGACTGTGTGTGAAACAACACGCACAGTTAAGTGGATAGGTAGAAAATGAAACAAGGACTGCCAGGACTAGGCCAGGGTTGACAAACTCTTTACAGAGGGCCCAGTAATGAATATTTTAGGCTTTGAGACCCATACTGTCTCTGTGTCAACTACTTAATTCTGCTGTTGTTGTAGGGACGCAGTCATAGACAATATGTAAAAAATGAGCTGGGCTGTGTTCCAGTAAAACTTTATTTACTAAAGCATGCAGGTGGCAGGATTTGGTCCAACGGGATACCAACCCCTGGGCTAGGCCAGTGTAATATAGCCAGACTGCAAACTGTGGTGGTAACTGTAGTAACTTAGGATTCCCAGGAAGTAGTTTCTAGTCTGCACTCCACCACTAACTAGCTGTGTGATATTCAGAAAATTACTTTACCCCACTGAGCCTGATTCTTTATTTGCTAAGTGAAAGCGGTGAGCATGGGGATCACTACAACTTTATCTCAGTTTAACGTTCTATGATTTCAAGAAAATATGGGTGGTAGGAAAGCACAGTTTCCCTGGCATCGTTATTCCCAGATCTTTTCCTTACTGACTGCTCTTCTATTTGCCCCAGCTCCATGTATTTTCCTGGGATTCTGACCTGAAATGGCCACTGTCACTTTCACTACTCCTAGCCCTTCCAAGGACATTCTCACCCTCTATGGAATTTGCCTTTAGTATGGTTAGGACACTTCTGAGGAAGTTTGGAAATGGGAATTTCTCATCGGAGGAAATTCGGAAATTTGTAAAGAACAGCCTTTCTGGGTGGAGAAACCAAAGGGAAAAGAATCCGCGAAACTCCAACCGGAGAAGTTAGAGTTAGGAAATGGTGCATTCCCTGTCCTAACTTACCTAAAAGTTGGGCAGTTTTCAAAATAACCAAACCCCTTCATCCTCTTCTTGTGGAATCAACTTAGGCCCAATTATTTTCCTAACTTCAGTGCTATTTAATAATATCTTAGACCCATTACTCAAACTTTAACCTGAGGTAGGTTTAGGGTGGCATCGCTATTCATTTAGCAGACTCAGTCCGCAGGCAGACAATCCAGATTCTAGACGCAGTGCTGCCGCTTACTAGCTGTGCTCCTTTGGCCAAAGCATTTCATTTTTCTGTGTCTCCTGCTTACTTCGCTAAGTTACTGTGAGGATAAATAAAACAGTGCACGTGAAAGAACTTTGTAAATGTCAAAGTTCTATATTCCTATAAGGTACTTCTCTAATTATTAGCTCCTAGTGTGAGGCCCTGACCTGGAGCTTTTCCCCCACCGCCCTTTGGTTCCTGGCCAGAGCTAAAGCCTTGGTCCCCTGCCTGAGCCCCAAAGACTCCTCTGTTAGATACCAGACCATCTGGCAGTTACTTGCCAGGGACCCTTTTGGCCCAACTGTGATCAGCAGTCAGTCAACAAATGCTATACTTCAGGCACTGTGCTAGAGGTTTCTATGGCTGTGGGGTCCCAGAACACCCATTCTTTCACCTGGCCTGATTCTCTGTGTCCCATTTGATTTGGCTGAAACACGTTCATTAACTGGTTGTTAAGGTTGGCTCTATCCTTAGGGGAAGCTCAGTCTCTTTATCTGTTGTTCTCGACCAGCATCTGGTTGTATTGTTCTGAGCGGCCATCTGGACCTAGCCTCCTAAGCAGCCCTTCGGCGTCAATGGCAGATGCCATTCTTCCTTCACAGAGCCCTTCTGTATTGTGTCAGTGCCTTTTTGCAGCCAAAATATGACCCCGGTCTCTTGCTGTTTCAAAGCTCTCACTTCGTGTTTGGACTGACCATTCAAAATGATGTTTTGTGTTCAAGCATTGCTTCTAGTTCTAAGCTCCCTTGCAGAGCGGAGAGAACTGATAAGTTGTGAGCTCAATACGTGGCAAGTTCAAGTTTATTTGTTCTGTAAAAAATATGTATTAGGTCCTTCCTATGTGCTAGGAAGTTTGCTAGGCACAGGCAAACCACTCATTGCCCTTCTCAGCTTTCTGTTAAGGCATCTCTTAGAGTCCCAACAAGGACAGACCTTCCAGAATCCTATCACACAAGGCTGCAAGAGAAGTTGCTCACTTCTTCAATAGCAATAATGGTCCTTGTTCATAAGAATTAGGAGAAGGAAGGTCTTTGTGGCGCTTCTTGGGCTGCGGAAACATTTAGAGGTAGAAGCTGTAGTGTGCAACTAAGCGAGGGAATCTCCTAAGCTGTGTGGGGAGGTTTTCATTGACACCATTTCCTTCTCCACAGACACACCGACTGCGATGATTAGGCCAGACCCTCCCCATCCTCGTGAGGGCCAGAAGCTGTTGCTACACTGTGAGGGTCGTGGCAATCCAGTGTAAGAAGATCCATTTCCTGGTCTCCTCCTTACTCTCCACATTCTCAGATTGTCTTCTTCACATAACAGCTCCTTCCTATCTCCTCTCTATTGTCTGACCTGAGCCTCTCATTTCCCTGACTGTCCAATAATGTCCACCTGCAATTAGTTCTTCTACAAAGCAGCACAAGTTGAAAGGGGCCACTCCCTAGCTCAGTCCCTGAGTTTCCTACAAAGGCCAAGTTAAAGTAAGATACAAGTCAGGAGATTTCCAGCTTCCCCAGAACGAACCCCAAGAGTCCACCTGGAGTATAACAGCTCCAATGTCTCTGGCCCTGATAATTTCTCCAGCCTCATCAAACAGTCCTTGACATCCCTGCTCCCAGTTATTTTTTTTTCTTTTAGCTCCCTGGCCTATGCTCTCCTGAGCTCTTCTGATTTGTCTGCCTCGACAGCCCCCAGCAGTACCTATGGGAGAAGGAGGGCAGTGTGCCACCCCTGAAGATGACCCAAGAGAGTGCCCTGATCTTCCCCTTCCTCAATAAGAGTGACAGCGGCACCTACGGCTGCACGGCCACCAGCAACATGGGCAGCTACAAGGCCTACTACACTCTCAACGTTAATGGTGAGCCCTCCTCAGTTCTCTTCCTCCAGAATCTCCTTTCTCTGTCCATCATATTCCCTTTTAAAATACTTCTTGATAACATCCCCAAACTGTGACGGGGAGTGGAGGAAAGGAAAACCAGCCCACCACTGGGGTCCCTGAGGGCTTAGGTCCCAGGTCCACTCTAGAATGTGAAATGGCCGCTTAGTGAAAAAACATTAGAAGGGTGGGCTCTCATCTGCCTTTCTTTGGTAGTAGTGGCCTGGGTGACACCATCTTCCATCCCCTGCACTTGTCTGACCACAAGAACAATAATTCTGTGTGCAGAGGCCCCAAAGCCTGTCAAGTGCAGGCGCAGGTGCATTTCCTTCTCTAACTGGCTCTTCTCAGAGTTGCTTCTCCTAAGATTAGGTATTGGGTGCAATGCAACTGCTGTCATTTTTTTCTCTGCCCACCTTAAGCACACGGTACTGGGTCTGGACAGAAAATAGAGAGAAGCTTGTATTATGCCAAGAGACAGAATCTTTTCTCAGATGCTGTATCTTCTAGAAGGACCAGGTGATGCTCCTTCTCTGAAGTTCTTCTCAAAGCTGTGACCACAAAACCCAGCTTCAGGAGTTGTGGCAGGGTGGCACAGAGGCCCCTTTATGGAGAGTTGACGGGGGATTTTTTTGAAGATCCCAATGGCTGTGGGCCCCACCAGAAAGTCTTGTAAATCTTTTCTCAGAATAGGGGAAATGCATTGTCAGGGAACTGTCAGAGGCTCCCTTACTTGAAACACTCATTAAAACAGTTGGGGGGATAAGAGCCAGGCCTCCCAGCGATAAGAGGTTTGAGTTCTTGAGATCAGAATGTCTAGATGGGTGATTCCCACTCCAGGGGCAGACCTCAGCATGTGGGAGCTGCCTCAGCACAACAAGGCTATTGTAGGATGCCAAGAGCAAGGACAATGCACTGAGCTCCGGTCTCTGCCCCCAGATCTCTCCAGACCAATCTGATGATGACTGGCAGTGAGAGAAAGTTCTTATGTCCTTGTGGTTGGTATCTTGCTGATCTCCCCTCTGCCCTGTGCTCAACAGCCAGGCAGAGGGAGTCCTGTGGCACTGCGTCTGTTTCCAGTGCTGACACCTGGTGGTAGAGGGAGCTACTGCATCTTCTTCCAGGAATATCCTTAAGTGGGCCTGACTGGAATGAAATTAAATGCTGTTCTACCTAGAGACGGGGGCCTGTAATTGAGGACCCCAGAGGTCGTTTGGCCATGGAAACCTGTGCTTTTCTAAGGAACTGCCATTTCCATAGCCTGTGGAATAAGTATCCAGGATTGATTTTCCATGTGGACTGTGTCTCACATACTCCCTGAGAGAGAGACAGCAGGTAAACTCACTGCTTCCTCCAAGTTACACCATCACCTCTACCCCAATCATATCATAGATTCCCTGGACTCATCCTCTCCCTTCCTCCCAAGCAGGGCATAAAAAACCAGAACACAAATGTTTTCTTTTCAAATAAGGCGTACACAGGCAAGGAACTGAAACGCGGGCCCAGCCAAGCCTGAGGAGACATAAGGTAGGAAAGACAAAATATGTAAGGAGTCAATGAGGCATTAAGACTCAGGCTGAGCTCATGGAAAACAGCAGCTCTCCCATGGGTGGGAGAGTTATATCTATGGCTACCTCAGAACCATGTGCTGGGCCCATGTGAGTTCTCAGATATTTGGGACTCTGGCTGTGCTGCTACTGTCTTTGCCACACCCGGCCCAGTCTGTGCTGTTGATCCTCTATACAGGTTGTCAATCCTCTGCATAGGTTGCCATGGAGGACAGATGCTGTATATTCAGTGGCAGGGACATCCGCTATCATGAGAGAAAGCACCTTTTCCTTTGCACAAACCTTTGGAGGGTGGCAAAGTGAAGACGGAGTCCCATGCGTCCTTCTCGGGAAAGACAAGAGGCCCGGGGTTTCACTAGAACACTAAACTCCCCTGAACACTAAACTCCCCTGAACACTAAACTCCCCTGCTACAAAGGAACAGTGTTCTTTACATAGGGGCCACAATCTGTCATCTTTCGTAAGGTGCTGTCAAAGTGCTTAATTCTTGGCTCTATCAGCTTTTACTGCTCCTTCCCTATCTGATCTTAGGGCAGCGGGTGAATAGGCTGAGAAGGCCCTTAGAGCTAGGGGAGCTGGCTCAGAATATCAAGCAGACAGGAGAGTAAGAGGCCATGGGGACAGAGAAGGAACACTCTCATAACCCATAAATTAAAAAGAAAAAGAGGGAGAAAAGAAAGAAGGAAGTAAGGGCAGAGGGATGGAGGAAAGAAGGAAGAGAGGAAGGAAGGAAAAGAAGAGGGGGAGTGAGGGAGTCAGGGAGGGAGGAAGGAAGAAAGGAAGAAATGGAGGGAGGGAGGGAAGGAAGGAGAGGCATTAAAGCAATGATCTTTGACCGAGGTCAAGCTTCGGTGCCAACAACTCAATTTATATGACTAGGTATGGGCAGATTTATTTATTTATTCATTAATCCATCAATTTGTTTTAGCAAATACTATAATCCAGGCATGGCATATAAGCACAAAATAAGGCATGACGAATGATGCTGCTCCATTTTCCTGATGTTAGTACCTGTTCCCTGCAGTGTAAGACTATTCATGTCCAAGTTGGAATGCTGTAGGATAAGGGCTCTCCCCAGATCTGACTGTGTGTGTTGCCCTTTCCTCCAGACCCCAGTCCGGTGCCCTCCTCCTCCAGCACCTACCACGCCATCATCGGCGGGATCGTGGCTTTCATTGTCTTCCTGCTGCTCATCATGCTCATCTTCCTTGGACATTACTTGATCCGGCACAAAGGTCAGAAGCACAAGGAGAACATCAGCAGAACTTTGGAGGGGCAGGGAGACCAATCAGAGGCAGGCGTGAGGAGGAGCAGACAATGGAAAGGGCCTTCAGAGACTTGTCAGCCCTTTGGAATGTTTAGGGAATGGAAAATGGAGCCAACCCTATCATTGCCAACCCTGTGATAACTGAGCACCACCAACCCCGCAGTGTAAAGCCTGATCACTTGGGGACGGTCCAAGTGAAATCAAACCTTCCCACTCAGTCAGCGGTTGCTCCCATGCTGCTCTACCTCCAGGTCTCCTGCTGCAAGACAGAGAGATCCTGAAACCGCATCTCCATCTCATTGCTTCCTGCACTTTCTTACTTTCTGTCTGTTTAACCTCATTTTCTTCCTCTTTGATCTCATTGCGTTTCTTTCCTCTCCCACTTTTCTATCTTCTCTCTTATATCCATACCTTCTCTCTACCCTCTTTTCACATTCCTTCCTCTCAGACTTCCTACTCTGCTATTAATTCTAGCCAGCAGCCTGACTCCATAGACTGGTCATACACAAGCCAGATCTCAATTGCTTTGCTCATGAAGCTGACATAGCAGTTCCCCCGTCACCAAGTTGCGTGCACACGCATGCGTACACACACACACACACACACACACACACACACACACACACACCTCTGTCTTGCTTTGTATTATAGATGAGATTCTACTTAGGGGCAGGATTCATTATTCATGAAGGGTGTGGTCAGGTGAGGGATGTTGGAAGCAAAATGCGAATTAGGTAAGGTGGAGTAGAAGAGAGCTATTGGCAAGCCAAAAACGACTTGAGCAGTGTGTGAGTGGGTGGGTGAGAGAGTGGGCAGGGTGGACTCAGAGGTTGGGAAGCTGGTCCTGAGAGGAGAAGCCTCTGTCTCTACACAGGAACCTACCTGACACATGAGGCGAAAGGCTCCGACGATGCCCCAGATGCGGACACGGCCATCATCAATGCAGAAGGCGGGCAGTCGGGAGGGGACGACAAGAAGGAATATTTCATCTAGGGGCGCCTGCCCACTTCCTGCGCCCCCCCCAGGGGCCCCGTGGGGACTGCTGGGGCTATCACCAACCTGGACTTGTACAGAGCGACCCCAGGGCCGCCCCTCCCGCTTGCTCCCCAGCCCACCCACCCCCCTGTACAGAATGTCTGCTTTGGGTGCGGTTTTGTACTCGGTTTGGAATGGGGAGGGAGGAGGGCGGGGGGGAGGGGAGGGTTGCCCTCAGCCCTTTCCGTGGCTTCTCTGCATTTGGGTTATTATTATTTTTGTAACAATCCCAAATCAAATCTGTCTCCAGGCTGGAGAGGCAGGAGCCCTGGGGTGAGAAAGGCAAAAAAACAAACAAAAAAACAAGACCTTGGAGTGTTAGGAGGAGAGTGAAGGTAGAGGGGCGAGGAAGGGTAAGGGGCAGGGCTGGTTTGGAGCTGGGCGCTCTCACCACCCCTCCTTTCAGCCTCTGCAACAGAGCAGCTTCCCAGACTTCTCCAGGAACCCAGAAATGGGATGGTTGTCAACAAAGGTTGGGAGTGGCTTTTCCTCTGGTAGCCTGAGCACTACGAACAAGGAGGCAGGTGCCACCCTGACACCCCTCCTCCATAGCAATGGGAAAGTGATGAGTAGGGGAGTCCTGAGGAGATGTGGCCTGCAGAAGACACGCAGCCATGCAAGGACCCAGGGCTTTAACCTGGGGACGACGCAGGTCCCTGCAAGGAAGAGTAGATTTGGAGAGGAAGGAAATGAACAAAACTGGGCCCTTTCCATAGGAACTGCCCTTGGAGATTGCAGAGGGTGGCTGCCCCTCCTTGCTCCAGCAGCTGTGGGAGAGGCACTGCTCTGGGGCCTGCACTGCCTCTGCCTCCCCTGCTGAGGGGCCCCTCACTCTTACCCAAGACTCTGGATTGTTGCATGGCAACCACTCCTCCCATGGCATTGCTCAGCAACTACTCCTCCCATCCTGGCCACCCTGTGCCCCCTTCCTGGTCCCAACGCCAGCCCTTAGTCCTTCCTCCCTCAGCAGCCAGGCAGACCTAACAACAAAACTACTAAAAGGAGCTTCACTGCACTGAGCTGTTTCCTGCCCAAACTAAGGGAATAATGTGAACTGTGTGCACGTGTGTGTAGTGTGTATACTTGTGTGCATGTGTGCGTGTGTGTGCATGTGCGTGTGAGTGAGAGGCAGAGCGAGGGACTGAGGAGGAGGGCTAAGAGCCAGGGGTCCTGGGCAGGTGGACAGGGCTGTGGGACATGTCGGGGAGGCTTTGGGAATGGCGTATTCCTAGTCAGGGTTCACACCTCACCTGGGATGTTGTTCCATGCTGGTATTTCCTCTGCCACCCCCAATGCCCATCCGTCTTGGAGAAAGGAGTCCCTGGGTGTGTGTTTGCCCAGCTGTCCATTCTATCTCTCCCTGAAACCTGAAACACAGAGCATTCAGCCCTTCCCTGGATTTCCCTCCTCTGAGCCATGGAGTCAGTGCCACAGCCTTTGCTATGCACCTCTCAGGCCTCTCCTTGGCATTGACCCTGGAACAATCTACCACCACCTATTTCTCCCATAGTCTGTACCCAGTGAGTTGAAGGCTGGGTCCCCACCCTTCCTTTTGGTTTCCTGTCTTCCTTCTCATGGCCCCAGCTGGTTGCCGTGGAGATGAGGTTCCTGGTCCTCCCTGTCCTGGCCGGACTGCCCCGCCTCAGATCCAGGATGCCCTTGGCATCGCTCCCACCCTCTGCCAGCTTTTCCTCCCTGCTCTGACAACGGGCATGCAAAAAGGGGCAGCTGCCATCTAGCAGGTCTGCCCACCCCCTTCAGTTCAGGTAATACCGTTTTGAATCTTCCAGCCGCTGGTTAGGGCCCTGGGCACCACAGGCAGCCCCTCACCTAAGCCAGGGCCTACTCCTCTTACAACAGCAAGGGGGCCCTGGGGCCCCAGGCCTGTCGAGCTTTTTGTCTCCCAGCACCCGCTTTTGGGAAAATGACTTTTCCTCTTCAAGCTGAACCACTCTGTCCATATTACACAGAAGCCATATTTGTACGGGGGGTGGGAGGGAGAGGGGCTCTTGTGCTGTGTGTGTCTGTCCAAGGTGGGGGGTGGGGAAGGGAGCAGGGAGGGGACCGTGTATCTTTATAATCTTTCTAACTCTCCTGTGCTAATCTCAGAGGGGCCACCCTCAATATATCTGGATTATCCGTGTCGTTCAGCTGCCTCCTTTCTGCTCCTCTTGCTGCTGCTGGGATGTGTGTATGTGAGGGTCTTCTTCCCATACCCCTTGCACGTGGTGCCTGGTGCCTCAAAAGGTGATGTGTCCCTTGCCAGGCCACTTTCAAGGATATCTATGTACAGCGACAATATAACTCTCCAAGGGAGAGAAGTGTGTTCACCTCCTTTTGCTAAGCCCTTCCTTTCTGGAGAGTGTCTTGGGGGGCATCTGACTGCTTCCCCCCACCCTCTGCCAGGCATTGCTGGAGAATGTTGAGACGGCGATGGAGACACCATCAACCCCACCCTGGAGAGCATCACCAGACACCACCAGACAAAACTCACTTTCCAGCCCCTTCATGTTGAGCCTGAAACTTGAGCTAGTGTCTAGGGAGAAAAGGGGGAAATCTCTACGAGGTACCCATCCTTCTGCACCTGGGTCTGAGGTGCTTGGCCCCTTAGGAAGCCCTACCTGAATGGGACAGAAGGTCCTTAACAACACCGAGGATGAAGCAGCTGATGCTGTTTTGGACAAATGAAACAGTGTCCCCTAACCAGCCCTTTCTATCTCATTGCTCTGACTTAGACACGCCACGGCTCACCATTCCCAATGCCCCCACTATGTCTCCCCAACTGAGGAAATAAAAGCAGAGAGGGGTGATGAAACAGTGAAGATCCTGGGGAAACAGCTGAGGAGGGGAGGCAGGGGGAAGAGGCCACTAAAAAGAAGTGAAATGGGCTTAGGAGAATCGGCCTGCCTGCAGGGTAGATGCTCTTTCTCTGTGCTGGCCACCTCTGCCCCTCAGTGAGAAACTTTACATATTGCTAAGATGCCTGACCAATGAAGCAGTTCCAGAGACTTTATGTCCCTCAGTAGAAATATGAATAGAGATCACCCTGTGGGCAATGGTCCCATTTTAAAATATGCTGTCCCATTGTCCCCTAGAGCCTACTTTAACTTGTCAGACCATGTATTCCACTTCTTATGCAAGAGGCATGCACCGAGCCTATAGGTGGCTAGGCACACACCCAATAGCTCCCTGAAATGGCTTCATTAGGCAGCCTCGACAGCCACCCCAGCCCTCCCACTCTCACACTGAAACACCCAGACCTAGAGATAGCCAGACACACCCAGACACCCGCCAAGCCCCTCACATACAGATATGTGCACACTGATACACAGCAAACGTACACAGAGATCAGCACACACAAAGAGCCCACACCCACATGCACACACCCCTCAGGTGGGACGGATTCGACCACCACCACCTTTCCCCCAAACACATGGCTCTTGAACTGCCTTTCCTTGGATCAAGTTCAAGGGGATGGAGGAGCAGTGAGAGTCAGCCGCCTTTCCACTCCAATTTCCCAGCACCTCCCTTATCTCTGCTTCACAAGTCACCCAGCCCCCCTCTTTTCCTTCCTTGTGCTTGAAGAGTCTCTACTTGGTGGAAAACCCCCTGGTTTCTCAATCTCCCTTTCCACTTCGGTAAAATGCCCACTTTCTGGTCTCCACCTTTTTCCTGCGTGCAGTCCCAACCAGTCAAATCCAACCTCAAAACAGGAAGCCCCGAGGCCAGTGCCCCCCATAGACCTGAGGCTTGTGCAGGCAGTGGGCGTGGGGTGAGGCTTCCTGATGCCCCCTGTCCCTGCCCGGAACCTGATGGCCCTCATTAGTCCTTGGCTCTTATCTTGGAAGCACAGGCGCTGACAGCCGTCCCAGCCCTTCTGTCTGTGAACCAAACGGTGCCATGGGGAACTGTCTGCACCCGGTGAGTATGGGGCCAGGCCCCACAGTCCGTTACCCCTATGCCCCTCATTTCCCCTGCTGTTTGCTCCTCAATCTTTATATCTCTTCCTTTTCCTCCTCATCTTTTCTCCCTTCCCTCTTTTTCCTCTTCCTTTAAGGTAGTTTTCCTTCTCTCCTTCCTATGCTAGTCTCCTGGCTCCCTCTTGTGTCTCTCCCTTTGCCTTTGAGTCAGTTCCATCTTGGTCCCTTGGTGCCTTCCCTTCTGACCTTGCACTGCTCCTCCAGCCCCAGCTGCCCTGGCTTCCCCAGGACTGTTCCTGCTCCGGATCTTCAGGCTCCCTGCTTTGTCCTTTCCCACTGTCCGTACTGCATCTGACTCCTGCAGAGACCTTATTCTCCCACCCGACCTTTCTCTCTGTCCTCCCCTCCCACCTGCCCCTCAGTTCCTAGGAGACTCTTCCGGGGTGACTCTGATGGCCTCCTCTGGGTATGTCCTCCAGGCGGAACTCTCCCCCTCGACTCAGAACTCAAGTCAGCTGAACAGTGAAGATTTATGGAATTTTTCCTATGATGGGAATGATTCCTTCCCAGATGTAGACTACGATGCCAACCTGGAAGCAGCTGCCCCCTGCCACTCCTGTAACCTGCTGGATGACTCTGCACTGCCCTTCTTCATCCTCGTCAGTGTCCTGGGCATCCTAGCTAGCGGCATTGTCCTCTTCATGTTTTTCAGACCTCTCTTCCACTGGCAGCTCTGCCCTGGCTGGCCTGTCCTGGCGCAGCTGGCTGTGGGCAGTGCTCTCTTCAGCATTGTGGTGCCCATCTTGGCACCAGGGCTAGGTAACACCCGCAGCTCCGCCCTATGTAGCCTGGGCTACTGTGTCTGGTATGGTTCAGCCTTTGCCCAGGCTTTGCTGCTAGGGTGCCATGCCTCCCTGGGCCCCAAACTGGGTGCAGGCCAGGTCCCAGGCCTCACCCTGGGGCTTTCTGTGGGCCTTTGGGGAGTGGCGGCCCTACTGACACTGCCTATCACCTTGGCCAGTGGCGCTTCTGGTGGACTCTGCACTCCGGTATACAGCATGGAGCTGAAGGCTTTGCAGGCTACACACGCTGTAGCCTGTCTTGCCATCTTTGTCTTGTTGCCACTGGGTTTGTTTGGAGCCAAGGGGCTGAAGAAGGCATTGGGTATGGGGCCAGGCCCCTGGATGAATATCTTGTGGGCCTGGTTTATTTTCTGGTGGCCTCATGGGGTGGTTCTGGGACTGGATTTCCTGGTGAGGTCCAAGCTGTTGCTGTTGTCAACATGTCTGGCCCAGCAGGCTCTGGATCTGCTGCTGAACCTGGCAGAAGCCTTGGCAATTTTGCACTGTGTGGCTACGCCCCTGCTCCTCGCCCTATTCTGCCACCAGGCCACCCGCACCCTCTTGCCCTCTCTGCCCCTCCCTGAAGGATGGTCTTCTCATCTGGACACCCTTGGAAGCAAATCCTAGTTCTCTTCCCACCTGTCAACCTGAATTAAAGTCTACACTGCCTTTGTGAAGCGGGTGGTTTCTTATTTTGTCTGGGGAGAAGGAGAATGAAGAGAGAGACATTTTTATGTCAGACTTTCTTGCCAGTGTCTGTTTCTATAGCTGGCCTGGGGAGAAGGTGAATGATGAATAAACATCCTCAGGGTACACAGATGTTCTCTTGAGGTGTGGGGTCACTGTCATCTCAAGGGAGAAGAGAAGAGGAACCAGAGCATGAGGGGAGTTGTTAAACCAAGAAAACCCAGAAGGGATGGCTTAACTGGAAGAAAAGCTGTTCCAGGAAGCAAATGGAATAGGAACCAAAACTGAGAGATAAACAGGGAAGAGTGATGACAAAGCCCAGAGCAATACCACCTCCCCCTGTCCGACCTGCCCAGCCTCTCTCTGTCTTCTGTCTCCTCTCTGGCTTTGTTTAGTGATTAGGACCGTGGTGGGGAAGGTGAAAGAAGCATCCCAGGGAGTGTTACTCAGTTCAGAGAACATACTAAGATAATTTAAAAAGTCACTCCTGGGAGTCATCTCTCCCAGGTTCCTCAGCATGACCTGAATGTGCGCACACGTGTGTGTGTGTATGTGTGTGTGTGTGTGTGTGTGTACATCTGTTTCTCGATCTGTTAGAACCTACCTTTATGTTAGATGTATGCATGTAAAAACATATGTCCACCCACGAGCTTGCATCTCTGTCAGCACCTGAACTGCGCACACCTGTGTGTGTGCACTGACTTTTCTCAGGACCCAAACCCCCACTCAATTCTGCAACCATCCCTGCTCACAGGATATAGAATCGGGATTTATGACTCACTCCTTACCCAAATGAGTTTTCTTTACCCTGGTTTTTAAGCCTAGTCTTTTCTGTGTAGGATGTGTGGAGGGAAGAAAAGATCAAGAAGTTGTGAAGGGTGGAGAAACTTGAAGGGGGAGGCCCTGATCTGATTCATCTTCTGCTTGGCATTCCCCGAATTTCCCTTTCAAATTCTCAGCTTTTGAAATAAACCTTTATTTCCCACATACATCTTTCCTTCCACCTTCCATACAATACCCCAATCCCCTGGGCACCTCTTTCTCAAATATACCCCTGATTCTCTGGCTGCTTAATCACGACTTTGGAGATTTTTCTCAATCTCTACCTAGCCAAGTTGAGATGGCTGGAAGGACAGAAGCCCCTCCTCATTAGGGGCACAGCTTTTACCACCAAGAGCAAATTCACCCTCTACCTAAGAGGTTACAAAACAGTTAGTTGCTACCTCTAACCCAACTAAAGGCTGGGGAAACTTGAGCAGATACGTTATATCCATTTGAACCCAATTACCATCTTTCCATTTTCCGAAGATATGCTATACCTGGCTTCTTCACTAAAATGTTTCTGCTTGACTCTCTGGGCTTGGGAATAGTAGGCGAGTGCGGGAGAGGTGCAGAGATGAGTTAGAATAGCTTAGGCAGGAGGGTGCAAAAGGCTTAGGGAATTTTCCTGGGTGGGTGCCACGACAAAGCCTCTAAATCTCCCACCTCCTGTCTCTTAGCAACCACCAGGTTAGCTCCTGATTGGTTCATCATAAATTGAAAGGCGGGATTTAGGGACCGATTGAGACGCGGGAGACATTCTGAAACAGAAAGGAAGGGAAAGAAAATGAAGAGAAAGGAAATAATTTACAAACCTAAATTATGCTCACCAGAGTTCGTGAACCACAGTTCATGAATGTGTTCTAGTATTTCTTCCCCCTAATTTTTTTTCCAGGTTCCTCTCAATATCCCCCTCCCGTCCTTGACCACTCTTCCAATTCTACCAGATGTTGCTCTCCTCCCTTACAAGGTACTGATTTGGAAGCTGACCTAGTTGAGGGGGAGGAGAGGGCGTTTTTGACTCCCTGAATATTCCAGTGTCAACCTGATGCAAGGGAGGCTTAATTTAAGACCACTGGGCTTGTCTTATCTGCCCCCAACCCTATGCCTCCGGATAGAAATCCCTGGTCGGTCAGTCCAGTTAGAGAGAACCCCAGACTCCTGGGTAATAGCTTGGCAGCTCTCATGGCTTTCACAAGGGAAAGGCGGCTGCAGAAGCCTGAAGCTGCTAAGAGGTTAGGGTGGGTTGGAGACAGTGTCCCACCCCGCCCCATGCTACATCCTCCTCATCCCCTCCCCCACCGGGATTGCCCCAGGCCTTTTGGGCTGCCCTTTCCCTGCTATTACCTATGCAGCACGTGGAAAGCTCCTCCTTAAGTCTTAGCCGGACCTCAGCCATTTCTTTAAAGCTTTCTTGGGGACCTGCCACCCCATGCATTTAACCCACTGCATGCCATCAACCACTCTAAAATTGGTCTGAATCTGGCATCTTTTCTGCAACCCTTCAGGAATACAAATCCTGTCTCCTTAGAGCCCTTAAGAATTTAATCTTAGGGTTGGCAGGGACTTTAGCCGTGTATGAGATATTGGGCCTCCTGGCTAAAGAAAAAAATCCTCTCAGAAAGATGAGAGCCAGGGAAGCAAGCTCTTGGGAAAACACAGGACCCTGAGGAAGGTCAGTTTGCTTTGCTTTCTAAAGGAGAGAGATCTATTATTCAAGGGAAGTTTGAACATCACATTGATGCTCATAGTTCATTTATTCCGAGCTGAGGCCCCTCTCTTAGGATTTGGAAAACAAATGCTTGGTCCTCTCACCCTTTTTCCATTCCTATTTCCCTATCCCCCAACCCCACCACCACCTTCCTCCCTCAGAGGAATTCTGATTGAGAACTTCACTGGGATTTCAAACCCTATTCATCGCCAACTCTAATTGCCAGGGATTTGCATGAAAACCATCGTATGCTATCTAATTATTCTGACAACAGCAGCCCGCCGTCTGGGCACAAGGAGAATCGCAGTTTTAATTAACAATAATGCACCTTGCCGATGAATGTGTCTGTTTAGGTTAATTAACAAGTCCAAGTCCTTCCAAATCATCTCTAGACATCTTCTAGGTGATTTAGGCAGGAGGGGTGTGGGGAACCCAGGGAGGGGTGGGGAATGTTAAAACATCAGTTCAGCAAAAATGCATGTTGGCTTTCTTCTTTCCTGTAACTATTCGGTGAAGGGAAGAGAAAATCTCTGAGAGACTGGCTCGGGAAAATTGGTTGGGGAATTTTGGGAACATCTTTTTTTTTTTTTTTTTTTTTTTTTTTTTTTTTTTGGGACAGAGTCTCACTCTGTTGCCCAGGCTGGAGTGCAGTGGCACAATCTCAGCTCACTGCAACCTCCAACTCCTGGGCACAAGCGATTCTCCTGCCTCAGCCTCCCGAGTAGCTGGGATTACAGGCGTGCACCACCATGCCAGGCTAAGTTTTTGTATTTTTAGTAAAGACGGGGTCTCACCGGTTTGGCCAACTTGGTCTTGAACTCTGACTTCAGGTGATCCACCTGCCTCAGCCTCCCAAAGTACTGGGATTACAGGCATGAGCCACCGCGCCCGGCGGGAACATCATTTTAAGAGGATGTATCAGACATCTTTATGTTGCAGTTAGATTTAGGAAATCTTTTGGACACATTTTTATAAATGAGAAGATTAAGTTCTTACAGCTTTCTAGTATCTCGAAATCATTGCCTGGTTGTTTGCAAACTTGGTTTCTAGCATGAGAGCCTCAACTTCCCCATCAACGCCATTTGTCCTCAGCTTTCTTTGTACGTTCCTACCACATCTGTGGTCATTTGAAGTTGCCTACTGCCTGTGGTTTCCCAGATAACATCTCAAGTTTCACCCTTGCCCTCCTCAAAGATAACTGTATTTTTTTGCTGGGTAGTTCTCTGTATCATGCAAAAATACATTGTATGTTCCTCCAAATTGCACCTTTTATCTTTCTAAGAGCATGGACCTAGTCTTCTACCTCTAAATCAGGTATTACTAATGTTTAGGGGATAGGAGGAGGGTTATAGACCTCTTAGAAAATCCAATGAAAGTAATAAAATTACTCTTTAGAAAAATCTAATGTTGTACCCTAAATTTGGCATCTAGTTCTTCGCTACTGCATTTGAGTTAATCCTGAGTGCTCCTCTACTATCTGACAGGACCTCCACGATTAGCCGGTGGCCTTGTCCCCCCACTGCTCAAGAAGCTTTATGCCCAGGGGTGAATTTTCTTCTTTGAAGGGGCAAATCTGTTTTCCATTCTAAGAGTCTTTGCACTTGATATCTCTTCTGCCCAAAATGCTCTTTCCTGTGCTCTTTATGTGACTGGCACCTTCTCATCCTTGGGGTGTCTGTGCAAATATCACCTCCCCCAAGAGTGACCTTCCCTGACATCCAGTGGAATGTAGCCTGGCCATGCCGCACCCAATTATTATCTACCAATTCACCTTGAATGTTTCCATTGTAGCATTTATCACATGTTAAAATTTTATTTATTCGTTTATTTGCTTACCAGTTCACTGCCTGTCTACCTCCTCCCTCCAACACTAGAAAAGAAACTTCAACCATGCAAGAGTCCTTTCTCTGACTGGCACATGATTGGAGCTCAGGAAACATCTACTAAATTCCCAAGTTAATTTCACGAATAAAGATTCATTGTCCACACTGGAGCATTCACAGTCCAGAGAGGGAAGAGAAACAAGTAAGCAAATAATTGATGCAGAAAACTGGCCTCTTCTCTCTAAGTCCTCCAGAGCCTCTCCCATGTCATTCCAGTGTCTGGGGACTGAAGAGGCTGGAGAATCTTCCGTAGATTTCTGGCCTGTGAACCTGTTTTTCTGTGTCAATTCATGGCTGACTGGGAAAGGTTGCCTTTTTTCATTTTTGCTTGAGGAAAAGTGAGTCACTGAGACTCCCCCAGAGTTCTGGGAGACAAAGTCCTTCACTGGCTCAGAATCAAATTCATAGTCCAGCCACCTCCTCAGATTGCATCACTCTCAGGGAGAGCCCACTACCCCCCTTGGACCAAAAAGTCACCATGTTGATTTTTTTTTTCCTTCAGTTTTCTCTCCTTCCTTTTAGTTTCAACTTGACTCCCCTGCCAACTCTACCCCTTCCCCACCTGTGAACGCTGGTGCCTACTCCACCTTCTGGCCTCTGTCGTCCCCCTGTGGCAATTGATGTCTCTGCAGTTTTGGGAACAGGATCACCCTTTAAGGCACTTAGGGTTGTATAATTAATTTCATTTGAAGAATTTGTTGAGTACCTACTACATTCAAGATGCTAGTGAAAGTATGGAATACTTGGAAATGAATCATACACAATTATTGGCATCAGATTCTCCCTGGACCCACCTGGTCCCCCATCCCTTTCCTTCCTCCCTTCCTCCCTTCGTCCCTTCGTCCCTTCGTCCCTTCCTCCCTCCCTCATTTCTCAACAT
Organism: Theropithecus gelada; assembly: GCF_003255815.1. Taxonomy (NCBI): domain Eukaryota; kingdom Metazoa; phylum Chordata; class Mammalia; order Primates; family Cercopithecidae; genus Theropithecus; species Theropithecus gelada. Next base: position 24,730,919 of record NC_037668.1, read on the forward strand.
TTCCTAGTCCTCTCCCAAACAACCTTGAACAAATTGGGATCCCAGGACACATAGAAGATCCCACAAATCCCTCAGGCATCTAGACTTCTCAGAGCGAACTTCTATTTCACAGTCAAAGGCCTGTAGCAAATCGCAAAGCCTCTAGTCAGTGGGTGTTCCTGTCTCAGTGTCATGTTCAGAAGTGTTCCTTACATGCAGACGCAGAGAAGATACAAGAGCAAGAAGCTCTTGCCCTTTCACACTCCTCCAGGGTGGTTGTGGTGGATTCTGGAAGCCAACGCACTGAAAGACAAATTACTCAGAGTAGAGGGAATGGATGTGGAGCCTTGGAGAAGAAAGTTCCTTACAAATTAGTTGGCCCTTTCCTGTCTGTGACCAGATGAAGAGGGGAGGAAGAAGTGGACTGTCTGTGCTGCCTGCCTGGATGCTTCCAAAAACACGGCCATGCTTTTTCTCCTCCCATCATCTCCCTCAAGCCCCAGAACAGGGTTGTTCCCTTCACATACTGGGTTGATTGACAGGGGGGACTTCCATGGAATGCTTTGGGGAGTGTGACAAGAGCAAGGGAAGGGAAGGTCATTGGGCTAGCAAACATCCGCAGAAATTAAATAAGATGTAATAAGGATTATGCAAAACCTGCGTTTAAAAAATTAATTGCACAAAAACAGGATGGAAGATACCTGGCTCAACAGAAGTTCTTGTAAAAAAAAAAAAAAAATTTAAAGACTTAGAGGTTTCACTTGGCCACAAGCTAAAGATGATTCAATAGTGTATGTGGTAGCCAAAACGCTAATGCAGACTCAAACTGCATTCAGAGATGCAGTGTACAGGATGAGGGAGCGCACAGCACCACCCCTGCCCTGGACAGGCCATATTTAGAATAGAGGGCTTGGCTCTGCGTACTGCATGTTTAAAGGCCACTAACAAACGAGAGTTCTTAAAAATGGGGTGGCCAGGCTGGGTGCAACCGCTCACGCCTGTAATCTTAACATTTTGGGAGGCTGAGGTGGGCGAATTGCTTAAGCCCAGGAGCCCCAGGACCAGTCTGGGCAACATGATTAAACCCCATCTCTACGCACGTGCGCACACACACACACACACACCAAAAATTAGCTGGGCATGGTGGTATGTGTCTGCAGTCCCTCAGGGGGCTGAGGTGGGAGGATCCCTTGAGTCTGGGTAGTCGAGGCTGCAGTGAGTGGTGATCGTGTCACTGAACTCCAGCCTGGGTGACAGAATGACACCTTGTCTGAAAAAAAAAACCAAAAACCAAAAACCAAAACAAAACAAAAAAACGGGGAAGAGAAGGGAGAGGGAGCTAGTGGTCAAAATGTTGACAATCTAGAGACCATGCTACTTCTACACGGAGAGACTAAAGGTGCAAGGGGTTCAGGGGTGGGGGAGATTTACCCTGGAAATGTGTAGAAAGGACAGTTGTTTTTAACTCAATAGTTGTGCTGTTCAAAAAGCATCAGGCATGTATGTAGCTTCAGAACTAGAAACACTGAGTGAGAAGAAGTAACAGGGAGGCTGATTTTGGCTGAATGTTAGGAAGAGCCTTTGACAATTCAATCTCAGCCACAGAGATGGCTATCACATTCTGGAGGGAAGGAAGGAAGGAAGGAAGGAAGGAAGGAAGGAAGGAAGGAAGGAAGGAAGGAAGGAAGGAAGGAAGGANAAGGAAGGAAGGAAGGAAGGAAGGAAGGAAGGAAGGAAGGAAGGAAGGAAGGAAGGAGAGAGGGAGGGAGGGAGGGAGGGAGGGAGGGAGGGAGGGAGAGAGAGAGAGAGGGAGGGAGGGAAGAAGTGGAGGGAGGAAGGAAATGTTAATGAGCAGACCATATGTTATGCAGTGCTCTGTGTTCTTGTTTTACAGTGGTGAGCATATCAGATGTGGGCCTCGCCTTTGTGGTGTTTGGAGACTAAAGCAAAAGGCAGTAATTATACACATAAACACACAAATAAATTACAAATGCTGTTATGAGATAAAAGAACTAGTGCAAATAAGAGAAAGAAAATAAGAAGGTAAAAGTAATTCAAGTTATGAGTTCATAGTTACAGAAAGGATTCGAGCTGTGACTTGACAGTAATACATTATCAAAATGTGGCAGAGAGCATCCCTTGAATTGGGTTAAAGCTGGGACCAGTCCAACTGCTTTCTTTCAAATTGACAATACACTGGAAACCTAGATGAAGATTTTCAATAGTTCTTGACCTAATCCAAGATACTCTTAATCATAATTTTTGGAACTAGAAGACTCTGAAACTCTATGATAGTAAGTTAATTGAAAAAACTAGACTAAAACACATAATCTTTGATTCTGATGTCTGAGTTTCACTTGTGATGACTTTAATCTCTTTGCTTGGGTTATGGAACTAAGTTCCTCTGGTTCAGAGCTAGGATACCTTTGTCTCTTCAGGAGACCAAACAACGAAGGGATTCCTAGCCAGATATGCACCTGACCTGAATTTTTCCAAGAGGTGGGTACCCTTCCAAGCACTAGCTGCTGCAGAGAAATTGTAGCTGGTGCCTGGGGTCCCTCTAGTGGTCAGAAGCTGTCACTTCAATATACTTATCTTTGGCCCAGGTTCGGCCAGAGAATTTGCTGATACAGGCTCTAAGAGGGATGAAGGAGTCTCGCAAAAAGCAAGCAGAGAAACCTAAATACATATATATTTCAGAAGGTTCTTCTCTAGAATTAATATTAAAAGTAGAAGTGACATAACTCAGGAATTTCTTTCCAAATTTTTCTTGACCCTTTTTACTTTGTCTCGGCTAATTTAAATTTAGAGAAAGAAAGGGAGTTGAGGGATATACAACTTATAGAATCCAGAGTAGACAGCTCTGGATTCTAAAGTAGACAGAGTAGACAGGATACCAGGCCATCAGTTAGGGATTCATTTTCATTCCCTGGCAAAATGCAAAACATATCAGAGTTGGGTGGTCAGGTAGAGCACTGGGTTGAGTAGGGAGACATGACTTGTGCATTCTGAGCTGTAACACTTCTCAGCTTTCTAAGTTTCTAAGAGAAAAAGCAGGTAATGACACCTTCCTTGCCTGGCTCACAGGTCTGATGTAAAGATTAAATGGACCAACAGATGTGGAAGCTCTGAAATCAGTTACAGCTGGGAAGAAAGACACTGCAATTAGTATTAAAGAAGAGTTTGCCCTGCAGGCAATTCGAAAAATGTCCATTGCCTTTTGGGGCCATTTCACCTAATCACAAGTTCTTACAAAGGCAGCAGCACGTGGGAGCTGGACTGCTAGGAGTTACCCTTCCAGCTCTGTCCTTGAGTGTATACTCAGCCCTGTGACCAAAGGACTCACAGAATCTGCCTAAAATGGTGTTTCAAAAGGACCTTTAAGGAAGAATTCCCTCACAACAGAGGTCAACGGGGGCAAGGGAAGGGAGCGAGTGATAGTAGTGATGGTAATGGGAGCTGTTGGTGGGTATTTTAATGACATTTGGGCTGGCTTTTGCTGCATCATAGTATTGTTTAGAGAAGGACTTAAAATGTTCTTGAACTGCCACAAAATCTTTTACCATACTTAACCTTATACAGGGACCCTCAGATGACCACATTGCAACTTTTCTCACAACCCTCTCCTGTGATTTCTGTTCCTTGGTGTCCTTTGGAAGCTCCTTGTTGTGGGAGGGTGGAGTGCTTGGGAGAACTCATCTGCTTATCAGCCACGGAGCTCCCCCCAACTCATTGGAAATACATTAATGCCACGTCATCTACTAATGCCACTCAAGGTGTGGGCTATGGATCAATATCGGCATTACCGGGGAACTTGTAGGATATGCGGACTTTCAGGTTCCATCCCAGATCTGCTGCTGAATCAGAAGCCACGTTTTCACAAGATCCTAAGTGATTGATTTGCACATTGAAGTTTAAGAAGCACCCACATTTTGTTGGATATTCAACAAAATGAGAACCTGTCTTTAGGGTCTCCTCTCTCCCACCCTACCACTACCTCCAGCAGTCTCCTTGTCTTCCAGATTCCACCTTAAAATTCAGGAATCACCATGCACTGGGGACAGCCCTGCATAAACATCTAGTTCCCATGCTTTAGGAAAAGTGACAAAAACCCACACCCCCTTTCTGTCCCAGGTTCCCTTTGCCCCAGAAAAATAGACCCTCCTCAAATCTTCCCCCAAGGCTGGGCATGGTGGATCACACCTGTAATCCCAGCACTTTGGGAGGCCAAGCGGGGAGAATCACCTGAGGTCAGGAGTTCAAAACCAGCTTGGCCAACATGGTGAAAACCCATCTCTACAAAAATATGAAAATTAGCCTGGCGTGGTGGTGGTGCCTGTAGTCCCAGCTACTCGGGAGGCTGAGGGAGGAGAATCGCTTGAACCTGGGAGGCAGAGGTTGCAGTGAGCTGAGATTGCGCCACTACACTCCAGCCTGGGTGACAGACAGAGACTCCATCTCAAAAACAAAAAACAAAAAACAAAAAACTTCCCCTAAATGGCACAGGTCTCTGTGGCAATGGGGGACACAATCTTTCTACCTGTCTTTCTTTCTCCTGCTTTGGGTGGGAGGGGCCTCTGGAAAGAAGCATGACTGTGGGGAACCATCACTGTGTCAGGTGTGATGCAAAAGCAAGACCAGAAGTGAGTGCTGAGGGGTGCCAAGGAGCTGGGCATAGGATGGAAGAACGTGCTCCTGGAAGGTAGCAGAGAGACCACACACAGTCACGAGGGATGTGGGGTCTCAGGCTGTGCACCCCCAGACACCGGGGCAAGTGGGCACACTCACACGCACATGTGTACACGGTCACATACGGTCTACTGCTTCTGGACTCTGTGTCCAGGTACACATCGCAGAAGGCAGGCGGACACCATGCCAACCCATTCCCAGTGGCCAGACCTTATCCGTGCTCAGTGGCACAGACACCTCATAGCCTAATCCCCACACACTGCACATACTCTGCTGATGCCCGAAATGACTGCGACGAGAGATCTCTCTCCTTGGCAAACATTGTCCCTTCTCTGTGCTCCTCTTTTAACACAGACATTTCTCCAAGAGGGGCAATGGATTAAATAACAGACACTACTTGTAAGTTAGTGAATCCAGAAATGTTGCCAAAGGGAGGGTCGAGGGCAACAGGAGAAAAACAGACAACTGAGGAGGGACAAGGAGCTGAATGAAAGAAGGAGCAGGGGCGGGGCAGCCTGAAGACAGATTTTGCCTGCACCGCAATTACGCCAAGGAGCGGTGCTGGTCCGTAGTGCAGGATGGGGGCCTGGATTACACTGATCTGACTTCCCAGGGACGTATGGGGGAACTAGCATTTCCAGGCTTCTGATGGGCCTCCTGGGCTCCAGCCAGACTCACCTCAAAACAATTCCACCTGCAGTCTTAAAACATGCCAATCTATCCCTGTCACTTCTGCGAGTATCCGTGGCTTCTCCATCATTCTAGTGTAAAGCCAAGCTTAGCATAGCTCCCAAGGTCCTCCTGAACCTTCCCCAAACCTGTCTCTCCAGCCTCACCAATCATGCTAACTTTTAGACATGATGAATGACCAGTAGCTCCCCCAAAGCAAGCTACCTTCCCTTGGGCCTCTGTGCCTTAGTGTGGGGCTGCTCCATCGGCCTGAAAATCTCTCCACACCTCCCCTTCATCTAGCTAATGCCTACATGTTCGAGACTTAGCTCTGCTGTTTCCTGACCTAGGCCCATCCTCTCTGTCCCTGCAAGCTGAGTTGGTGAGTTAGGTGTGACTGCTCTGTGCTCCGGAAGCACGCTGGGCATAATAATGAGTATCGTGTATTATTTAACCTCTGTCCTTATGTGTTGGTCCCGCCAACCGGGTTTCTTAAGGACAAAGGTTGCGGCTTCCTTTTACTTTCCAGAGCATAGCCCAGTGCAGGACAGATAGTATGCATTCTAAATGTCTGTTGTGTGTATTAATGTATATATTGAGGCTAGAGTTTAAGTACAAAACTCTTTGTGAGCTAATGGACTCTTCTCACTAAAGAGAAAAATGGGGCTCTCCAATCAGAAGTTATGCAGCTTGTCCGCGTATCAACTGTTAGAAACCAGAAAATTCTGAGATTTGAACCCAGGTCTGTGTTCCAGATGAATTTAAGGTCCTTGTTCCCTTATCTCTCATGTGCTCAGTGGGTGGTAAGTCATAACAGCGCTGCCCTATTGTTGCATTTCCCATCATAAATTCAAAACATTCAGATCCAACCTTCCAGGAGAGACCTTAAAGTGAATCAGGTTTTGCCTTTGTGTTTCTATTTTATTCTTTCTTTCTTTAGTTTTTTTTTTGAGATGGGGTCTCACTCTGTTGCCCAGGCTGGAGTGTAGCGTCGCAATCTCAGCCCACTGCAACCTCCACCTCCAGGATTTAAGCGATTCTCCTGCCCCAGGCTTCTGAGTAACTGGGACTACAGGCATGCGCCACTATGCCTGGCTAATTTTTGTATTTTCAGTAGAGATCGGGTTTCACCATGTTGACCAGTCTGGTCTAGAACTCCTGACTTCAGGTGATCTTCTGGCCTTGGCCTCCCAAAGTGCTGGGATTATAGGTGTAAGCCACCGCTCCTGGCCTGCTCGCTTGTTTTATAGATGGTGGCTGAGGCTCAGGGATGTGGAACATTCCCACATTACTGTAATACTCACAGCAATATGATAATGTTATCACGTTATTACATCATGGTGGGGCCAAAATGGGATGGCAGGGACTGGGCATGAGGCAGGAGACAAGGATGAGATGGGCTGGTTTTTCCACATCAGCCCAGAATGAATCAAAGCAATGTATATTTATTGACCGTGAGCTTATCTGGGTGCCCGAGCCCCCTCCCAAACCCCAGCAGTAGGAGAAAAGTGACTAGGAGAACAAAGGCAGATGTTTCTCCAGCTACCCTCTCAGGTCAGAGGGAGAACTGGATGGAATCCATCACTTGGAGCCCACTTCCTTCTGGCCTCACCACAAGGGGCCACATCCAGATGGAGAAAATGGTTAGGAGGGTCGCATATTTGCATACATTTGCATGTGTTTGCATATTCACACAGAACATGCAGCTCATTCTCAGGCAATTTTCAAGTAAATGCGATTATTGCCACCTTCAGGTTGTCATGGATAGATTTTGCTATTCTCACTTTCGTTCTCACCCACCCACGGTCTCTGGGCCCTGATACAGGACGAGCCAGTGTGTGCGTGTTGGGGAAGGGGATACGTGAAGGCGCAGGAGCACCAGCACCAGGGAGAGGTGGCACCCAGGGCCAGGCACAAGGGCAGCACAGCAGCCTTGCCTTAGCCTGAATCCTCAAAGCACGCCATGCCGGCTGCTAGGTGACATCTGCTGTGTTCCTGCTAACAACTATGCTGATTGGAATGGACATTCTCAGCAAGTTACACGCTTTTTCACTGGTGAGGTGGCAGTGCAAGACAAAAATCTCTTTGGCACACAGGACGGTGGGCAGATGATGAGCATTATATGAATATAAGCTGTGAAGTCAAATATCAAGCTCCCAGTCCCTTGAGAATCTTTTCCTCTAGAGTGTATTACCCCCCAATCCACCTTTTGTTATAAAACCTGCTTTCCTACTATTTGGCTCACAATAGGTTCTTCCCAACAGCCTTTCAATGGTTCAGGGGCTCAAAAGGCCCAGAGGGGAGCCTGTTTGTTCTTGCAGGCTGCCAGACAGTGGGCAGGCACAGCTCTGTGCATGGAGAACACAGGAAATAAAGAACAAGCCTGATCGTTGCTGTTCTGCCTGGCACTGAGAGGAGAGTCTCAGAAGCAACAGGATGTCAGGGTGTTCCTTCTTTGAGTTATTAAGTCAGAGAAAAGACTCCCCTGACTGACTGATGATTCCTGTGAGTTTGAATACTCAGATAGCATATGAGTCAAATAAGAGAACTGTTTTACCAATCATAGATTCAAACTTCTCCTGTATGAATTTGCTGATCAACTAATCAACAAATACCTTCTGCGTGCCTCAGCTAAGCTAAGTAGCTGAACTCTAGTAGGCATTCAGTAAACAAGTGTTAATTTAATTCACTGCAGTGTAGATATTGTACTGTTACTGTGGAATTCAGAAGTTAAAAACATATAGAACTTGGCTTCTAGGAACTCAGAGTCTATAAAAATTTTAATACTTGAAATATTTTATTAATATTAATAATATAATAGAAGGAATATAACACAGTTGTCTTAGTCTGTTCAGACTGCTGTAACAAAATGCCGTAGACCGGGTGGCTTATGAACAACAAACATCCATTTCCCCTGCTGGAAAGTCCTAGATCAAAGTGCTGGCAGATTTGGCATCTGGTGAGGGCCAGTTTCCTGGTTCTTAGACAGTTGTCTTCTTTCATGTCCTCACGTGGCAGAAGGGACAAAGGGAGTCTCTGGGGTCTCCTTTATAATGGCACTTAAGCCTTCATGACCTAATCTTGCTCCAAAGGCCCCACCTCTTAACCATTATATTGGGGGTTAGGATTTCAACATATGAATTTTGATGGGACACGAACATTCACTCTTAGAGCAGTCGTTAAAAACAAAGGCACTGAAGTTAGACACCAAAGTTCAATTCAGCTGTGCAACCTGAGACAAGTCATAGAATTTCTCTGAATTTTAGTTTCCACTGAAAGTAGACCAACAGCATCTTTCACATTGGGTTATTTGGAGCATTAAATTGACTGACTACAGAACTTAACACATTGCCTGGCACTGAGTAAGCCTTCAAGATGTTAGCTAAAATTTAAGAAAGGCATAATTAAGTACCAAAATACATGATTTAAAGTTGTACGATTTTTAAAATTAGAAAGAACCTTAAAAACTCTCTAATCCAGTGTTTTCCAAATAATGGTCTGTGGATTGTTGCCAATTTGTGACTTTCCTTTTTTTTTTAACCAGTCTGTAGCAAAATGGAATACAGAAAGGCAATGTGGCGGTAAGCTATTCTTTCCTTGTTGTTCAGTTTCGTTTCTTTCAGTGAGCTGACAAAAGGCAGGTGGTAAAATTGTTAATCCCATGTAAGTTCTCCATTTATTGTTGTTGTTGTTTTGCTCATGAAATGTAGAAGTCTGAGAACCACTGCTTTAATAGACTAACTTTCTCATCAGTGGAGTCACTTTATGTGTCATCCTCTTGGCTCCATTTGAACAGGGTCAGGGTGCTGAAAAGTTGTTTATACTTTAGAGTTCAGATAGAGCTAGGAGGACAAGCCTAACCCCTCTTCTACATGATTGTCTTTCAGATCTTTGAAGACACCAACTGTAAGGGAGCTTGCTGTAGTGGGCAGAGTCTTTGGCTTATACTCAGTTCCAGTTCTGCTACCATCTTTATTTCCTCCTCTGAACTTTTGTTAAATGGGCTAGGAGCATCTACTGGTGAAGAATGTTGTTGGGATCAAGGAAAATACTGCATGTGAAAGCACTTTGTAAATAGTGAATTGCCATGCAAATGTTATACCTGTGGTTTTGTTGTTGTTGTTGTTGTTGTTTGAGATGGAGTTTCGTTCTTGTTGCCCAGTCTAGAGTGCAATGGCACGACTTTGGCTCACTGCAGCCTCCGCCTCCTGGGTTGGAGTGATTGTTCTGCCTCAGCCTCCAGAGTAGTTGGGATTACAGGCGTCTGCTGCCACACCTGGCTCTTTTTTTGTTGTTGTTGTTATTTTTAGCAGAGATGGGGTTTCACCATGTTAGTCAGACTGGTCTCAAACTCCTGACCTCAGGTGATCCACCCACCTCAGTCTCCCAAAGTGCTGGGATTACAGGCATGAGCCACCGCACCCGACCTACACTTATAGTGATAAGACAGCCCCATTTCCACCAAGAGATCTCCACACAGCACAGTACCTATTGTTTACCATCAGTTTTTACTTCTCTGGACATGGGTGGAGTAATGATTAATCAATACTCTCCACAAAACATGATACCCAGAACTGAGCATGAACTTCAGATCTAGTTGGTAACATGGAGTAAAATGGGACAAAGCACTGGCCTGCATGGTCTTTAGGGTCTTGGCTTTCGTGATATTTCTTCTTTATGCCTTCTGACCTGAGCTCTCTACTTTTATGCTACAATCACAGCACGTATGTGTCTTGTTTCCCTTTTCGCTGGTTAATATCTTCAAAATCCTAAGACAGCTAATATTTTAGAGCAACTGGAAGCTTTGCCTTCTTAATTTGGCTTAAAGACTACAATTCTTAATCTACATTTTCCAACTTAAAACCTCTCTGGAGAACATGGCAACAATGTAAGAGTTTATTAGGGCTGCCTTTTCTTTGCCATGTTTCCATTTTACCACCTCCATTGTATTCTATCGTTTCTTCTTCTTTTTACACGGAATATTCCCTTTGAAAGCTATTTGAAACTATATTTTGCCAAAGGCCTATGCATTCTTCTCTAACTTGCCATACAATGTCCTGAGGAGTATCGTGAAATAGTTAGAAGGAGATCATAGAGGTTAAGAGTGTCAGCTCTTGGACACACTTATTTAGATTAAAATCCCAACTCTGCTACTTATTGGGTTTTTGGCCTTGGGTCAGTGACTTAACCACTTAGTTTCTTAGATCTTTCATCTGTAACAAGAAGATAAATATGACATCTACTTCGCCATGCTCTTCTGAGGAATCGGTTTGTTAATCTATGCAAAAGTGCTGAGCATAGTTCCTGGCACATAGTGAATCCTCAGTGTATCGTGAGCATTAATCTTATTATTGTCCTTACAGGACCATGTGAACTTTTGGATCTGCTCTTCCATGTTCTCCTCCTTATATCTTTTGTGTAAGCCTTTATTCAATCTGAGCTCATCAAAGAGCTCTTTATGAAGCCCCGTGGGTTTTGTTAGCTGCCTTCTCCTTTTTTTATCAGGATGACTCATGATTATTTTATTTGAATTTCATTTCTTAGAAGGGCCCATCCTGTTAGAGGGTGGAGCTCCATTATTAATTTTGCATCATGGGTCACAAGATCATAATCTTTTGCTCTGAACTATTAGACATTTGTTCTGGTGTCTGGGATATACTGATCTAAATATTTTAGTTAATTTATTCATGCATTGCTCGTTTCCCAAAAGGAGTTGAGATGGTTGCCACATTTTATTATAATAAGGGGCTACCCTATCATTTATTATCAGTTTTCGGAAATGTCACAGTCACTTTCCTCCCAGTTTCTTGTAATACACACATCATTCTACAGGTCTTCCTTACTGCTCATAATTAAGCCTTGACTAGCAGTTTCCTCTCATTACTTTTTTGCCTGCTGAGAGATGAAGTTGTCAGCAAGGCCAGGCAAATATTCATCAGATGTTCTGCATGAGACTTCCAGCAGATGTCCTGCTAGTTGAAGTCCCTCGTCACCACTAGATCTTGCCTCTCTGCCAATTTTTGCAATTCAGAGAAAAGCAACGAGAAAGATATCTGTCTACCAATTGCACATGCGCGTGCTTTATCTCCTCTGTAAGAATAAGAGTTCCTGGAAAACTCTCTATTGTAAACGCCTTTCATACATGCCTAGGGCTCTGTTAGATTATTATTATTTTTAAAATAAATTGTTATCTAGACTGTAAGATAATTGCTTAACATGAAGCTCTCTTGAAAGAAATAACTGTTAAAGACCTTTTGGGATTTGATTCTGTGTACTGTCAGTGGGTCCGAGTACCTGCCACCCTTCCACAAAGTGTGCCCCTCCTCCAGAAACCTGAGGGAAAATGTAAACTACCCTTACTCCTTGTAGACTTCCTATCGAAGACATTTAACTGACTTAAATCATCACACCTCTGGCTGGCCATTCAGCCAGTCTGAACTGTTGGTTGTTGGTTTGCTAGATAATATTTCTTTTTCTTTTTCTTTTTTGAGAAAGAGGCTCGCTCTATTGCCCATGCTGGAGTGCAATGGCATGATCTCAGCTCACTGCAACCCCCGCCTCCCAGGTTCAAGCAATTCTCCTGCCTCAGCCTCACAAGTAGCTGGGACTACAGGCGCCCACCACCACACCCGGCTAATTTTTTGTATTTTTAGTAGAGATGGGGTTTCACCGTGTTGACCAGGATGGTCTCAAACTCTTGACCTCAGGTGATCCGCCGGCCTCGGTCTCTCAAAGTGCTGGGATTACAGGCGTGAGCCACCGCGCCCAGCCTGCTAAACACATTTCTATGTATTTTTTTTTTTTTTGAGACGGAGTCTCGCTCTGTCACCCAGGCTGGAGTGCAGTGGCCGGATCTCAGCTCACTGCAAGCTCCGCCTCCCGGATTTTCGCCATTCTCCTGCCTCAGCCTCACGAGTAGCTGGGACTACAGGCCCCCCGCCACCTCGCCCGGCTAGTTTTTTGTATTTTTTTTTAGTAGAGACGGGGTTTCACCGTGTTAGCCAGGATGGTCTCGATCTCCTGACCTCGTGATCCGCCCGTCTCGGCCTCCCAAAGTGCTGGGATTACAGGCTTGAGCCACCGCGACCGGCCATTTCTATGTATCTTTCATCTGCATAGTAATTCTTGGTGCTTCATCTAGGAGGCACCCTCCTAGGAGGGATCAGAAAAGAACCCTCAGAAAAGGGTGGCTCTTTGCCATACTAATAATCAAGGTTAAATTGTATATAACTTTCCTGAGGGAAGAGGTCAGTACTCTGATTTACTCCAGCTATCAAAGGAAGTCAGTGAAATACAGTAAAACAATTACTTATTGAGCATCTACTTTGTGTCAGACACTGTTGTTAGGATAAAAAATACAAAGATGAATAAGATCTCCCCTGCTGTCAAAAAGCTCACAGATACAGTGGAAACAGGCATATAAATAGATTATTGCAACACAGTGTGGTTAGTACAGTGATGGAGATATTGGTCTGCTTATTACAAGTCACAGAGTGAAGACACGCAGCCCATCCGGAGAGGAGTGGGGGAAGACCTGCTTGTCAGGTAGCTTCATGTCAGCAAGTGATGCCAAACTAAGTCTTAAAGCTTCATAAGAACACCCTTGTAAATGAATGCCACCCAGTTTCGTTTTTATTGGATAAATATCATTTTGGTGTAAAATGAACCCTTATTTCCGCTCACTGGGAAAATGATCAGCCTTTGGGTTTAAAGGCTGGACAGGGGAAATTGTTGGTAGCTGTGGTTGGCCTATGCAATCACATGTAAATAGGCTTTGGGGCAAATATCTGGTTCCCAGTAGACCAACACCCCTATTATGTAAGGAAGCTGGAATCAGCTCTTGTTGGGAGAGGTCTGAGAGGATCTCAGGGAAACACAGGAGAAAAAAAGCTGTTAGGGTCCTGAGTCCCTGAAGAAGCCATTTAAGGAGCTAGGCACTACACTGGACCAGAAGAGGTAAAGGTTGGTGGACAAGAGAGCAGGCTGCTTGGAAGCAGTGCCTACACTAGAGGATCATTCCAGCAGTGGCTTCTAGGGACAACCTGCCCAGATGGGCAGCTGGCCAGTCAACATCTCGAGCTCTGACCATTCCTGTTCTCTAGGGATACAGTTATTGCATGCAATCTGATCTCTGCCTCAGTTATGTATCAATTCTTCAGTCAATGCAATGGATCCCGTTATATCATGGATTCTGTGATTTGACTCACTCAAATAATGCTCCTGGACGTACTAAGACTTCAGAAAATCCCTGGTCACCTAATAGGGTAATGGAAAAATTGTTTTGAATTATTTTCTATCACCATCTAGTGAATAAAGAGCTAAAAATAAACCTCTTCTCAGGAGCCAGACTGAAGCAACATAAAGACAGAGGGAAGGGGATACCTCTGTTACCAAAGGACAAATAGGACCTAGGCAGGTGAGCTGAGAATACGGGTGGGGACTTCAGAGAGAGGTGAGAATGTGAGCCAGAAGAGGCAGGAAAAATATCACGGTGGAGCAGAGAATGGCAAGCAGGTCTGTATTGTCATAGCTTGAAGTGGGAGGTGGGGAGTGACAGGGGAGGCTCGCAGGCAGTAGGCAATGGAGAACTTTGTAGAACAAGTTAGAGAGCATGCATTTCATCTGGTAGGCAAAGTGGACTCATAGGAAAGTTTTAAGCAGAGAAATGGAATGATATAGTTTGTTTCTTAAATATCATACCTAGATCACTTTGGAGGTTTTAGAGACAAAGGACTTGGGAGAGCAAACTGGGAAACTGCTATAATTGGCCAGATAAGATATGAAATGGCCTGAACTAGAAAAGTGATGGTAGAGTTGGGGAGAAGAGGATGGATCAGAGGATATAGAAGTAGAAAAATTAGCAGAACGTAAATCAAAGAGGACAGAGGAAGGAGAGGATCGTCAAGGATGGTGCTTTGGGTAAAAAGGTGTTTGCACAGTCTGCCACATAATGGGCATTTGATAAATATTTATACAAGTACAGTTCCCTGTCGTGATGATTGCTTTTCTATTATTACTACTGAGTGTTGCTAAAATGAGAATTCTAGTTTCAGCTTACTCACTGTGTGATCTTGGGAAAGTCATACTGTCTCTTCTATAAAATGAGAGGCTTTGACTACATAATTTCTAAAGTCCTTCCCATTTTTTACTTTTCTGGCAAAATATTGTGGACCAATATTGGAAACATATTATAAAGCTGATGACAATGTTTTCATAGGTAGATGTACTCCAAACTTCAAACAACCAACTTAAAATGAATTTTTGGAAGAACATTCTAATTTGAGGACTGCCAGTACTCTCTTATCTCATTTCCATTTTCCCCCTGCAGGTATAATTTCTTCATGAGTGTAAGTCTTGCTTGTCCAAAAAAGCTTAAGAGACTATGACGTATGTTTTGGATCTCCTATAATGGTATATATGGTATAGTGCCAGGTACATTTCATCATTCAAAATTTACTTGAGTTGAATTCAATTATGTCTCTCTGCAGGGGCTTGATCCTAAATACTTCAAGTATACAGTCATTCATTCTTCTCTTCAATCAGCAGATACTTATAGAGTGCATACCCAGGTGCAAACTGAATAAGACAACAGTTCACTCAAGGAGTGAAGAGTATAGCAGAGTAAATAAGATATTTATGTAGGAAGTCATAATGTGTGCTGGGAAGTGAACGATGGTATGGGCTCTTATATGGACTCTTATGGACACTATAAAGTGAGGTGGCTGTTAAAAGAAGACAGTAATTATTTCCAGCGAAAAGACTGAAGGCAGATGTCTCTGGGAGATATTATAATGGCTTGTGCCCTACACTGAAAATTATGTAGCTATTAGCACTGTCTACTGGTCATTAAGATGAAGACTTAGAAATGAATGGCTGAGCACTGGGGTGTACTCTCACTAGGAGGCAGAGTTGGGCTGGAATGAAGCTCATCAGACCAGTCAATGGTGAAATTCCAGCCCTTGGCTTCACAGGGAAAGCACAGTGTGTGGAGAGATCACTAGACTTGAAATTAGAATGCCTAGGGTCCATTCTCATGACCCAATTTTCTGAATTGCATGCCCTTTGACAATCAGTGCAACTTGTCTTATCCTCCAGTTGCTTCATCTGAAGGGTCACTGGAAATGCCTGTTTAGCTTTGTGAAGATCAATGGATATGATAGTTGTAATTAACATTGTAGCTGATGGTCACTGAGTGCTTGCTATGGGCTGTGCAACTGTCTGAAACACTTCAATGTATTAATTCATTTACTCCTCACAATAAACCTATTAAGCAGATACTCTTGTATCCCTTTTTCATAGTAAGTAACACTGGAGCACCAGTAACTATCCCAAGGTCATGCAGGTAAGAAGCAGTGAAGAAGGTATCAAACCCCGTTCACCAGGCTCTTGAGCCCACTCTCTCATCATTATGCCCTATTGCCTGTCTTCTAGCAAGACACTTTGTAAACTGTATATGATATCTAATAGGAACAATAATATTGCTCTAATGAAGTACACCAGTTGGTCCAGACTAAAGGTAAATAGAGACAGCAGCATAGTTTAATAGGAAAAGGTGCACATTATATTATATAAAGCTTAAAAATTGGAACCAGTTCTCTTATAGTAGCTTCTGGATATGTTGTCTGCCCAGGAGATTAAATTACAAATGATATAATTTACAGAAAATTTTAGCACTTGAAGGAAACATAGTGATTATGTAGCCTAGCCTTTTCATTGTGCTGTTAAAGATACGCCCCAGAAGTTTAAGTGACGTGACTAAGGTCACCCATTTGGCAAAGTGGAGAACCAAAAACTATTTAGTAATTTTAGAATTTAGAATTAAAGGAGTGGGATGTTAGTCAGGTGCACAAAATTACCTTCCTTTTTTAGCCTTCTGTCTCGTCACCAACCATTCCTACTTGGTGGCCTCATGTACTTGGAAAAAGGCCGCATGATCTTTCTTGCCCCACCCAATGTCTTAGACACCCTGCTTCCTTTGCTTGCATCCCACCACTACTTCCCTCATCCTATTTACTGCAGCAAATCGCTCCTTAGTTGATGAGATTGTGTTTGTCAACCTTAAAAGCCCTACCTATCCTGAATGGTTTGTCATTGTCTGCCTTTAAAATCCTTCCTCTTTCTCTTCCTCTATTCTCTAAATAGTGATGGGGCTAAGTTATACCCAAAGCTCATTTTTCAAAATATTTCCTCAGTACTTTGCAGAAAACACCAAACAAAAATGCCATTTTAAAAGAGGTGTATTTTTTCTTTTAGAATGTAAGCTCCTTAAGAGCAGGGACAAAGTTTTCTGTATGTTCTATTGTGCCTAGTACACTGTAATTGCTCAGTAAATACTGATGATAGGAAAAAAAAGGTATGCTATAAAGTTTCTGTTGATTGATAAGTTGACCTTCTCCTGTCAAAGTATATTTCTCCACAATTGAATTGCTTCTCTAAGTTAATGCTAGAGACATACACTCTTGATTTGTAATGCTTCCTGTAGAAGATATCATCAAGTAAAACTTTATTGCTCTATTTGTATTCTATCAGTTGCATTACGCCATACAAAGTCTAAGAATGTATCTTTTTTTTTTTCCATTCACATTTAAAGGTAGCTACTTCCTCCCAATGTATAAGAAGAAAACGTATCCACTATGAGTGGACTGTTGTTTTTCTGTTACAGTTGTTCAAAATATTTGTCTTTTTTAGACCAGGAAATTTGAGCCTCTTATAAGCACTCTTGAATACTCTGCATTTCGGAGGCCAGGAAACCTCTATTAATGTACTGGGCTCCAGGGTTCTGTCACTTTGGTCTCTGTTAAATGAGTGAAGCCAATCTGATAAACTAATTTAAGCTGTGTTCCTAGCTGTTAATGGCTTTCTGTGCGATTCAGATAAGATGTGTGCTTTGACAGGGGCTTTCAGAAATAGATTTTAGGGTTTTGGGATAGAGCCCCTGTAGAGATAGGAACTTGGGGAGGGGCTTATAAAATGAAGCAATAATAAATTGAAAATAATAACAACATCACAAGCAAAACTGGTATCTATGAAATGCTTGCTCTGTGCCAGGAATGTTGTGCTTTCTGAATGGGATTGCCCTAAATGTTCTTTGAGGGCATCAAAGATCAAACTTATTTTAATTATTTTCTGTTTTCGGAGTACCTATAAATGCAAGCTGGAGACAAGACTGGGTCACATAGGGCTTCAGGATGTATACGTGGTATTATATTTTCTCAAGGCATTTTGAATTTGGGAGAAAAGGAAACCTTATTTTTAGGTGAACTAGGCTAAACATAGGCCTAAATCTTTCTTACAGGAGCCAAACATTAAGTTTAGAAGCAAACTTTTACTTCATTAACTAGTCAATGATTTGACTCTGTAACCAGATCTTCATTATACATTTTCAAGATACCAGTCATCGAGAAGGATATGTTCAAAAGAAGGCCAATCCCTTCTCTGGATGAGAGGCTATCCTGGCTCAGTCCTGGATATGCCTGAGATCAGGGAGGTATTGGTTTTTGCCCATGAGTGCCTGGGCTGCGGGCCCATTTCCACACACAAAGAGAATCAAAGGCGTAGAGAAATGTGTTTAGTTCGATGACAGGGCTAAGGCCCACAGCTACAATTTAGTCAGGACATTGCCCTTTGGCTGCCGCTCAGTGCCCACAAATTCAGGATGTTGGCACAGAAACAGGTGGTGTCCATCTGGGCTGGTGAAAGCACATGATCTTCTCTTAACATGTGATGAAGCTGGCGCCCAGAGCAGCTCCCAAACAGCAGGCTCTGGGGCCGCCTTCACTGCTGATTACATTTCCACTCCACTGCATAAGGTGAGAGCAGTTACGCCTCCGAAGGCCGTGCCCCAGGACCCACTTGCTTTCCCCTTCACTTCTCAGCTCCACCCCTCCCCCACAGCTGTTTCAGAGGACAAAGACACTTTATTGCAATATGCAAAGCTCTCAGGATGCAAACTATATCTGGATTAACAACTATAAGTACAGTTTTATTACTTCAGCTTGGCATTTGCTGACACAGAAAGCAAGTCTTTATTGTCATCCCCATCCTGCTTCCCAGTTTTAACTTTTGTTCTCCTCCCATCCAACTCCAATTCCAGAGATATTTTCTTTGCTTCCTCAGGTTACTGAGGAGAAAATATCCTTTCTATTTGCCCTCAGGTCCACACTTCATTTTAAAGCCAAAGCTATCACCCTGACTACTGGATTCCAATCTGATGAGTGCTTAGTTACTACCCCAAGATTTCGATGAACAAGCTGATAAATGGCACATGTTTGAGAAAGTTTTAGGGGTCTGGCAAGCACAAAGGAGTCAACTCTTGATTAGATGAGAAAGCTAACTATGCAAAAGAAGGTGGGCAGTCTTTGTCATTTTTCATTGGTCACATCCCCCCTGAAATGTTGTTTGAATGCAAGGAACATTATCAAACCAGCATGTATGGAGAAGTTAGGAACAAGAATAATGAAGGTGGGGAAACTATAACTAGATCATTTAAAAATATTTATTGAAGACCTTATAATAATGACAGCAACAGGCATTTTTGAATGCTACTATGTGCCCATCATTATGCTAAACACTTTCTATGAACTACCTAATTTAATGTGCACAATGAATATTTGCGATATGAATGACTGTTATCCACTTAAAGACAAGACTATCAAGGCTATGGAAATTATGTGGCTCGCTCTGTGATAGTTTGCATACTATAGCGTGATCCAGGACTTGAACTCATGGAGTCTAACTTTAAACCTACAGGCTTAGCACCAGGTGCAGGGTCACATGTTTTATACTTGACATTCAAAAAAATTAATAAACAAGACAAATAGTGTGTCTGCACTTATGGAATTTACAGTCTAATAGTAGTGAAAAATAAATAATTGTCATGTTATGGTAAGGACCATGAAAAGCTCATGGCTTATTCCTGTGATAGAACATCAGTGGTCATTTTCCTTTCTCTTTTTCCTCTCACCAACCTGTACATAAATATCAAATTAATCTTCCTAAGAAAATGGTCCTTCATGTTCACAAGGCTGCAATAACCGAAACCTTCCTCAATTGAAACATGCTTATAAGGAAGAACTGAAAGGACTAAGGAAGTCTAGTCTAGAAAAGAGAAGACTCAGGAACACAGTTATTTTTTCATATAGTCAAGGAGCAAGTAATCAATGATTCGAAGAATTCTTCTGTAGCCTACAGCACCTACTATGTGCCAGGGTGTGTGCTTGGTGCTGAAGATACTAAGAAGAATCATAAAAATGCTAAGAAGTCCAAAAGTCAAACATGAGAATCACTACTTATTAAACTAATTGATTTGCAGACATGAGGGAGAGATCAATGATCTCTTTGAGAGAAGTACGTGAAGAGATATGCTAAGCAAAGAGAATCATGGAACCACTAAGAGGCAACTGGGAGATAAGTTGATTTAGAGTATCTTAAGCAAATAAGTAATCAAACAACACTATTTTCGTTACTGGTGATTCATTGAGGAGGGAGAAAAGGTTTAGGTTTTTAAGTCAGTCAGTCCAGGCTCTGAATTCTGCCCCAGTTGCTTGCTAGCTATTGATTTTGGCAAGAAACATAAACTTTATGAGCAGATATTTCCTCATTTGTAAACATGAAAATAATAATACACATAACAAAGAAGTAAATGACAGATGTGATAATTACTTCTGAACATAGGAAAAAGCAGTAAGTCATTGTTAGCTTCATTCACTCTTTTATTCAATGTCACAGAGACTTGAATGGGAAAGTCATGTCAAATGCTGAAGTTGAAGTACATGAAAGAACAATACCAGAAGGCAGGTGGGAGGAGGGTTGTGTATTATTTGGAAAACGTTCATTATAAATGACAAAATTTAACATGAAGTAGATAAAAAAGAAAAGACAAGAATACAAGGATGTGACTGTTCATATAACTCAAAAATCCACAATAACTGAGGTTGGATCCAGGGGCTCAAGTGAAATCATCAGATGCCTTTCGCTTAGTCTTGTGGCTCTTGCTCTTCTGTGTTGGCTTTTTTTTTTTTTTTTTTCCTCAGCTATGCAGTCTCTAGTTCATAGCAAAAATAGACTGTGGCTTCTCTAGGCTTACATGTTTTTTTTCTTTTTTTTTTTGAGATGGAGTCTTGCTCTGTTGCCCAGTCTGGAGTGCAGTGGCTCTATCTCAGCTCACTGCAAGCTCTGCCTCCTGGGTTCACGTCATTCTCCTGCCTCAGCCTCATCAGTAGCTGGGACTACAGGCGCCTGCCACCACGGCTGGCCAATTTTCTGTATTTTTAGTAGAGACGGGGTTTCACTGTGTTAGCCAGGATGGTCTTGATCTCCTGACCTTGTGATTCGCCCGCCTTGGTCTCCCAAAGTGCTGGTTACAGGCTTGAGCCACCACGTTCAGCCCACATGGTCTTCAGTGTTTACAATTTTGAAGTAGAAAAGTCTTAGAGATCATATCAATCCCCCCAAAACCCAGTCCTTGCTGGGGCCATATGGCCATCTCTGACCTAATCATCATGTCTAGGGTGGGGAAAGCAACTTTGATGGACCATCGTGTGCTACGTGCCCAGCACAGTGGGTGGGACCTCATCTCTCCCAAGACTGTCATGAGCAGATGATCCATGTTGGCCAATCAGAAAATTCCAATCCCTGGCACACCGCCCAGAGCTAGGGAAGTACAGTTACTAGAATAGCAGACTTTTTGGTTTTTTATTTGTTTATTTTGCCAGAGAAGGAAAACAGGATGTAGGAAAAAAAAAAAAGCCATCAATGTCCACAGCTGGAAAGGAGATTGAAATTCAAGATATATAATTAGACTACTGATAAATGTTATTGGTAACAGTTGAGACACAGGCAAAAATGGAATAAGGCTTCTCATCACCAATATGCATATTAATAAGCTAAACTTACGGCATTTTATTACCATGAAAATATTTAAAACAATTGCTGGTGTCAGTAACGCTCTTTGATTTGGGCAAGGAAATCCTGCCTTAGGCCTCACATTGGAGAGGGATCACTGTATCATATACAGAGCTAAAACTAAATTTATTAAAAAACCCAAAGTGGGGCCAGGCATTGTGGCACATGCCTATAATCCCAACACTTTGGGAAGCTGAGGCGGGTGGGTCACCTGAGTTCAGGAGCTCGAGACCAGCCCTTTCAATATGGTGAAACCCCGTCTCTACTAAAAATACAAAAATTAGCCGGGTGTGGTGGCACATGCCTATAATCCCAGCTACTCGGGATACTGAGGCAGGAGAATCGCTTGAACCCAAGAGGCGGAGGTTGCAGTGAGCCAAGATCATGCCGCTGCACTCCAGCCTGAGCAACAGAGTGAGACTCTGTTTCAAAACGAATAAATAAATAAATAAATAAATAATATATAAAAAATTAAAATTAAAAACCCAAAGGGGTTTCTGCCCTGAGGATCCAGTGTCCAGTGCTGGCCTAAGGACACAACCCTTACATCTGCCCTAACACCTTTCATTCCCTCAGAGAAATGCTTCTCCACATCTCTTATCCTTTGTCCTCAAAATGAAAGGCAATTATGAGAAGAGAGGATTTTAAATGTTCCCAACACAAAAAAATGATAAATGTTTTGAGGTGATATATATGCTAATTACCATGATTTGATCATTACACATGGTATACATGTATCAAAGTATCATTCAGTACCCCATAAATATGTATAATTATTATGTGTCAATTAATAATAAAGTTAATTTAAGAAGCAGTTGTATCGAAATACCGTTAAGTTGGTGAGTTGTGGCACTAGGAGATGGGTACTCCCTGGCACTAGGAGGGGTTTGAATGGCAGAAGCTATTAGGACAGAAAAAAACAAATTAATTAACTTGTCAAATTTGTCCTCTAGGATAACATGAATATAGCACATTCTTGTATAAAAGCTTATCATTCCCCAGTAGTGCCAATTGTCCATTTTCTTGCTTCTCTTTGCATTCCAATTTGTGGTTTCACAGAGAATCATCAACTAGCGCAGGTTACACATGGCAGGCGAGAAATGTTTTGCAATGTTAAACAATTTATATAACTCTTAACTTTAGACATTTGTGGCCAACATAATATGCATAATATTCAAAAAGTATGGCACTGATTCTTTACATTGGCAAGTACAAAGACACTGAACTCTAGAACTGTGAATAAATTAATTTTGTAAAAATATTTAAGTAAAATTTAAAAAATAAAACTTTAGCTTAAAATAATCTTGAATTCAATTTTTGATATTTATTAAATACAATTCATATTTGTCTTTTTATTTGAACACATTTAAGTACTTTAAAAGAAAACTTCCTTAAAAACATAAAAGTTATTTTGTTCATAAAATCTTTCATATTTATTTTAATTTGAATTTTAATGAGAATATACTCGAATTTTGTATACTTTTACAGCTATTTTTAATATCCCTTAAATGAGAATGAGTACAAGTCAAGACTGTGATAGAAACAGTAAGAAATTTGGGCTCATGAAAGAAAAAAACCTGTGAAGGAAAAAGAAAAAAAAGGATGAGCAATTTAGAATTACAAACAATGAAAGTAACCATACTTCTGAAATGCAAGAACCACATAAAATGTGTGATTATTACATTACAAATGTTTTATTACATAAATAATTATTTATGGAAACAATGCACATGGGCAGAAAATTATTCCTACCAAATCTTCAACTTGAACAGGTGAAAGGAAATGCCTGTAACTTCATATCCCTTACTAAATAAAAATTTAATTACCAATAAAAACAATGAGAATGAAAAAGATAATTTTGTGTGTGTGTGTGTGTGTGTCCTTTATTATTATTATTATACTTTAAGTTCTAGGGTACATGTGCACAACGTGCAGATTTGTTACATAGGTATACATGTGCCATGTTGGTTTGCTGCACCCATCAATTCATCATTTACATTAGGTATTTCTCCTAACACTATCCCTCCCCCAAGCCCCTCATCCCCCAACAGGCCCTGGTGTGTGATGTTCTCCTCCCTGTGTCCATGTGTTCTCATTGTTCAACTCCCACTTATGAGTGAGAACATGCGGTGTTTGACTTTCTGTCCTTGTGACATTTTGCTGAGAATGATGGTTTACAGCTTCATCCATGTCCTACAAAGGACATGAACTCATCCTTTTTTATGGCTGCATGGTATTTCATGGTGTATATGTGCCACATTTTCTTTATCCAGTCTATTATTGATGGACATTTGGGTTGGTTCCAAGTCTTTGCCATCGTGAATAGTGCTGCAATAAACATACGTGTGCATGTGTCTTTATAGTAGCATGATTTATAATCCTTTGGGTATATACCCAGTAAGGGGATTGCTGGGTAAAATGGTATTTCTAGTTCTAGATCCTCGAGGAATCTCCACACTGTCTTCCACAATGGTTGAACTAATTTACATTCCCACCAACAGTGTAAAAGCGTTCCTATTTTTCCACATCCTCTCCAGCATCTGTTGTTTCCTGATTTTTTAATGATCGTTATTCTAACTGGCATTGAGATGGTATCTCATTGTGGGTTTTCTCTCTTTTTTTTTGAGACAGAGTCTCACTCTGTCGCCCAGGCTGGAGTGCAGTGGCGCTATCTCGGCTCACTGCAAGCTCTGCCTCCTGGGTTCACGCGATTCTCCTGCCTCACCCTCCTGAGTAGCTGGGACTACAGGCACAGGCCACCATGCCCGGCTAATTTTTTGTATTTTTAGTAGAGATGGGGTTTCACTGTGTTAGCCAGGATGGTCTTGATCTCCTGACTTCATGATCCGCCCACCTCAGCCTCCCAAAAGTGCTGGGATTACAGGTGTGAGCCACCATGCCCGGCCCTCCTTGTGGTTTTGATTTGCATTTCTCTGATGACCAGTGATGATGAGCATTTTTTCACATGTCTGTTGGCTGCATAAATGTCTTCTTTTGAGAAGTGTCTGTTCATATCCTTTGCCCACTTTTTGATGGGGTTGTTTGTTTTTTTTCTTGTAAATTTGTTTAAGTTCTTTGTAGATTCTGGATATAAGCCCTTTGTCAGATGGAAAGATTGCAAAAATTCTGTAGGTTGCCTGTTTACTCTGATGATGGCTTCTTTTGCTGTGCAGAAGCCCTTTAATTTAATTAGATCCCATTTGTCTATTTCAGCTTTTGTTGCCATTGCTTTTTGTGTTTTAGTCATGAAGTCTTTGCCCATGCCTATGTCCTGAATGGTACTGCCTAGGTTTTCTTCTAGGGTTTTTATGGTTTTAGGTCTTACATTTAACTCTTTAATCCATTTTGAGTTAATTTTTGTATAATGTGTAACGAAGGGATTCAGTTTCAGGTTTCTACATATGGCTAGCCAGCTTTTCCAGCACCATTTATTAAATAGGGAATCCTTTCCTTATTGCTTGTTTTCATCAAGTTTGTCAAAGATCAGATGATTGTAGATGTGTCGTGTTATTTCTGAGGCCTCTGTTCTGTTCCATTGGTCTATATATCTGTTTTGGTACCAGTACCATACTGTTTTGGTTACTGTAGTCTTGTAATATAGTTTGAAGACAGCATGATGCCTCCAGCTTTGTTCTAAAAAGCTTAGGATTGTCTTGGCTATGGGGGCTTGAAAAGAAGAATTATTAACAGCAAATTTGCAATTTGGAAATGTCAAACAGTTTTGACCTGCTCATTGAAAGATAAAGAAAGTTACATTTATAAAATTGGCAAATTTCATGTCTAAGGAAGAAGCTATTAGCTTTATTATCTTGAGCTTCATTAGGTGAAGATATTAGAAAATGACCATGATATCCTTTTGACATTGTATGAATAGTTTGAGCAAAACAGAATTCAATTCAAATTAATATATCTATGCCAAAATTTTAGACAAAAATTCAGCAGGTTTTTTTGGTGCCATATACATTGTATAGTTTAAATTTGTCACTAGAGGACATAGTCACAACTATGCCAATAGATGTGACATTCTTTTAAATAACTTAAAAGTTATGTACAATATTTTCTGAATCTACCAAGGATAGAATATTTTGATGTAAGACATATAAAATTTGACCTTACAACCACTGTTAGACACTTGATGGGAATGCCAACCAAATGATGCTAAAAATAATTAAATCTATATTAAACAAGATAAGAGAAGAGCCTTAAAAATGTTGTAAGTCATGGTGTTTAGCAGAAAACAAAATTAGGTTTAATTTGTGTTATCCATAGTCATTTGTTAAGAAATGTTGCTTGCTATTAATAATGTTAGCAAAAGTTTATGAACACCACTACCAACATCAAATGAATATATTTTTAAAAGGGTAAAGGGGCCTTGTGTGGTGACTCGCACCTTTAATTCCAGCACTTTGGGAGGCCAAAGCAAGCAGATCACAAGGTCAAGAGTTCAAGATCAGCCTGACCAATATGGTGAAACCCCGTCTCTACTAAAAATACAAAAATTAGTCAGGCATGGTGGGGTACACCTGTAGTCCTAGCTACCTGGGAGGCTAAGGCAGGAGAATTGCTTGAACCTGGAAGACGGAGACTGCAGTGAGCCAAGATTGTGCCACTACACTCCAGACTGGGTGACAAAGTGAGACTCCATCTCAAAAAAAAAAAAAAAAAAAAAAAAAAGAGGGTAAAGAGATATTGCTCAAGCTTTTAGAGAAAATGTTTTTAAATATATATTTACAATATATTCATATATAAGTATATACATAAAACTTGTAACTGATTTGAAGCTCAGAGAAAATGTTTCTAAGTTAAAAGAAACTACATGTGAAAATGCAACAAAAGTGATATTACAATAAAATAAACTTGAGAAAGAAATCAAGAGAACATTTTTATAACTCTGAAGGAAAGGATTCATACACAAAACTTCTGGTATTAATTTCTATATAGGTTATTTTTAAGACCAATGGAGATAATAGTATACTCTCAATTAAATAGAGATAACTAGATATGGCCATTTTTTGTTTTCATTATAATATTCCAGCATTGAAATTTTGAAAGAAGAACTTAAGTAATACTGTATGTATCTATATATTGCTTCTAGAAATGGTAAAGAATTGAGATATAAGTGATATTAATTTATATTCTTAAATTTAAATATTTTGTAACATACTCTGTGATAAAGGTAATTTCTTACATTTGACCCTATTACAATGTTTGAACATATTATGCAAGATTCATGGCTCATTTACACTTTAAACATTGCTTTAAATATTATTTTCTTATCAGTTCCTATTGCTATTGCCTCAGAAAGCAAATTTTCTACAAAATGAAAATAACAAAAATGGCCTGGCACAGTGGCTCAGGACCCTAATCCCAGCACTTTAGGAGGTGGGGGCGGGCGGATCTCTTGATCTCCGGAGTTGGAAACCAGCCTGGACAACGTAGTGAAGCCCCATTTCTACTATTAACAAAAATACAAAAAATTAGGCCAGGCTGGGTAGCTTATGCCTGTAATTCCAGCACTTTGGGAGCCAAGGTGGGAGGATCATGAGGTCAGAAGTTTGAGACTAGCCTGACCAACATGGTGAAACCCCGTCTCTACTAAAGATAGAAAGAATTAGCTGGGCGTGGCAGTGCACGGCTGTAATCCCAGCTACTCGGGAGGCCGAGGCAGGAGAATTGCTTGCGCCCAGGAGGTGGAGGTTGCAGTGAGCCGAAATCGCGCCATTGCACTCCAGCTTGGGCAACAGGGCAAGACTCCGTTTCAAAACAAACAAACAAACACACGTCCCCATCCCCCTGGCCAAAAAAAAAAAAAAAAAAAAAAAAAAACATTAGCCAGGTATGGTGTTGCACACCTGTGGTCCCAGCTACCTGGGTGGCCGAGGTGGGAGAATTACCGGAGCACCAAAGTCAAGGCTGCAGTGAGCCAAGATCTCACCACTGCACTCCACTCCAGCCTGATCTACATAGTGAGACCTGTCTCAATAAAGAAATAAAGAAATAAAGAAATAAGATAAGAAAAGAATAAAAACTATCCAGACACCATAATAATTCAAGGAAACTGATCTAATTCTAATTGGGCATTACTTTCTTTCTTTTCTTTTTTTTTGAGATGGAGTCTCGCTCTGTTGCCCAGGCTGGAGTGCAGTGACTTGATCTCAGCTCACTGCAAGCTCCACCCCCCTGGGTTCACGCCATTCTCCTGCCTCAGCCGCCCGAGTAGCTGGGACTACAGGCGCCCGCCACCACTCCCAGCTAATTTTTTGTATTTTTAGTAGAGACAGGGTTTTGCCATGTTAGCCAGGATGGTCTCGATCTCCTGACCTTGTGATCTGTCCGCCTTGGCCTCCCAAAGTGCTGGGATTACAAGGGTGAGCCATCATGCCCGGCCTAGGCATTACTTTCAATGAGGCAAATATTATGTTAAAATATTGATTAAAGGAATATAATTAGAGATTTTTCTGAAATGAAGGCAAGGAAAATAAATGTCTTGGAATAAATATATATCTTATGAATCTTGTGTCCATTTTATTTCTTAACCAAATGTAGCCAGTTTATAAACAGAATACCAGGACATATGCAACAATAGATAATTTCGGACTTCTTTGATGTTTTGACAACTTTTAGTCATATCAAAACCATAACTTTATCCATATTTTAAGTTTTGATATTATGAAGATATATTTGCCTAAGATTTTAGAACATCTACCAGTTTTTTTTCACTTGACTTACAACTTTTGTATATTGATATAAATATACTCAATTTACACTTCCTGGTAACTCACACATGTTACGAGCAGTCATTGCTAGTACATCTCAGTGTTTAGCTAGAGTAACCATTCTTTACAAAACCCCCATTTCACAATGTACTAGAAGGCCAATGCCTGCCCATACTTTCTTTGAATTCTCAGAGGTTTATATTCTCACACTTACCTCTTGCTCCTGCTGCATTAGTTCAGTTTCTAGACTGCTTCATGTCCAAAACATATGTCCCCATTCATGTGTTCACCTTGGTGTGGAGACTGAATTTTTTCTGCTTCCAACTTCTCACATGTGGCATCCATCAGACTTTACTAAAAGTTTGAAAAGATGATGTGCATGTTGGTCGTCCCTGCCCTAGGTTATTGTAGCCACACTGCCATGAAAAGTAGTTCGATTGTGGCACCTAATGGACTGCAAAGGCTTTTCCCTGTTTCAGGCTCCTTTTCCTTCCCATCTTTCTTCCCATCTCATTCTCACTCATTTCTCTCCCATATCTGCCCTCACTCTCATGGACTCTGAATTCTTCCCATACTACAATACAGAGCAGAGCTCTGTCTAGTCCCTACTCCAAAACTCCATTCCAGGCCCACAGTGGTTGCACCAAAATCCTTTAAGGTGAAGTCAACATTAGCAGCAGAAAAGACCAGCAAAGTCCCCGAGGCTATTTTTAACAAGATCCATCCCCCAGTCCCCTTTAGAAGGCAGCTGCTGTTTTAAATAGCAGTATTCACTTTTTTCCCCCCAGTTTCACCAGAAATAGTTTCATAATCACAAGAATATAGGCTTGTGACCCATCAGGACCTAAGCATAACAGCATGGCTGCTGCTAGTGGGTGTTGTATTCATTCAGAATCACACAATAATTAGATGGATAACATAGCTTTATTTAGAGTGAAACCTTTCTTGCACAGAAGAATGAATAAAGGTAAAACAGGTACTCTTGTAGATCTGAAAAACAGCTTTCATGGGCTAGTGTATGGGAAATAACCACCAGGAAGAGGGGTGCTTACCTGAGTGTTAGGATGCCGGATGCCCTTATCTGAGATTGCAGTGTGACTCTCCTTTCCTCCCAGGGAGCTGCTAAAGATTAGGACTTGGATAACAGGAAAGCTAATTGCTTCAGCTTACCCAGTGGCTCTCCATAAAGGAACACTTACCGCAGACAAGCTCACTCTGGGGAACAATAGGTCTTTCCCACTTACCCACACCATCTTTAGGAAAGGCAAAAGTCCGTGGCGGACCATGCATCTATCCTGCTACCCCTTCCATCCTCAAGAACACTCTTACTGGCCCTCATGAAAGTCCTCCCTTGTTCTTGATGCAGACAAGTGTCTGCAGACATTTATTCCTGTAGTCTTCTGCTTCCTGCTCACCCTCCGGAGTCAGTCAGGGGCTATTCAGACTAGCACAGCCAATGTGTCCTACTGAGAGCTCCTTTGCTGCTGTGTTTTGAACCCATGACCCTCACTCTGAGCACAATCAACTGGCCCAGGTAAGGGTGGTGCTGATGCAAATGCAGCATTAAAAGGCTGGCTAATCACCTCTCACCCACAGACATTAGGTTGGTGCAAAAGTAATTGTGTTTTTTTCAATTACCACAAGTACATTTGCACCAGCCTAATACAATCAGTCCTAAGCCTGAGCAATTCTACTTCCTAAGTATTTCTCCCTCTTTTCTGTTCATAACTCTTCTTTTATAACTCTTACTTGGACTGGTGGAATAGCTCAATAACCAGTAACTTTGGATTCACTGTTACTCCCCTTCTTCCAACTGTTTACAGAGTGATATATCTAAAATACCAATTGGATCACATCATTTCTATAGTTGAAAGCCTCCAGTGTCTTCCCTTCAGGAGCACTTAAAGTTCATACTTACTGGCATAATTAAATTGTCTTTATAAGCTGGACCCTGCTTATCTTGAAGGCATTAGATTTCTGTATTTCCACAAGCTCCTTCCTGCTGCCCATCATCCTGTACTCTACACTCTAGTTATACCAAACTATTTTTGGTTTTCCTAACACTATGGTATCCCTCTAGGCTCTTGTGCATATTATCCCTTTTGCCTATAACAAAGACTTGTCACAATCATCCCGCTGGTAAAGTCTTCCTTTTCATTTACTTCTCATTTTGGGTGTTACTTCCTACAAGAAGATTTTCTTGACCCCCTAGGCTGGGTTAAATACCTCTTCTGTGTGTTCCCATAATTATTTCTTAACTTGTCTCTCTTGGCTGTGAATTCTCTGTGCAGGAAATTTCGCTTCCTTTATTTCCAAAGCCCTGCCGAAGGCTGAGCATACAGGGAGCACTAATTACTACTTCTTAAAAAATTCATTTATATTGGATATTGATATATTATACTTGTATATATTTATGGGGTACAAAGTGATGCTATGATATATGTATGTAATGTGGAATGATTGAATCGAGCTAATTAACATATTCATCACCTCAAATACTTATTTATTCTTCCTGTGTAACTGCAACATTGTCCCCTTTGACCAACGTCTCCCCTTTTCCCTCATTTCCCAGCCTCTGGTGACCACCATTCTGCTTTTTGCTGCTATGTGTTTGATTTTTTAGCTTTCACATGTAAGCAGAACATGTAGTATTTATCTGTCTGTGCCTGGCTTATTTTATGTGGCATAATGTCCTGCAGGTTCATTTATGTTGTCATGAATGATAATTTCCCTCTTTGTAAAGGCAAAATAATATTCCACTGTGTGTGTGTGTGTGTATCTTTTTTACTCATTCATCATTGGTAGGCACTTAACTGACACAATAGCCATAACTTGGTTATTGTGAATAATGCTGCACTAAACATGGGAGTGCAGATGTCTCTAGAACATACTGATTTCAAATCCTTTGAATATATAACCAGAAGTGGGACTACTGGATCATATGTTAACTCTATTTTTAGTTTTTTGAGGAACTTTCATACTCTTTTCCATAATGGCTGTATTAGTTTACTTCTCATGAACAGTGTGCTAGGGTTCCCTTTTCTCCACATCCTCATCAACATTTATCATCCTTTGTTATTTTAAAAATAGCCATTCTGAGAGGATTGAGGTGATAGCTTATTGTAGTTTTAATATGAATTTCCCTAATGATTGGAAATATTGAGCATTTCTTCATGTATCTGTTGGCCATTTCTGTGATTTCTTTTGAAAATGTCTATTTCAGGTTCAGTGCCCATTTTAATATGGTTATTTGTTTTCTGCTGAGTTGTTTGAGTTCCTTATATATTTTAAATTTTAACCCCTTATCATATACATAGTTTACAAACATTTTCTTTCATTCCATAGGTTGCTTATTCACTTTGTTAATTGCTTTCTTTGCTGTGCAGAAACTTTTTAGTTTGATGTAATTCCATTTGTCTGTTTTTGACTTTGTTGCCTGAGTTTTCGGGGTCATATCTAAAAAATCACTGCCTAGACATATATCTCATAGTTTTTAACCTATATTTTCATCTAGTAGATTTATAGTTTCAGGTCTTACATTTAAGTCTTTAATCCATTTTGACTTAATTTTTGTACATGATATGAGATAAAGGTCCAATTTTGTTCTTCCGCATGTGGATATTCAGTTTTCCCAACATCCTTTATTGAAGAGACTGTCCTTTTCCCATTGTGTATTCTGGGACCCTTTCTGAAAATTAATTGACTGTAATGGCATGAGTTCATTTTTTGGGCTATCTATTCTGTTCTTTTTTATGTGTCTATTTTTATGGTGATACCATGCTGTTTTAATTACTATAGTTTTGTAATGTAGTTTAAAGTCTGGTAGTATGATGCCTCCAGCTTTGTCCTTTTTATGCAGAATTGGTTTGGCTATTCAGGGTTTTCTGTGGTTCAAACAATTTTAGATTTTTTTTCTATTTCTGTGAAAAATCACATTGGAATTTTGATAGGGATTCCATTAAATCTGTAGATCACTTTGTGTAGTATAAACATTTTAACATTAATTCTTCCCAACTATAAACATCATATATCTTTCCATTTATTTGTTTCTTCTTCAACTTCTTTCATCAAAGTTTTGTAAATTTTAGTGTACAGATCTTTCATCTCTTTAATTAAATGTATTCCTAAGTATTTTAATTTTCTAGCCATTGTAGATAGGATTTAAACAATCTCTTCTTCAGATACTTTAATGATAGTATTATAGAAGCACTACTGATTTTTGCCTATTGATTTGTACCCTAAAAAATGTACTGTATTTGTTTACTAGTCATTCTGACTTTTTTTCTTTTTCTTTTTTTTTTTTTTTTTTTTTGAGATGGAGTCTTGCTCTGGCATCCAGGCTGGAGTGTAGTGGCGCAATCTCAGCTCATTGTAACTGCTGCCTCCCAGGTTCAAGGAATTCTCCTGTCTCAGCCTCCTGAGTAGCTGGGATTATAGGCATGAGCCACCACCACAGCTGGCTAATTTTTGTATTTTTAGTAGAGACGGAGTTTCACCATGTTGGTCAGGCTGGTCTTGAACTCCTGACCTCTTGATCCACCCACCTCAGCCTCCCAAAGTGTAGTTCTGATATTTTTTTTTTTTTGATGGAGTCTTTAGGGGTTCTCTATATAAAACCTTATCATCAATAAACAGCAACAATTTCCCTGTTCCTTTCCAATTTGGATGCCTTTTATACCTTTCTCTTGCCTAATTGCTCTGGCAAGGACTGACAATACTACAATGAATAGAAGTGGGCATCCTCGTTTATTTCTGGTCTTAAAGAAAAAGTTTTCAACTTCCATTGTTGAGTACAATGTTAACTGTTCTCTTGTCATATATGGCTTTTATTATTTGAGGAACATCCTTTTTATCCTAATCTGTTGAGAGTTTTTTTTTTTTTAATAAAAGAATGTTCACATTTGTCAAATACTTTTTTCTCCATCATTCCATCAATAGGAGGATCACATGGATTTTGTCCTTCATTCTGTTAAAGTGGCATATCACATTTATAGATTTGAACATGTTGAACTGTCCTTTCATCCGTGGGATAAATCCCACTTGATCATGTGAATAATACTTTTAATGTAATGTTGAATTTAGTTTGCTAGTATTTTGTTGACAGTTTTTGCATCTATATTCAACAAGGATATTGACATGTAATTTTTTTTTTTTTTTTTCTGTAACGTTCTTGTCTGGTTTTGGTATCAGGGTGAGGTTAGCTTTGTAAAAAGAGTTTGAAAATAATTTTTCTTCTTTGACTTTGGAAAAGCTTGAGAAGAACTAGTATTTGTTCTTGAAATGTTTGGTAGAATTCAGCAGGAAAGTCATCAGATTCAGGAATTTTTTGATGGGAGACTTTTTTATTATTGATTCAATCTCTTTATTCAATATTGGTCTGTTTGCATTTTCTATTTCTTCATTATTGTGTCTTGGTGGGTTTTATGTGTTTGAGAATTTATGCATTTTCTAGGTTATCTAATTTGGTGTTGTGTAATTGTTCATAGTAATATGATCTTTTGTATTTCTATAATAGCAGTTGTAATTTCTTCTTTCACTTCTGATTCCCTTTATTTGAGTCATCTCTCTTTTTTCTTAGTCTAGCTAACAGTTTGTTGATTTTGTTTAACTTTTCAAAAAAAACAACTCTTGGTTTCATTGACTTTTTTCTGTTGTTTTTCAAGTCTGTTTCATTTACTTCTGCTCTAGTCTTTGTTATTTTCTTCCTTTTGCTAACTTTAAGTTTAGTTTGCTCTTCTTTTTAGCTCCTTGAGATGTATCACTAGGTTATTTGAGAGCTTTCTTTTAAAAAAAAATAGGCATTATTTGTTGTAAATTTTTCTCTCAGAACTGCTTTTGCTGTTTTGTATGTTGTATTTTCATTACCATTTGACTTAAGATTTTTCTTGTTTCCTTTTTGATTTTTTTCTTTGACCCATTGCTTACTCAGGAGCATGTTGTTTAATTTCCACATATTTATGAATTTTCCAAGATTTTCTTGTTATTGTTTACTAGTTTCATAACATTGAAGTTAGAAAAGATAGTTGATATGATTTTAATTCTCTTAAGTTTATACAGACTTGTTTCATGACCTAACATATGATGTATCCTGGAGAATATTTCAGGTGTGCTTGAAAACAATGTGTATTTTGTTGCTTTTAGATGAAACGTTCTCTATATATTTGTAAGTATCATTTGGTCTAAAATGTGGTTCAAATAGAAGACTGTTTAATAATTTCCTGTTTGAATTATCTGTCTATTGTTGAAAATGAGTTATTGAAATCTCCTGCTATTATTGTATTGCAATCACTCTCTCCCTTCAGATCCTTTAGTATTTCCTTTATGTATTTACAAGCTCTGATATTTAGTGTATATGTGTGTATGTGTGTGTACAATTGTTATATACTCTTGAATAATTGACTTTTTAATCATTATATAATGACCTTCGTAATCTTTTTTTACAGTTTTTAACTTACATACTATTTTGTCTGATATGAGTATAGCTATATCTTCTATCTTTTGTTTTCATGTAATATCTTTTTCTATCCCTTTACTTTCAGTCTGTGTGTTTCCTTAAAGGTGAGATGAGTCTGTTGTAGACAGCATATAGTTGAGTCTTTAAAAGTTATATTCCATCATTTTATGTCTTTTTATTGAATAGTTTAATTCATTTACACTCAAGGTAACTGTTGGTAGGTAAGAACTTACTACTATCATTTTATAACTTGTTTGCTTATTGTTTGTATATACTTTCTTTCTTTCTCTGTTGCTGTCTTCCCTTGTGGTTTGATGGTTTTCTATAA
Organism: Theropithecus gelada; assembly: GCF_003255815.1. Taxonomy (NCBI): domain Eukaryota; kingdom Metazoa; phylum Chordata; class Mammalia; order Primates; family Cercopithecidae; genus Theropithecus; species Theropithecus gelada. Next base: position 24,765,657 of record NC_037668.1, read on the forward strand.
TAGTATGGTTTGAATCCTTTTTATTTGTGTTTTATACATCTAGTATAATAACTTTTTACTTTTTAGTTACCATAAGGCTTACATAACACATCTTATACTAATAGCAGGTTATTTCAAGCTGAAGAAAACATCTTTTATTGCATACAACAACTCTATGCTTTTACTTCTTTCCACTATATGTTTTTAATGTCAAAGTTGATATTATTTTGTAATTTGTATTCCCTGACAACTAATTTTAATTATAATTGTTTTAATAAATTTATCTATTAAGCATTATACTGGAGGTAAAATTTATTTACACATCACCATTTCAGTCCAAAGTATTCTGAAATATGACTCTGGCTTACTTTTATCACTGAGTTTTGTGCTTTTATATGGTTTTTGTTATTAATTAGTAGCCTTTTTATACAACTTAAAGAATTCCCTTTAATAATTCCTATCAGGCAGGTCTAGTGATGGTTAATTTCTTATTTCTGAAGGATAGCTTAGCTGGGCAAAATACACCTGTTTTTTTTTTCCTTCAGCACTTTAAATATATCATCTCACTCTTTCCTGGCCTGCAGTGTTTCTCCTGAGAAATCTGTGAAGAGTTGTATTAGGACTTCTTTGCATGTGTTTCTTATCTGTTGCTATCAAACTATCAAAAGATAGTTTGATTATTATGTGTCTTGGTGAACCCTTTTATGGGTTTAACTTGTTAGTTTCTCTGGGTAATGTCATGAGTTTCTGATTCTTTGTAATTCTTGTGCCCTTATGTTGGTGTCTGCACATTTGAAGACAACCACTTCTTCCAGATTTTACAAGTGTTCTTTGGCAGGGATAGACTCTTCCTTATTTAGTCTAACCTGTGATTTTGAATGGACCAGCTGGTAATAATCCTGTGCAGACAGAGCTCATTTTTGAGTTCTCTAAGTAGCTGCTTGGATTTTGGGTGTGGCTGCTGGTCGGGCTAATCTGTCAGGTGAGACCACTGACTGAGACAGGCAATCAGGCAGATCTGCTGGATGTACATTGCAATGACCTCAGATCAGCCTAGGCCAAAAGGTGCATTCTCTGGCCAAGTGATACTGCTATTTGAGATCTACAGTTGGATGGGGTTTCAGGCTTGGCCCTGAGGCTAGGCAGAGTAGCTGCTCAAGACGTAGCAGGCCTGAGTGTGGTAGAACTAACCACTGTACTTTGCTGATGCGTTCTGTTTGGTTGTCTCCATCCCTGGACAGGGTCTTGGGCAGGCTTTTAGGCCGTGCTAAATGCTATATAAACTAGATCCCAGTCTTCCAAATTGTTCTGGGACACGCATCTCTCTCCCTGGGTTGAAAGCCTTGTGGTAGGATCTGAGACTGAGCCTGGAGGCCGGCCATCTAGGGATTCAAGCTAGGTAGGACTTTCCATAACTTCTGGGAGTGACTAGCTCAGCTTTGTGGGTAGGTGATGCTGTTGGCTCGTGTCTCTGATCAGGTACCACCACTGTAAAGTACACAGAGCTATCACCAAGATTTGTTCAGTGTTCATGCTGTTATCCCCTGTATTCCTTCTGAGGTGAGACCAAAGCGGACTTCCTGGGAAGTGTCTCAGAATTCTAGGGAAGCTGAATGTCCAACTCCAGTTCTCTTTTACCACTGTTGAAACTGAGCCTTGGGGAATCCTCTCTGTGTGGTACTTTGCTGACTCGTGGGATGGGCAGGGGTGATGCAATCAGTGAGGCCATTTTACTTACCTCCTTTTATGGTATTTATTTACTTCTGTTGTCCACACTGTTTTCTCAGGCTTATTCTCAAGTTCTGAAGTTTTCACAGAGGCGTCCTTGTCTATGGATAATTGCTAGTTGAACTTTCTGTGGGGGGTAGTGAAACCTGTGACCTCTTACTCTGCTATCTTGCCGATGTCACCAGCTAAATCTTTATTTATTTATTTATTTATTTATTTATTTATTTATTTATTTTGAGACGGAGTCTTGCTCTGTCGCCCAGGCTGGAGTGCAGTGGCCTGATCTCAGCTCACTGCAAGCTCCGCCTCCCGGGTTTATGCCATTCTCCTGCCTCAGCCTCCTGAGTAGCTGGGACTACAGGTGCCTGCCACCTCGCCCGGCTAGCTTTTTGTATTTTTTAATAGAGACGGGGTTTCACTGGGTTAGCCAGGATGGTCTCGATCTCCTGACCTCGTGATCCGCCTGTCTCGGCCTCCCAAAGTGCTGGGATTACAGGCTTGAGCCACCACGCCTGGCCTATTTATTAAATTAAACAATCAATGAATAAAATATAGAGAGAGTGAGACAAAGGGAAAAAATAAGCAGAAAGTGTGTAGCGAGGAGAGAAGCAAAGAGGGAAGAGTTGAGTTGCCCACACGGAAGACTTGTAGAACTACTATTATTTATTGCACCTACTTTGAAATGAGTACATGTACTGTTGTATTTTGAAGTAGTAATGAATGATGTGTCAGCCATTTGTGGGGTCCAAATCTTTGGCTGCTTTATCCTCTTCTCCTTCCTTCTCACCTATTCTTAAAATAGTCCTCTATAAATTGAGGTGATCTGGACCTCTGTCCTGAAAACCTGATGAAGCCTCACTATCATCAAAATAAAAGACAAAAATAGCAAACCTTGGACCACCCTATGTATTTAATTTAATATTTCCCATATGTCTAGTATACACTTATGATAGCACAACTAGGGATATGATGGTTGTATAAAATATTTTGCCTCCCATGAAGAGCTTATATTTAACGAGACAGCCCATCTATCCAAAAACATTAGTAAAATATTACTAGATAGTATTTGATTAAGTGAAACTTGAGTGTGAAAACAACAACAACAACAACAAAATAGAATTTAGACCCAGGCAGAGATGAGCTCAGTGTGAGCTGAAGACTTCAAATAAAGCTTCAAAGAAGAAGTGATATTAACAGAAACACTGAAATTATTGTTTTATTTGTATTGATTTGATATTTTTCCTTGGATTTTATTCTGTGAAAAAGCTAGCCTGTGCCAACTTGCAGAGAGTGCCTCACAAAGTCTGAATGTATGTCCCCGCCAAATCTCATGTTGAGACATAATCCGCAATGTTGGAGGTGGCGCCTGGAGGGAGGTGTTTGGATTGTAGGGGCGGATCCCTCATGAATGGCTTAGGCCATCCCCTTGGTGGTAAGTGAGCTCTTGCTCTGAGTTCCCATGAGATCTGTTCATTTAAAAGTGTGTGACATCTCCTGCCCCACCTGACTCTCTTTTCCGCCTGCTTTTGTATGTGGAGTGGCTGCTCCCACTTTACCTTCTGCCATAATTGTGCTTCCTGAGGCCTCCCCAGAAACTGAGCAGATGCTAGCACCATGCTTCCTGTAAAGCTTGTAGAACCAATTAAACCTCTTTTCTTTACAAATTACCCAGTCTCAGGTATTTCTTTATAGCAATACAAGAAAAGCCTAATACAGCACCCTTTTAAAAGGTAGTAAAAAATCTGGTCTTCAAAAGTAGATTAGCTGGCTTTCAGTTCCAATATGCAAAAAGTTTAGAAGTCATCAGTTCCATTCTAACAACAACAACAACAACAAAGAAGATAAATAAACAAAATTAGCAGCTTTTCATGAATGCATCAGAAAACTGAGATTGCAGGGCAAATTGCCAACCCTAAATCTGGAAAAACAGGTGAATCCAGAGAACCACATGAAGAGAGATCTGCTTACTACTGGGGAAGCGCTGGAACCATAAACTGGAACACTTAAACAATTTTGACAAATTTCAGAAGGCTAATGTGAGATCCATCCTGAGAATGAGAAACTCCCGGGTCCTGCAATCTTAGGGTCCCCCATATACTTTTGTGAGTTTTACCTCCAGACACCGCACAGTGTTCTTATGGTGAAGAGAGGTCGGAAAGAACTATTCATGGCTCAGGTAGAAGGAGGGAAAGAACAACTTATAAAATACAACCTGACTGTTCTTCATAGCGAAGACTTACTCTCCAGGGGTAAAGATTTATCAGAGCCTTATTCCACCTGGGGGAAAATAATTTCTCTCACTCTACTTTTCTCTAGCATTCCTATTTCACCCAAGAGTGAGGAGAGAGGATAAGACACACTTGTGAAGGTCACATTCCAGGAACACAGGCCTACTAAAAGACTGAGATTTGATAACAAGATTACAGAATGCTCCCCACTCCCACCATCAGATCAAAAGGACTCTGGTATAAGGGTGGGTCACAGTTAAAAGAGCTGCAAGATTTAAACTCTCTCTGAAGAGGAGTACTTAGGGAATCTCAAAGTTAACAGAGTAGGAACAAACAAGGATACTAGAGGAATTTAAAGTCTCTGGCCTCTACTGATATAGCAAACATTAAATATAGCCCAACTCTTAGCCAGATTAACATAAAACCTCACATTATATGCATGTTTACCTCAGTTTCTATTGTCCAATATATCATGTGCAACTTCCACCAAATAATTGCAAAATGTGCCAGAAGACAAGGAAAAATGCAGTTTGAAGAGACAAACCAAGAATCAGAAAGAAAGTCAGATATAACATAGATTTTGGAATTATCAGATAACATAATGATCTGTCTGATAATTATCTAACGTAATTTTAATATGTTAAGAATTATAATGACAAAAGTAGACAACATGCCAAACAGGTGGGTAATGTAAAAGCAGAGATTAAAACTCTAAGAACAATAATAGGCAATCCTAGAAATCAAAAACATTGTAACAGCGATAAAAAAAAAAAATGTCTTTGATGGTCTCATCAGTAGACTGGACATGAGTAAGAAAAGAATCAGTGAACCCAAAGATAGATCAACTTCTCATACTGAAGTACAAAGAAAAAAAAAAAAATGAAGAAAACAGAAAACAAAACAGAACATTCAAGAACTGTGGAACAATTTCAAAAGGTATAACATATGTGTAATTGAGATATTAGAAAGAGAAGAAAAAGACAGAAACATTTGAAGTAATAATAGAGAGAATTTTTCAAAGTTAATGACAGACCTCAAACTACAGATTCTGTAAGCTCAGATAACTACAAGCTGAAGAAATGCCAAAAAATATACAAAGAGGTGTGCATATCATTCAGATTGCAGAAAACCAAAGACAAAAAAAAAAAAAATCAAAATACATTCAAAAGATCAACAAATCCAGAAGTTGGTTTCTTGAAAAAAATTAATAAAATATACCACTAGCTAGGCTAATAAAGAAGAAAAGACAGAAGATTCAAATAAACACAATTAGAAATGATGAAAGGAATGTTACACTGACCCCACAGAAATAAAAATAACCAGCAGAAACTACTATGAGCACCTCTATGCACATAAGCTGGAAAACCTAGAAGTGATGGATAAATTCCTGGACACATACACCCTCCTAAGACTAAGCCAGGAAGAAATTCATTCCCTGAATATACCAGTAACAACTTCCAAAATTGAATCAGTAATAAATAGCCTGACAATCAAAAAAAGCCCAGGACCTCAATGGATTCACAGCTGAATTCCACCAGATGTACAAAGAAGAGCTGGGATCATTCCTACAGAAACTATTCCAAAAAATCAAGCATGAGGAACTCCTTCCCAACTCATTCTATAAGACCAGCATTATCTTTATACCAAAGCCTGGCAGAGACAAAACAAAACAGAAAACTTCAGACAAATATCCTTGATGAACATCAGTGCAAAAATTCTCAACAAAATACTTGCAAACCAAATCCAACAGCAGATCAAAAAGCTAATCCACCATGATCAAGTAGGCATCATCCCTGGGATGCAAGGTTGCTTGAACATATGTAAATGGATAAATGCAATTCATCATGTAAACAGAACAAAAGAAAAAAAAACATGATTATCTCAATAGATGCAGAAAAGGCCTTCAATAAAATTCAATACCACTTCATGTTAAAAAAAACTCTCAATAAACTAGATATTGAAGAAACATACCTCAAAATAATTAGAGCCATCTATGACAGACCCACAGCCAACATTATACTGAATGGGCAAAAACAGGAAGCATTCCCCTTGAAAGCTGGCACAAGAAAAAGATGCCCTCTCTCATTACTTCTATTGAACATGGTATTGGAAGTCCTAGCCAGAACATTCAGGCAAGAGAAAGAAATAAAGGCCATCCAAAAAGGAAGAGAGGAAGTCAGACTATCTGAGTTTGCAGATGACATGATTCTATATCAAGAAAACCACATAGTCTTGGCCTAAAAGCTCCTCCAGCTGATAAACAACTTCAGCAAAGTTGCAAGATACAAAATCGATGTACAAAAGTCACTAGCATTCCTATACACCAGCAATAGTGTATAGGCTCTAAAAAAAAACCCAAAAACCAAAAAAACAAAATCTGAGAGCCATATCAGAAAAGCAATGCCATTCACAATTGCCACAAAAAGAATAAAATACCTAGGAATACAAGTAACAAGGGGCAAAAAAGATTCTAAAATGAGAATTACAAAACACTCCTCAAGGAAATCAGAGAAGATGCAAACAAATGGAAAAATATCCCATGCTCATGGATAGGAAGTATCAATATCATTAAAATGGCTATACTGCCCAAAGCAATTTCCAGATTCAATGCTATTCCTATCAAACTCAATGACATCATTCACAGAAGTAGAAAAAAAAACTTTAAAAATTTCGTATAGAACCAAAAAAGAGCACAAATAGCCAAGGAAATCCTAAGCAAAAAGAACAGAGCTGGAGGCATCACATTACCTGACTTCAAACTATACTACAAGGCTAAAGTAACAAAAACAGCATGATACCAGTACAAAAACAGGCACATAGACAAATGGGACAGAATAGAGAGCCTAGAAATAAGGTCACACATCTACCACCATCTGATCTTTGACAAAACTGACAAAAACAAACAATGAGGAAAAGACTCCCTATTCAATAAGTGGGTGCTGGGATAACTAGCTAGACATAGACGGAAAATTGAAGCTGGAAACCTTCATATACAAAAATCAACTCAAGCTGGATTAAAGACATAAATGTAAAACCCAAAACTATAAAAACCTTGGAAGACAATCTAGGCAATGATAGACTGGGTAAAGAAAATGTGCTACATATATACCATGGAATACTCTGCAGCCATAAAAAGAATGAGATAATGTTCTTTTTCTTTTTTTGAGGGAACATGGATGGAGCTGGATACTATTATCCTTAGCAAACTAACACAAAAACAGAAAACCAAATACTGCATATTCTCACTTATAAGTGGGAGCTTAATGATAAGGATTTATGAACCAAAGAAGGAAAGAACAGACACCGGAGCCTACTTGAGGGTGGAGGGTGGGAGGAGGAGAGAGGCAGGAAAGTCTGGGTACTGAGATTAACACCTGGGTGATGAAATAATGTGTAAAACAAACTCCCCATGACATGTATTTATCTATGTAACAAACCTTCACATGTACCCCTAAACTTAAAATAAAAGTTTTTTTAAAAAGAGGAAGAACATCAAAGACCAAACAAATGAACATAAAATAAAATCTTCTATTTTTCTTAATTCTAAATTATCTAAAAGATGACTGCTTAAAGGAATAATAGTAACAATGTATTAACTGATTATAGCGTATTACTGAAATAGACGACAACAATGTCATAAGAGATAGGAAAAAGGAATTGGAAATACTCAGCCATGAAGTACCATACCACATGTGAAGTGTTATTGTGTTACTTGCAAGTGGACTTAGGTTAGTAAAAATTTATATGGCAAATTCTATTGACAGCCACTAAAAGTTTATTTAAAAGAAACAATTGATATGCTAAAAGAGGAGATAACATGCTCAATTAAAACTAGACAAAACAGAAAAATAGGAAAAAAAGAAACAAAAACAAATGCAACAAGTAGAAAAAAGATGAAAGTATCATAGATATTAACCCCAATTTGTAAATAATTGGTTTAATAGCAATACACCAATGACAAAACAGAAGTTATCTTTCAATATCAGCAAAAATATTAACTTTTCCCAGATTGCTCTATAGATTCATCTCAATTTCAATCAAGATTTCAGCAAGATATTTTGTAGGAAACTGAACTTTGACAAAGGAGTAAAGGCAATTCAAAGCATAAAGGATACTCTTTTCAATTAATGATGATGCCACAACAGTTGGCTGTCCATATACAAAACAATGGGCCTAATCCAAGACCTTGCATCTTAAAAACAAAATTCAAAGTGGATCCTAAATCTAAATATAAAACGCCAAACTATAAAACTTCTACAAGGAAACAAAGGAGAAAATCTACATGACTTTGGGTTTCGTGAGGAGTTTGTAGATTCAGCACCAAACACATGATTCTTGAGAAGAAATACTGATAAATTTGAATTAATTAAAGTTAAAAAAAAAACTCTGATATTTGAAAGATGTGATTAAGAGAATGAAAAACAGGCAGCCACATATTGGGAAAAAATATTTGCAAAGCTCATATCTGATAAAGAATTTTATGCAAATTATATAAAAATTCTTAAAACTCAACAATAAGAAAACAAACAACCCAATTACAAAATTGACCAAATATCTAAAGAGATTTATCACCAAAGAAGATGGAACTTAACTCTCTACTTCTGAAGTGTGGGCCAAGCATAATGACTTCCTTCCAGACGCTAGAGTATGTAAAGAGAGGAAAAAGAGGAACTTTACTCTGGAAAAACTTGATAAACTCTTGCTCTTCACACGGCCTTCTTCTCATGTTTGTCTATGTCTTCATTTCTGTCTCTTAGAAGGACACTAGTCATTAGATTTAAAGCTCACCTTAATTCAGGATAAATCTTATTCCAGGTCCTTCACTTAATTATATCTGCAAAGACCCTTATTCCAAATAAGGCACATTCTGAGGTGGCCCTATCTTTTAGATAAGCACCATTCAAACCACTATAGTAATTATTGTTAAGTTCTGGCTCTGACTTAGAGTCCAGAGGTTTTGCCTGGTGAAGACCACAAAATTATTTTCTATACATTAAGTGACCCAAAAATATTTGTATTTTTATCTTCTTTAAGGTAGCATAAACTAAATAGATGTCAACTTTTCCAGGAGGAAATACAGGCATATCTCAGAGAGATCACAGGCTTGGTTCCAGACCACTATAATAAGGCAAATATCACGATAAAGCAAGCCACATTTTGCTTTGGTTTCTCAGTGCGTATAATAGTTATGTTTACATTATACTGTATTCTATTAGGTGTGCATTATGTCTAGGAAATGTGTACAGCTTAATTAAAATATGCATTATCACTAAAAAGTGCTAGCAATAATCTAAGCCTTCAGTGGATTGTTATCTTTTTGTTAGTGGAGTGTCTTGTTTCCGTGTTGATGGCTGCTGACTGATCAGAGTGGTGGTCCTTGAAAGCTGAGCTGGCTGTGGCAATTTCTTAAAATAAGACAATAAACTTTGTCTCATTGATTGACTTTCTTTCATGAAAGATTTCTCTGTAGCATATGATGGTGTTTGATAGCATTTTACCCACAGTAGAATTTTTTTCTAAATTGGAGTCCATCCTCTCAAACCCTGCTACTGCTTTATAACCTAAGTTTATGTGCTATTCTAAATCATGTGTTGTCATTTCAACAATGTTCACAGCATCTTCACCAGGAGTAGTTTTCATTTCAAGAAACTACTTTCTTTGATCATCCATAAAAAGCATCTCTTCTTTCATTAAAGTTTAGTCAGGACACTACAGCAGTTCAGTCACATTTTTAGGCTTGACTTCTAATTCTTTTTCTCTTGCTTTTTCTACCACATCTGCAGTGACTTCCTCCACTGAAGTCTTGAAACTTTCAAAGTCATCTATGATGACTGGAATAAACTTTCAAACTGCTGTTAATGCTGGTATTTTGACTTCCTCCTCCTAATCACAAATGTTTTTAATGGCATTTAGAATGGTGATCCTTTCCAAAAAATTTTCAATTTAATTTGTCCAGATCTATCAGAGTAATCAGTAGCTATGGCAGCTATAACCTTACAAAATGTTTTTCTTAAGTAATAAGACTTGAAAGTAAAAAAGTATTCCTTGATTCATTGGCTGCAGAATGAATGTTGTGTTAGCAGGCATGAAAACAACATTAATCTCTTTGAAACGACTCCATCAGAGATCTTGGGTAAACAGGTTCATTGTCAAGGAACAGTAATAATTTGATAGACATCTTATTTTTTTTCCTGAGCAGTAGGTCTCAACAGTGGGCTTAAAATATTTAGTGAACCATTGTGTAAACAGATGCACTATTAGTCAGGCTTTGTTCCATTTATAGAGCACTGGCAGAGTAGATTTAGTATAATTTCAAAAGGCTCTAGAATTTTCAGAATGGAAAATGAGCATTGGCTTCAACTTAAAATCACCAGTTGCATTAGCTTCTAACAAGAGAGCCTGCCTGTTCTTGAAAGCCTTGAAGTCGGGCATTAACATCTCATCTCTAGCTATGAAAGTCCTGTATCAAATTTTCTTCCCACGTAAGGTTGTTTGTCTACATTGGACATCTGTTGGTTAGTGTAGCCACCTTCAATTATTCAATTAGCTAGATTTTCTGGATCTCTTGCTGCAGCTTCTATATCAGTACTTGCTGCTCCATCTTGCACTTTTGTGTTATAGACACAGATTGAAAAACAAACAAAAATAAAACCAAAAATCTCATGAACCAACCTCCGCTGACTTCAGATTTTCTAGTGTAGCTTTCGCACCTCTCTTGGACTTCACAGAATTAAAGTTAGGGTCTTGTCCTGGATTAGGTTTTGGCTTAAGGGAATGCTACAGCTGGTTTGATGTCCTATGTTGACCACTAAAAGTTTCTTCATATCAGCAATAAGGCTGTTTTGCTTTATTTTCATTTTTGTGTGCACTGGAGTAGCACTTTTAATTTCCTTCAATAACTTTTTCTTTGCATTCACAACATTGCTAATTGTTTGGCACAGGAGACCTAGGTTTTGACCTGTCTCAGCTGTTGACATGCTTTCCTCACTAAGTTTAATTATTTCCAGCTTTTAAGTTAAAGTTAAAGAAGTGCTATTCTTGTTTTAACTTGAACTCTTAGAGGCCATTGTGGGGTTAATTGGCTAATTTCAATATTGTTGTGTCTCAGGGAATAAGTAGGCTGGGGGAGAAGGAGAAAGATGGGGGAAATACACACAGCATTCATTGATTAAGTTTTCTGTCTTACCTGAATACAGTTCATGGTGCCCGGAAACAATTATAATAGTAGCACCAAAGATCATTGATCACAGACCACCATAACAAATATAATAATAATGCAAACATCTGAAATACTATGAGAATTACCAAAACATGAAACAGAGACATGAAGTGAGCACACACTGTTGGGAAAATGGTACCAAAAACTTGTTTTATGAATTGCCACAAACCTTCAATTTGTAAAAAGCACAATATCTGCGAAGTGAATCACAATAAAATAAGGTATGCCTGTAATAAACAGAACCCTTTTCTAAAGGCAATAAACCCAAGATAGGAATCTGATAAGCATACTATCTGTATTTTATACTAGCACTTAACAACTAATTCTTGTCAATATAAAAAATGAAAGGGAACGCCCAGTAAAATAAAACAGTTACCTGATACAATGGAAGCCAATTCATCTTAACTGCAAAGCTGAATGAGAAAATGTGTGTTTAATCAGCAATTTCTATGAATTTTGGTCATACTGCTAAGAAGCCTTTCATGACTTGGTTGCCAGTCTACACCAACCTCATTTTGGATAAACTCTGATCCTTACTAAATACTTTCTCCTCCCACCCCTGAAGTTAATAAACTCATTTGAAACAAAAAATTTTAGTAGGAGTTTTGGATATTTGAGAGACATAGTTATCTTCAAAGTCTGGTATGCTTCTCTGTCAATGGAAGTTAGTGGCAACAGGTTTCTCTGCTTAGGACTTAATTGAGATGAAGAATCAGGAAGACCCTGAAGAATTAGCATTCTGTCTGGACAGGGGAAGAATCATATTCAGGGTAATCAAAGAGAATTTTTTTGGGGAAGAAAAAAGTCAATACTTTGTGAATGCCAAAAAAAGAGTGTATTATATATAGTCAGTAAGCCATGGCTATGATCAAAAGCACTTACGGATGACAGAAATAATAGACCACCTACTGAAAGCAAAATAAAACAAAAATGGATGTACTGTAAGAAAGATAAATGGAAGGGCTCAGTTCTAAAAGGCTGGCCAACATTTGAGAGATAGTGGTTTGAACATTTTGTGTGTAAAGAATGTAAAACATAAGCTTCTCAGAGTCATTTGTATTGATGGAAGAGCTGCCACTTGAACCAAAGTCTCCCAGCTTTTACCATGGTACTCCTTCTACTGCTCATTCTGTTTTTCCATGCTGTAGATACTTTATGTCTTTCCAAAGAGGAAGTCCATTTCCTCTCCCCAGTGCTCATTGATATCCCCTCCAGTACCCCAGGGAAGGTAACCTTAACATTTACTAAACTATATGCTGGTTGTTAAATGTATGCTTATTCTTTCACATGCATAGTCATCACAGATGTCAGTTGAAATCAACCTGTCCTTTGACATACACATATAATTCCTTAAAATTGGTTCAGCTCTACTAATCTATGTCTGATGAGATGTAAAAAATCCTCTTATAATTTTCAAAAATTCACTAGAAGTTTTATTTGTGTGCTTGCTTCTAGTTCTGATTTCTTGATTTCACTTCACCTCCCTTCACCTTACTTCCTGTGGCTATTGTGTTTTTGTAATCCTACTGCAACACAGAAGAGGAACTCAGCCTATTTTCCTCATTTGCCACAAAGCAACAGTCCAGCAGAGACTTCCTTTTTTTTTCTTTTTTTTTTTTTTTTAGATGCAGTCTCTTGCTCTGTCGCCCAGGCCGGAGTGCAGTAGAGCTATCTTAGCTTAGCTCACGCCATGCTCCTGCTTAGCTCACGCCATGCTCCTGCCTCAGCCTCCCAAGTAGCTGGGACTACAGGCGCCTGCCACCATGCCCAGCTAATTTTTTGTATTTTTAGTAGAGACAGGGGTTTCCCATGTTAGCCAGGATGGTCTCGATCTCCTGACCTCGTGATCCACCAGCCTCGGCCTCCCAAAGTGCTGGGATTACAGGCATGAGCCACCGTGCCCAGCCAGATACTTGTTTTTAACAGCAGAATTTGTAGGAGAAAAAGATAAAGGAAGGTTACATTACAGCACCACACTGCAAACTGTTTCTATATTAATATCTGATAATTCTTAAAATTCTTTAACCATCACCACTCATCACAATCTCTCATTGTACCACGTTTCTCCATAGGTTGTCATCTGTGTCATGTTACTCAACCTCTTCCTGCACCTCTTCCTCTCTTATTGTCTCTACTTTCAGAGGACCACCAAAATCCAGGTTAATTTTTATGCAGAGAAGCTTAACATCTCTTTGCATATTTATCACTCTATAAACAAGGACCTGGGGTGTGCAGGAGGGAGAGGAAGGGGGAGCTCAACATTATAACACAGTGGCCTAAATAAGCATTTTGTTATGGAAAAGATAATTTGCTCCAAAGAGGAGGGACAAGTGATTGAAGAAAGAAATTTCTTTAAATGGCATTGTTTTTGTGATATTATGGTGTTTTTTTTTTTATATATCACATCATAAAATTCTGAGACAAGAGCCTAAGATAAAATCCTAAAATCGAGATTTTTTTCTCGTCAAGTAAAATAGGCAGACCAGAATTTGACTTCAGTTCTCTCTGCAGGTACCTACAAAGGTTGGATTCAGATTTTGAATACATGAATATTTAGTTAGAATGAGAAAAGATGATTTTGTATAAGCAGTCTGTGCCAATGAGAGAGTTTTATTAGCTTCTCATTACATCCACCTCTGAGCCTAACCAGAACCTTAAGTCTATAAGTTCATCTAAGGCTCAGTCAGATGCATACATTTAACTACAATAGAAATAAGTCATCTTCTTAACTGGTCTAACCCAGGGCACCCAGACGCCCCGTTGTACTTACAGAAAGTTATTCTGTATACAACTTTGACACTGATTAATTTTTAAAAAGTAAATTTAAAAATTGGCTCAGTTGGAATAGAACTTAACATTAGTACAAACTCCCTCCCCATGCTGGCCTTGCTTTTAAAGGCCTTGTTTAGTGAACAATCTTCTTAATTAATTGATTTTCAACAAAGGTCCCAAAACAATGGAGAAAAGACAGTGCTTTCAATAAATTGTACTGGAAATACCAGAGATACATGAAAAATAATGAAGTTCGACATCATATACAAAATTAGAATAGATGGAAGACCCAAGTGTAGGAGCTAAAACTATATAATTCTTGGAAAAATATGAAGTAAATCTTTATAACATTGGATTAGGCAATGATTTCATAGATGTGCACCAAAAGTACAGGTAACAGAAAAGAAAACAGATAAATTGGAATTCGTCAAGATTAAATACTTTTGTGCATCAAAGGACACTAACAAGAGAGTGAAAAGACAACCTTCAGAATGGGGGGAAATATTTGCATATCACACCTCTCAATATCTGATAAGAGATTAATATCCAGAATATGTGAAGAACTCCTACAACTAACTTTTTCAAAAAGCAAAAAATTTCCAACAGTTAAAATGTGAGCAAATAACTCAAATATGTATTTCTCCAATGAAAATATACAAATAGCCAATACAAGCACATGACATGATGTGCAGCGTCGCCAGCCATCAGCGAAATAAAAATCAAAACCACAATGAGATACCACTTCTTTGGCATTCGGATCATTATTATATTAATAGCAACAGAAACAATAGAAAATAGTAAGTGTTGGGGAGGAAGTGGAGAAATGAGAACCCTTGTGTGTAACTGATGGGAATGTAAAATAATACAGCAACTGTGAAAAACAGTCTGGTGGTTCTTCAAACAGTTAAACATAGAATTATCATATAATTCATCAATGCTACTCCTGGGTATATACTCAAAAGAACTGAGAACAGAGAGTCAAACAGACACTTGTACACCAATGTTCATAGCATATTCACAGAAGCCAAAAGGTAGAAACAACCCAAATGTCCATCAAAAGATGAACAAATAAATAAAATGTGCTACATACACACAATTGAATATTATTCTACCTTAAAAAGAAATGAAATTCTGGTACATGCTGCATCATGGATGAACTCTAAAAACATTATGCTATGTGAAGTAAACCAGTCACAAAAAGATAAATATTTTATGATTCATTTAAACGAAATGTTCAGAGTAGGCAAATCCATAGAGACAGAAAGTAGGTTAGTGCTTGCCAAGGATTGGCAGCCAAGAAGAAATGGAGAGTTACTGTTTAGTAGGTACACACTTTCTGTTTGAGATTATGAAAATGTTATGGAAATAGTGATGGTTACACAACACTATGAATGTACTTAACATCACCAATGTATACTTAGAAATTGTTAAAATGATACATTTTATATTATGTATATTTTATCACAATAAAAATTAAGTATCTGGAAAGTTTTTTTGTATTATTCCTGCCACTTTCCTGTAAATCCAATATTATGTCAAAAGAAAAGGTTATAAGAATAAAAGAAAGCTTACTAATTTAGGAAGATGTCATCACAATAGGTGGTGCATATCTCCTTTGACAAGAGCACATAATTCTACGCGACTAATCCCAAATCTCTCCATTAAAGGACTATCTCTGCCAAACTTGCCCCCAGATGAATGCTGCTTCTGCCTCAGGGTGATCTTTATTTTCTGTTCAGTTGAGTATCCGTTTCTCTCCTGGGGCTTCTCTTCTACCTAGGAGTTCTACAGTGCCTCCAGCTGGTGCACATGGATTGAAACAAGAGAGTCATTGGATGGCTCTCCATAGCCAATAGACAGACTGTAGGCTTCAGTTTTACATGGATATAGAAAGACCTTATTGTCTTGATCCAAGTGCTGTAGAACAAGGGGCTTTAACCATAGGTGAGGTTGATACGTAAGATTTCTCTAGATTCAGGAGAAATACTGTAAAATTCATATTGATCATATATTAATATCTGACTGTCTCCACATCGGGCTTATTACATATAGGGCTTGAAAATATGTGTTATTTACATATGATATTGCAATGAAAGATCTTACATGGTAAATTCTTTTTCCTAACTTATTTTTTTGGTTCTGTCAACTCAATTCCAGGGACATAAAAAAGGTTAGTTTATTGAGTGTAATGAGCAAAGGTTGTGAAGCCCTATCTGTTCTTTTTTCCCTTTCATACCTAGTCCCTGGGCATTTCACCCTTATACTCAAAACATTCTTCCTGTGGAGTTGGATGTGGCTAATGATAAATGTATTGATTATTTCTGTTGGTCTACGATTTGGTTTTCCTGAGTCTCTATCATTCCTCTTCGGGTAAGAAATAGAAAACTTGAATTAATAGGTGTAAATATTACTTTTTGTGTCATATCCTCCCCAATCCCTGGTTATCTGTTCATAAGAAAGGGGTCAAATCCCTGTTATTCAATGTACTTGAAGCTGTCATCTCAGACGCTGAGGCTCAATCTCATGGACTTACTCCCTTTTAAGGCAGAGGTGGGTGTGTAATCATTTTGCGCTCATCCACTTAATTTTGTTTAGTAGGAAGGGAAGGAATACAACTTTCTTCCAGCCAGTTGTGACTGGAAGTACACATTCATCTATGATTTGCTAAACCAATGTGTTCCCTTTCAAATGAAGCATATTTAGTGAGATTTTTTTTCTCCTTTCTTTAAAACGAGATAATCATAGCAAGAATTGTTTTAGAGAGAACGGAAAGTTATATTCATTATCCCACTTTACAAAGGAGAAAATTAACACATGGAGATGAAATGACTGACTCAAGGTCACATAGTGAGTCAGAGGCAGGGCTGGAAATAAAATGCAAGTAATATAGAATGGGCATGCTATTATCCTCTCTGCTTTGAAAAGTTGTTCCTCCCCTCACCCCCCTCATTTTTTATTGTACAGATTTAGGGTATACAAAAAGATATTTTGATATACATATACATGGTGAAATGATTACTACATGTACACAACTAAACTTACCATCACCTCCCATAGTTACCTCTTTTCCACGTGCGTGTGCACATGTGTATGTGTGTGTGTGGTAACAGCACCTAAAATCTACTCTCTTAGCAAATTTTCAATATAAAATTTAATATTATTAACTATAGTCCTCCTGCTGTACATTAAATCTCTAGACTTATTTATCTTACATAATGGCATGTTTGTATTCTTTGACTTACGTCTCCTCATTTTCTCCCTCTCCCTTTCCCTAGTAACTAACCACTGCTTTACTCTGTTTCTTTGTATTTGACTTAAAAATATTCCATATGTAAATGAGATTGCACAGTATTTTTCTTTCTGCATCTGGCTAATTTCACTTAGCATAATGTCCTCTAGCTTGATTCATGTTGTCACAAATGGCAGTATCTTTTTTTAAGGCTGAGTAATATTCTATTTTGTGTGTGCATGTGTGTGTGTATATTACAATATCTTTATTCATCCATCAACAGATACTTAGACTATTTTCCTATCTTGGTTATTGTGAATTATGTTGTAATAAACATGGAAGTGCAGATATCTCCTTGAGGTATTGATTTCATTTCTCCTAATACCCAGAAAGGGACTGCTGAATTGTATGGTAGTTCAATTTTTATTTTTTGAGGAACTGCCATACTTTTTTGCATAATGTATGTCCAAATTATAGTTCCACAAATAGTGTACAAGGGTCTCCCTTTCTCCAAATCCTCACCTCCATATCTTTCATTTTTTGGTAGTAGTCATCATAACAGATGTGAAGTGACATCTCATTGTGGTTTTTATTCCCATTTCCTCAATGATTAATAATATCAAGCACCTCTTCACATACTTGCAGGCCATTTTTATGTTTTCTTTGGAGAAATATCTATTCAGGTTCTCTGCCCATTTTAAAATTCGATTATTATTATTATTATTTTTGGCTAGTGAGTAGTGTGAGTTCCTTATATGTTTTGAATATTAGCCCTTATCAGATATATGGTTCACAAATATTTTCTCCCAATTCCTAGGCTGCCTTTTGATTTTTTTGAATGTTTCCTTTGCTGTGCAGAAGTTTTTTTGGTTTGCAGTAGTCCCACCTGTTTATTTCTGCTTTTGTTGCCTGTGCTTTTAGTGTGATATTCAAAAATATCATTGCCAAAGTCAATATCAAGGAGCTTTCACCCTGTGTTTTCTTCGAGGAATTTTATGGTGTCAGGTCTTACATTTAGGACTTTAGTCCACTTTTTTTTCTGAAAATCATTTATTAGCATTTTCTTTTTTTTTATTATGCTTTAAGTTCTAGGGTACATGTATACAACATGCAGTTTTATTACATATGTATACATGTGCCATGTTGGTGTGCTGCACCCATTACCTCGTCATTTACATTAGGTATATTTCCTGATGCTATCCCTCCCCTCTACCCCCTCCCCAAAATAGGACCCAGTGTGTGATGTTACCCTTCCTGTGTCCAAGTGATCTCATTGTTCAATTCCCACCTATGAGTGAGAACATGCGGTATTTGATTTTCTGTTCTTGCGTTAGTTCGTTGAGAATGATGGTTTCCAGCTGCGTCCATGTCCCTACAAAGGACACAAGCTCATCTTTTTTATGGTTGCATAGTATTCCATGGTGTATATGTGCCACATTTTCTTAATCCAGTCTGTCACTGATGGATTGATTCCAAGTCTTTGCTATTGTGAATAGTGATGCAATAAACATACGTGTGCATGTGTCTTTACAGCAGCATGACTTACAATCCTTTGGGTATATCCCCAGTAATAGGATGGCTAGGTCAAATGGTATTTCTAGTTCTAGATCCCTGAGGAATCGCCACACTGTTTTCCACAATGGTTGAACTAGTTTACAGTCCCACCAACAGTGTAAAAGTGTTCCTGTTTCTCCACATCCTCTCCAGCAGCTGTTGTTTCCTGATTCTTTAATGATTGCCATTCTAACTGGTGTGATACCAAAGCCTGGAAGAGATACAACAAAAAAAGAGAATTTTAGACCAATATCCCTGATGAACATCGATGCAAAAATACTCAATAAAATACTGGCAAACCGAATCCAGCAGCACATCAAAAAGCTTATCCACCATGATCAAGTGGGCTTCATCCCTGGGATGCAAGGCTGGTCCAACATATGCAAATCAATAAACATAAAACAGCATATAAACAGAACCAAAGACAAAAACCACATGATTATCTCAATAGATGCAGAAAAGGCCTTTGACAAAATCCAACAACCCTTCTTGCTAAAATCGCCTAATAAATTCGGTATTGATAGAACATATCTCAAAATAATAAGAGCTATTTATGACAAACCCGCAGCCAATATCATACTGAATGGGCAAAAAACTGGAAGCATTCCCTTTGAAAACTGGCACAAGACAGGATGCCTTCTCTCACCACTCCTATTCAACATAGTGTTGGAAGTTCTGGCTAGGGCAATCAAGGAAGAGAAAGAAATAAAGGGTATTCCGTTAGGAAAAGAAGAAATCAAATTGTCCCTGTTTGCAGATGACATGATTGTATATTTAGAAAACCCCATTGTCTCAGCCCAAAATCTCCTTAAGCTGATAAGCAACTTCAGCAAAGTCTCAGGATACAAAATCAATGTGCAAAAATCACAAGCATTCTTATACACCAGTAACAGACAAACAGAGAGCCAAATCATGAATGAACTCACATTCACAATAGTTTCAAAGAGAATAAAATACCTAGGAATCCAACTCACAAGGGATGTAAAGGACCTCTTCAAGGAGAACTACAAACCACTGTTCAGTGAAATCAAAGTGGACCCAAACAAATGGAAGAACATACCATGCTCACAGATAGGAAGATTCAATACTGTGAAAATGGCCATACTGCCCAAGGTAATTTATAGATTCAATGTCATCCCCATTAAGCTACCAATGACTTTCTTCACAGAATTGGAAAAACCTGCTTTAAAGTTCATATGGAACCAAAAAACAGCCCGCATTGCCAAGACAATCCTAAGCCAAAAGAACAAAGCTGGAGACGTCATGCTACTTGACTTCAAACTATACTACAAGGCTACAGTAACCAAAACAGCATGGTAC
Organism: Theropithecus gelada; assembly: GCF_003255815.1. NCBI lineage: Eukaryota > Metazoa > Chordata > Mammalia > Primates > Cercopithecidae > Theropithecus > Theropithecus gelada. Next base: position 24,785,686 of record NC_037668.1, read on the forward strand.
TGGTACTAAAACAGACATATAGACCAATGGAACAGAACAGAGTCCTCAGAAATAATACCACACATCTACAGCCATCTGATCTTTGACAAATCTGACAAAAACAAGAAATTGGGAAAGAATTCTCTATTTAATAAATGGTGCTGGGAAAATTGGCTAGTCATATGTAGAAAGCTGAAACTGGATTGTTTCCTTACTCCTTATACAAAAATTAATTCAAGATGGATTAGAGACTTAAACGTTAGACCTAAAACCATAAAAACCCTAGAAGAAAACCTAGGTAATACCATTTAGGACATAGGCATGGGCAAGGACTTCATGTCTGAAACACCAAAAGCAATGACAACAAAAGCCAAAATTGACAAATGGGATCTAATTAAACTAAAGCGCTTCTGCACAGCAAAAGAAACTACCACCAGAGTGAACAGGCAACCTACAGAATGGGAGAAAACTTTTGCAATCTACTCATCTGGCAAAGGGCTAATATCCAGAACCTACAAAGAACTCAAACAAATTTACAAGAAAAAAACAAACAACCCCATCAAAAAGTGGTCAAAGGATATGAACAGACATTTCTCAAAAGAAGACATTCATACAGCCAACAGACACATGAAAAAATACTCATCATCACTTTAGTCCATTGTGAGTTGATTTTTGTATATGACATAAGATAAGGACCCAGTTTCATTCTTCTGCATATGGAGATCCAGTTTTCCTAAGATCATTTATAACAAGATTCTGATGAATATTTTCCACATAAAGATGAAATCAGCTCTTCTTTCCTTATCTCCCAAAAGCAGATCATCATGAGTGGTATTTTCAGAACATTTTGATTATTTTTTATGTTACTAATTGTTTCCCTAGAAGAGTTTGTGCACTGGTCAGAGTTCCCTTTTGAAGGAAAGCCAGAAATGGTAGCTGTTTTGGGAAGCATACCATGTGGGAAAAGAGTAGCTCATTTCTGAGCAGATAGTATAGAAATATTAAAGCTTTTAAAACTACTAATAGTTTATAACTTTTAAATATCTAATATCATAATTAATCTCATTCAACATTTATAAAACTTCATGAGGTAGCTTTCTTTTTTAAAAAAAAAAATTCCCATTTTACAAATGAAGAAACTGAGGCTCCTGGAAGTATACAACTTCCTGAAGTTCACACAGTTAGAAAGTGCCTAGCCAAGGCTCTTACTTCTGCAGCATTATCTCCCCTTCTGGCAAATAGGCCTTGGACCTTTTCTCATTCTCATGAAGTCGGGGTGATGGTGTTCCCCTTGTGCAGGTAAACCATCTCTCCTTACTCTGGCCCTAGGAATTTCTGGTTTTTGAAAAATCATTTCTCCCATTTTCTACCACCCTTCACTCTTCCCATCCTAACTCTCTCTTCCCATAAAGAACCCTTTAGTCTACTTCTACCACTGTTTTTCTAAGTTGGGGGCTTCCACCTAACTGAACTCAGCAACTACTTGACTGTACCATTCTTCCCAAGTAAACATGGAGAGCTGGGAGGACTCTTGGGGGCTGCAAAAGTCCTAGCAAAGGAGAGACACCTACCACCTGGATTCCTACACTCGTCTTTGAAGGACAAAGTCTTTGTACCAGCAAATAGGATTCAAGTTTAAATATAAATGAATAGAAATGCTTTTTCTTCCTTGAGCACTTGTTTCAGGTGTTGTGACTGCACCACTTCCTGTAACTTCTCATTTCCTGTTTTCCTCTGAGAAAGCCTAACATGTTAGACAAGGAAACAGGCTCTATGTCTTCATGAGGGTACAGCCTCTCTAATACTTACTATCTGTGTTTCCAGATCTTGGGAAAAAGTGAATATGAAGGACTACTATGTTCTCAGAAAACTGACATAATTCCCTACGTAAGGTCACTGTGGGCTTCAAAATGGAAGAGACAGATAAGGGCCTCCGTTTCTTGACCTTGTTCCTTTATTATGGAACCTGCTAAAGACATCCAAGTGCGTACCAGTTGAGAAAGTCTGTTAGTGGAGATCAGAAGTGCCAGCTCATGACTAAGCCACTTGGAGAGTTAGCCACAGCAAGGTGGTTTTGACTGTTATACCACTTTACGTGGTTTTTATGCTTATTCATACATTTGTTTCATATATGTCCATAATAGGTCATTGGTTAAGGATATAGATCATAAAGAATATTCATGTTGAAATATAAATTAATGAAGGGGGCACATGTCCTCAGGACCTCCTGAGGGCTGTGTCACGGGCCAAAAAAATTATGTTTTAAAGAAAAAAGTTAATGAGGAGCATAAAAATGATCACTTAGGAAATCCATGTGATGATTAAAATTAAAATTAAAAATAACAATTATAAAAATTTTGAATTTTCAAAAAGTAGAGAAAACTTATAAAACTATATATTAGATACTATGTATTCACCATGCCATAATTGTCATAATTGTTTCTTACCTCTTTTTTTATAAGTAGTTATTTTTATAGATATAGTCAGAAATTCACCTCCATCCTTTCCCCTTCCTTACTTCCTCCTTCCTCGGAGGTAACTACTATATTGAGTGTATATAGATTATTCCTTTGCATGTTTATATTTTAGTACATATGTCTGTATCTATAAATATTCAATCTTATTTTAAGTTTATGTATGTATTCTATTTCTAAAATTTTTCCATATTGATTGTCAAAAATATCTTAATCTAAAAAATATTTTATAGTACATCAAGATGTTAACACTTAACTAAAACCTTGTAAATTAAGCACTTGAAAACTAAGCATGAATATTATCAAACAAAATTTTGTAGGCTCTAAATGCCAGAAGCAAAAATCAAAATCCTCAAAGAAATTTTTGTACATTTCTGGGATAATACAAAGTAGTTAAATTTCAGTCTTCATTTTAATGCATATATTTTTATCCCCAAACTTCACAGACACCTTATTTGAGTCCCTGATTTCCTAGCTTATGGCCCAATTCTAGGTGAAGAGCACCACGTTAACTCCCAACAACCAGGAACTCCTGTATTGAGAACTGGGCAACTACATCATCAAGAGCTCAAGAGCTAGATCTCCATTCTGTCACGAGCCAAGATGTCTCCATCTCACAACTATGTTGAACTCCACAACCATCTAAATCAGTTAATTGTCCTTAGTCTACTGATGATACCCAAGCCCCTAAACACGTGTTGGAAATTGATTCCTCCAGCCGGTTCACAAGTATGCTTATCTTATAGTCCTAACATAGACTGCCATAATTTCCTTACGCACATACGGTAATAAAATGTCCTTCAGGAGAACATAGGGCCTTTCTTTGAAGGGGAAGGGATGTGCAGTAGGAAATAGAACAATTAAAAGAGAAAGGAAAGATTCAATAATGAAAACAGTAGATCAAAAAGTAAACAAATTAGTTTTTTAACCATATCCTGGTTCAGTTAATATTTACCATCTATAGCTTTGTCTTTTGTTGCTAGAACAAAGGCCTTGCCTGTGAGAACACAATATAAGAAGCCAAACAGTGAGTGTTGCTTCACTGTGATAACTGCTGGTATCCCCCTCAGTACTCCTGGAAACCCACGGAGATTGTGATGGAGAGACATCTCCTGAGTATCCTTCTCCTTACCACTCTCTCGAGAGGTGTGATGATGAGGTAAGAACTGAGCTAATGAGCTAATTGGGAAGTTTCCTCCATGTCCCAAGAGAACTAGAGTATAAGACCTATTGTTGGTTTTGTTGCTGCTGCTGTTACAGTTTCAGAAAGTTATAAATGAAGGTTGGCATATAAGTAACCTATTGTTCCAAAACAATCTGCCACAAAATTTAACAGCTTGAAACAACAAATATTTATTAACTCAGGTTTTCTGTGGGTCAAGAAATATAGAGCAGCAGGGCTAATGATTCTGAGTGAAGATCTTTCATGAAGTTAAAGTCAATAAACTATAGCTGTAGTCTAATCTGAATGCTAGACTGGAGAAGAATCTGCTTCCAAGCTCACTTGCGTGGTTGCTGTCAGGATCCAGCTCTTTACAGGATATTGGATTGAAGGCCTAATTTTATTGCTTACTATTGGCCATAAGTCTCCCTTAGTTCCTGGCCACATGGGTCTTTCCATAGAGCAGCTTGCAACATGGCAGCTGGCTTCTGCAATGGTGAGTGATTTGACATGGGGAGAGAAAGTGCCCAGCACAGAAGCCTCAGTCTTTTCATAATATAATCTTAGAAATCACATACTTCACTCCTGCGGTATTCTATTCATCAGAAGTGAGTCAGCCCAGCATCAGGTCAGTGCCCCTCTGGGATGAAGCTTTCAGAGGAAGGAGCAAGCAGCAATCTGCTGTTGTGCAGCCTCTACTGGTGATACACAGGCAAACAGGGTCTGGAGTGGACCTCCAGCAAACCGCAGCAGACAGACCTACAGAAGAGGGGTCTGATGGTTAGAAGAAAAACTAACAAACAAAGCAACAGCATCAACATCAACATAAAGGACCCCCACATAAAAATCCCATCCAAAAGTCATCATCTTCAAAGATGAAAGGTAGACAAATCCATGAAGATGAGGAAAAACCAATGCAAAGACACTGAAAATTCCAAAAACCAGAGTGCCTCTACTCCCCCAAATGATCACAAATCCTCTCCAGGAAGGGCACAAAACTGGATAGAGAATGAGACTGATGAATTGACAGAAGTAGGCTTTGGAAGGTGGATAATAACAAACTCCTCTGAGCTAAAGGAACATGTTCTAACCCAATGCAAGAAAGCCAAGAACCTTGATAAAATATTGCCGGAACTGTTAACTAGAATAACCAATTTAAAGAGGAAAATAAATGACCTGATGGAGCTGAAAAACACAGCACGGGATCTTTGCAAAGCATACACAAGTATCAAAAGCTGAACTGGTCAAGTAGAAGAAAGGATATCAGAGATTGAAGATCAACTTACTGAAATAAGGTTTGAAGCCAATATTAGAGAAAAAAAAGAATGAAAAGGAATGGACAAAGCCTCCAAGAAATACAGAACTATGTAAAAAGACCCAGCCTATAATTGATTGGTGTACCTGAAAGTGACGGGGAGAATGGAACCAAGTTAGAAAACATACTTCAGGATATTATCCAGGAGAACTTCACCAATCAAGCAAGATGGGCCAACATTCAAATTCAGGAAATACAGAGAACACTACCAAGATACTCCTCAATAATTGCAACCCCAATACACATAATTGTCAGATTCTCCAAGGTTGAAACAAAGGAAAAAATGTTAAGGGCAGCCAGAGAGAAAGATAAGGTTACCTATAAAGGGAAGCCCATCAGACTGACAGCAGATCTATCTACAGAAACCCTACAAGCCAGAAGAGAGTGGGGACCAATATTCAACATTCTTAAAGAAAAGAATTTTCAACCCAGAATTTTATATCCGGCAAAAGCTTCATAAGTNCAAAAGAAACTACCACCAGAGTGAACAGGCAACCTACAGAATGGGAGAAAACTTTTGCAATCTACTCATCTGGCAAAGGGCTAATATCCAGAACCTACAAAGAACTCAAACAAATTTACAAGAAAAAAACAAACAACCCCATCAAAAAGTGGTCAAAGGATATGAACAGACATTTCTCAAAAGAAGACATTCATACAGCCAACAGACACATGAAAAAATACTCATCATCACTTTAGTCCATTGTGAGTTGATTTTTGTATATGACATAAGATAAGGACCCAGTTTCATTCTTCTGCATATGGAGATCCAGTTTTCCTAAGATCATTTATAACAAGATTCTGATGAATATTTTCCACATAAAGATGAAATCAGCTCTTCTTTCCTTATCTCCCAAAAGCAGATCATCATGAGTGGTATTTTCAGAACATTTTGATTATTTTTTATGTTACTAATTGTTTCCCTAGAAGAGTTTGTGCACTGGTCAGAGTTCCCTTTTGAAGGAAAGCCAGAAATGGTAGCTGTTTTGGGAAGCATACCATGTGGGAAAAGAGTAGCTCATTTCTGAGCAGATAGTATAGAAATATTAAAGCTTTTAAAACTACTAATAGTTTATAACTTTTAAATATCTAATATCATAATTAATCTCATTCAACATTTATAAAACTTCATGAGGTAGCTTTCTTTTTTAAAAAAAAAAATTCCCATTTTACAAATGAAGAAACTGAGGCTCCTGGAAGTATACAACTTCCTGAAGTTCACACAGTTAGAAAGTGCCTAGCCAAGGCTCTTACTTCTGCAGCATTATCTCCCCTTCTGGCAAATAGGCCTTGGACCTTTTCTCATTCTCATGAAGTCGGGGTGATGGTGTTCCCCTTGTGCAGGTAAACCATCTCTCCTTACTCTGGCCCTAGGAATTTCTGGTTTTTGAAAAATCATTTCTCCCATTTTCTACCACCCTTCACTCTTCCCATCCTAACTCTCTCTTCCCATAAAGAACCCTTTAGTCTACTTCTACCACTGTTTTTCTAAGTTGGGGGCTTCCACCTAACTGAACTCAGCAACTACTTGACTGTACCATTCTTCCCAAGTAAACATGGAGAGCTGGGAGGACTCTTGGGGGCTGCAAAAGTCCTAGCAAAGGAGAGACACCTACCACCTGGATTCCTACACTCGTCTTTGAAGGACAAAGTCTTTGTACCAGCAAATAGGATTCAAGTTTAAATATAAATGAATAGAAATGCTTTTTCTTCCTTGAGCACTTGTTTCAGGTGTTGTGACTGCACCACTTCCTGTAACTTCTCATTTCCTGTTTTCCTCTGAGAAAGCCTAACATGTTAGACAAGGAAACAGGCTCTATGTCTTCATGAGGGTACAGCCTCTCTAATACTTACTATCTGTGTTTCCAGATCTTGGGAAAAAGTGAATATGAAGGACTACTATGTTCTCAGAAAACTGACATAATTCCCTACGTAAGGTCACTGTGGGCTTCAAAATGGAAGAGACAGATAAGGGCCTCCGTTTCTTGACCTTGTTCCTTTATTATGGAACCTGCTAAAGACATCCAAGTGCGTACCAGTTGAGAAAGTCTGTTAGTGGAGATCAGAAGTGCCAGCTCATGACTAAGCCACTTGGAGAGTTAGCCACAGCAAGGTGGTTTTGACTGTTATACCACTTTACGTGGTTTTTATGCTTATTCATACATTTGTTTCATATATGTCCATAATAGGTCATTGGTTAAGGATATAGATCATAAAGAATATTCATGTTGAAATATAAATTAATGAAGGGGGCACATGTCCTCAGGACCTCCTGAGGGCTGTGTCACGGGCCAAAAAAATTATGTTTTAAAGAAAAAAGTTAATGAGGAGCATAAAAATGATCACTTAGGAAATCCATGTGATGATTAAAATTAAAATTAAAAATAACAATTATAAAAATTTTGAATTTTCAAAAAGTAGAGAAAACTTATAAAACTATATATTAGATACTATGTATTCACCATGCCATAATTGTCATAATTGTTTCTTACCTCTTTTTTTATAAGTAGTTATTTTTATAGATATAGTCAGAAATTCACCTCCATCCTTTCCCCTTCCTTACTTCCTCCTTCCTCGGAGGTAACTACTATATTGAGTGTATATAGATTATTCCTTTGCATGTTTATATTTTAGTACATATGTCTGTATCTATAAATATTCAATCTTATTTTAAGTTTATGTATGTATTCTATTTCTAAAATTTTTCCATATTGATTGTCAAAAATATCTTAATCTAAAAAATATTTTATAGTACATCAAGATGTTAACACTTAACTAAAACCTTGTAAATTAAGCACTTGAAAACTAAGCATGAATATTATCAAACAAAATTTTGTAGGCTCTAAATGCCAGAAGCAAAAATCAAAATCCTCAAAGAAATTTTTGTACATTTCTGGGATAATACAAAGTAGTTAAATTTCAGTCTTCATTTTAATGCATATATTTTTATCCCCAAACTTCACAGACACCTTATTTGAGTCCCTGATTTCCTAGCTTATGGCCCAATTCTAGGTGAAGAGCACCACGTTAACTCCCAACAACCAGGAACTCCTGTATTGAGAACTGGGCAACTACATCATCAAGAGCTCAAGAGCTAGATCTCCATTCTGTCACGAGCCAAGATGTCTCCATCTCACAACTATGTTGAACTCCACAACCATCTAAATCAGTTAATTGTCCTTAGTCTACTGATGATACCCAAGCCCCTAAACACGTGTTGGAAATTGATTCCTCCAGCCGGTTCACAAGTATGCTTATCTTATAGTCCTAACATAGACTGCCATAATTTCCTTACGCACATACGGTAATAAAATGTCCTTCAGGAGAACATAGGGCCTTTCTTTGAAGGGGAAGGGATGTGCAGTAGGAAATAGAACAATTAAAAGAGAAAGGAAAGATTCAATAATGAAAACAGTAGATCAAAAAGTAAACAAATTAGTTTTTTAACCATATCCTGGTTCAGTTAATATTTACCATCTATAGCTTTGTCTTTTGTTGCTAGAACAAAGGCCTTGCCTGTGAGAACACAATATAAGAAGCCAAACAGTGAGTGTTGCTTCACTGTGATAACTGCTGGTATCCCCCTCAGTACTCCTGGAAACCCACGGAGATTGTGATGGAGAGACATCTCCTGAGTATCCTTCTCCTTACCACTCTCTCGAGAGGTGTGATGATGAGGTAAGAACTGAGCTAATGAGCTAATTGGGAAGTTTCCTCCATGTCCCAAGAGAACTAGAGTATAAGACCTATTGTTGGTTTTGTTGCTGCTGCTGTTACAGTTTCAGAAAGTTATAAATGAAGGTTGGCATATAAGTAACCTATTGTTCCAAAACAATCTGCCACAAAATTTAACAGCTTGAAACAACAAATATTTATTAACTCAGGTTTTCTGTGGGTCAAGAAATATAGAGCAGCAGGGCTAATGATTCTGAGTGAAGATCTTTCATGAAGTTAAAGTCAATAAACTATAGCTGTAGTCTAATCTGAATGCTAGACTGGAGAAGAATCTGCTTCCAAGCTCACTTGCGTGGTTGCTGTCAGGATCCAGCTCTTTACAGGATATTGGATTGAAGGCCTAATTTTATTGCTTACTATTGGCCATAAGTCTCCCTTAGTTCCTGGCCACATGGGTCTTTCCATAGAGCAGCTTGCAACATGGCAGCTGGCTTCTGCAATGGTGAGTGATTTGACATGGGGAGAGAAAGTGCCCAGCACAGAAGCCTCAGTCTTTTCATAATATAATCTTAGAAATCACATACTTCACTCCTGCGGTATTCTATTCATCAGAAGTGAGTCAGCCCAGCATCAGGTCAGTGCCCCTCTGGGATGAAGCTTTCAGAGGAAGGAGCAAGCAGCAATCTGCTGTTGTGCAGCCTCTACTGGTGATACACAGGCAAACAGGGTCTGGAGTGGACCTCCAGCAAACCGCAGCAGACAGACCTACAGAAGAGGGGTCTGATGGTTAGAAGAAAAACTAACAAACAAAGCAACAGCATCAACATCAACATAAAGGACCCCCACATAAAAATCCCATCCAAAAGTCATCATCTTCAAAGATGAAAGGTAGACAAATCCATGAAGATGAGGAAAAACCAATGCAAAGACACTGAAAATTCCAAAAACCAGAGTGCCTCTACTCCCCCAAATGATCACAAATCCTCTCCAGGAAGGGCACAAAACTGGATAGAGAATGAGACTGATGAATTGACAGAAGTAGGCTTTGGAAGGTGGATAATAACAAACTCCTCTGAGCTAAAGGAGCATGTTCTAACCCAATGCAAGAAAGCCAAGAACCTTGATAAAATATTGCCGGAACTGTTAACTAGAATAACCAATTTAAAGAGGAAAATAAATGACCTGATGGAGCTGAAAAACACAGCACGGGATCTTTGCAAAGCATACACAAGTATCAAAAGCTGAACTGGTCAAGTAGAAGAAAGGATATCAGAGATTGAAGATCAACTTACTGAAATAAGGTTTGAAGCCAATATTAGAGAAAAAAAAGAATGAAAAGGAATGGACAAAGCCTCCAAGAAATACAGAACTATGTAAAAAGACCCAGCCTATAATTGATTGGTGTACCTGAAAGTGACGGGGAGAATGGAACCAAGTTAGAAAACATACTTCAGGATATTATCCAGGAGAACTTCACCAATCAAGCAAGATGGGCCAACATTCAAATTCAGGAAATACAGAGAACACTACCAAGATACTCCTCAATAATTGCAACCCCAATACACATAATTGTCAGATTCTCCAAGGTTGAAACAAAGGAAAAAATGTTAAGGGCAGCCAGAGAGAAAGGTAAGGTTACCTATAAAGGGAAGCCCATCAGACTGACAGCAGATCTATCTACAGAAACCCTACAAGCCAGAAGAGAGTGGGGACCAATATTCAACATTCTTAAAGAAAAGAATTTTCAACCCAGAATTTTATATCCGGCAAAAGCTTCATAAGTGAAGGAGAAGTAAAATCCTTTCTAGACAATCAAATGTTGAGGGATTTTGTCACCACCAGGCCTGCATTACAAGAGCTCCTGAAGGAAGCACTAAATATGGAAAGGAAAAACTGTACCAGCCACTGCAAAAACACCAAAATATAAAGACCAATGACACTGTGAAGTAATTAGGTTTGAAGCCAATTTGAACTAATGTTCAAAATAACCAGCTAGCATGATGATGACAGGATCAAATCCACACATAACAGTATTAACCTTAAATGCAAATGGTCTAAATACCCCAACTAAAAGACACAGACTGGCAAACTGGATAAAAAGTCAAGACCCATTGGTTGGGAGACTGACCTCATGTGCAAAGACACACATAGGCTCAAAATAAAGGGATGGAGGAATATTTACCAAGCAAATGGAAAGAAAAAAAAAAGCAGAGGTTGCAATGCTAGTTTCTGATAAAACATACTTTAAACCAACAAAGATCAAAAGAGACAAAGAGGGGCATTAAGTAATGGTAAAGGGATCAATGCAAAAAGAAGAGCTAACTATCCTAAATATATATGCACTCAATACAGGAGCACCCAGATTCATAAAGCAAGTTCTTAGAGACCTACAAAAAGATTTAGATGTTCACACAATAATAATGGGAGACTTTAACACCCCACTGTCAATATTAGATCAATGAGACAGAAAATTAACACAGATATTCAGCAAATTAACGTGCCTCAGCAAGTGCAAAAGAACTGAAATCATAACAGACAGTCTCTCAAACCACAGTGAGATCAAATTAGAATTCAGAATTAAGAAACACTCCCACAATGGTGCAACTACATGGAAAATGAACTACCTGCTCCTGAATGACTACTGGGTACATAACAAAGTTAAGGCACAAATAAAGAAGTTATTTGAAACCAATGAGGACAAAGAGACAATGTATTAGAATCTCAGGGACACAGCTAAAGCAGTGGGAAATTTATAGCACTAAATGCCCACAACAGAAAGCTGGAAAGATCTAAAATCGACACCCTAATGTCACAATGAAAAAAAATAGAGAAGCAAGAGATAACAAATTCAAAAGCTAGCATAAGACAAGAAATAACTAAGATCAGAGTAGAAGTGAAGGAGATCGGGACATGAAAAGCCCTTCAAAAAAATCAATGAATCCAGCAGCTGGTTCTTTGAAAAAATGAAAAAATAGACTGCTAGTTAGACTAAAAAAGAAGAAAAGAGAGGAGAACCAAATAGACAAAATAAAAAATGATAAAGGGGATATCACCACTGATTCCACAGAAATACAAAATGCCATCAGAGAATACTATAAACACCTCTAAGCAAATAAACTAGAAAACATAGAAGAAACGCATAAATTTCTGGACACATACACCTTCCCAAGACTAAACCAGGAAGAAGTCTTATCCCTGAATAGACCAATAACAAGTTCTGAAATTGAGGCAGTAATTAATAGTTTACCAACCAGAAAAAGCCCAGGACCAGATGGATTCACAGCCAAATCCTACCAAAGGTACAAATAGGAGCTGGTACTATTTCTTCTGAAACTATTCCAAACCACAGAAAAAGAAGGACTCTTCCCCAACTCATTTTATGAGGCCAGCGTCATCCTGATACCAAAACCTGGCAGAGACATGACGACGACAACAACAACAACAACAACAACAACAACAACAACAACAAAACCAGGAAATTTCAGGCCAATATCCTTGATGAGCATTGATGTGAAAATCCTCAATAAAATACTGGTAAACCAAATCTAACAGCACATCAAACAGTTTATCCACCATGAACAAGTTGGCTTCATCCCTGGGATGCAAAGCTGGTTCAACATATGAATATCAATAAATGTAGTCCATCACGTAAATAGAACCAATGACAAAAACCACATGAATATCTCAATAGATGCAGAAAAGGCCTTCAATAAAATTCAATGTCCCTTAATGCTAAAAACTCTCAACAAACTAGGTATAGATGGAGCATATCTTAAAATAATAAGAGCTACTTATGACAAACCCATACCCAATATCGTATTGAATGGGCAAAAGCAATTTTCCCTTTGAAAATTGTCATACAACAAGGATGCCCTCTCTCACCACTCCTATTGAACATAATATTGGAAATTCTGGCCAGGGCAATCAGGCAAGAGAAAGAAATAAAGCATATTCAAATAGGAAGACAGAAAGTCAAATTGTCTGTGTTTGCAGATGACATGATTTTATATTTAGAAAGTCCCATTGTCTCAGTCCAAAAACTCCATAAGCTGATAAGCAACTTCAGCAAAGTCTCAAGATACAAAATCAATGTGCAAAAAATCACAAGCATTCCTGTACACCAACAACAGACAAGCAGAGAGCCAAATCATGAGTGAGCTCCCATTCACAATTGCTACAAAGAGAATAAAATACCTAGGAATACAACTTACAACGGACACGAAGGACCTCTTCAAGGAGAACTACAAACCACTGCTAAAAGAAATAAGAGAGGACACTAACAAATGGAAAAGCATTCCTTGCTCATGGATAGAATCAATATCATGAAAATGGCCATACTGCCCAAAGTAATTTATATATTACATGCTATTCCCATCAATCTACCAGTGAACTTTCTTCACAGAATTAGAAAAAACTACTACAAATTTCATATGTAACCAAAAAAGAGCCCGTATAGCCAAGACAATCCTAAGCAAAAAGAACGAAGGTGGAGGCATCACGCTACCTGTCTCCAAACTGTACTACAAGGCTACAGTAACCTAAACAGCATAGTACTGGTACCAAAACAGACACATGGACAAATGGAACAGAACAGAGACCTCAGAAATAACACCACACATTTACAACCATCTGATCTTCAGCAAACCTGAAAAAAAACAACAAGCAATAAGGAAGGGATTCCAAATTTAATAAATGGTGCTGGGAAAATTGGCTAGCCATATGCAGAAAATTGAAAATGGACCCCTTCCTTTCACCTTATACAAAAACTAACTCAAGATGGATTAAAGACTTAAATGTAAAACCCAAAACCATAAAAATCCTAGAAGAAAACCTAGGCAATACCATTCAGGACATAGGCGGGGCAAAGACTTCATGGCTAAAACACCAAAAACAATTGCAACAAAAGCCAGAATTCACAAGTGGTACCTAATCAAACTAAAGAGCTTCTGCACAGCAAAAGGAACTATCATCAGAGTGAAGAGACAACCTACAGAAGGGAGGAAATTTTTTGCATTTGACAAAGGCTAATATCCAGAATCTACAAAGAACTTAAACAAATTTACAAGAAAAAATCCAACAACCCCATCAAAAAGTGGGTAAAGGATATGAACAGACACTTCTCAAAAGAAGGCATTAATGTGGCCAACAAACATATGAAAAAAAGCTCATCGCCACTGGTCGTCAGAGAAATGCAAATCAAAACCACAATGAGATACCATCTCATGCCAGTTAGAATGGCAATTATTAAAAAGTCAGGAAACAAAAGATGCTGGTGAGGCTGTGGACAAATAGGAAAGCTTTTTACACTGTTGGTGGGAGTGTAAATTAGCTCAACCATTGTGGAAGACAGTGCGGTGAACCAGAAATACCATTTGACCCAGCAATCCCATTACTGAGTATATACCCAAAGGATTATAAATCATTCTACTATAAAGACACATGCACACGTATTTTTATTGTGACACTGTTCACAATAGCAAAGACTTGGAACCAACCCAAATATCCATCAATGATAGCCTGAGTAAAGAAAATGTGGCACATATACACTATGGAATACTATGCAGCGATAAAAAGAATGAGTTCATGTCCTTTGTAGGGACATGGATGAAGCTGGAAACCACCATTCTCAGCAAACTACCACAGGAACAGAAGGCCAAACACTGCATATTCTCACTCATAAGTGGGAGTTGGACAATGAGAAAACATGGACACAGAGAGGGGAACATCACACAAAAGGGCCTGTTGGGGGGTGGGATGCAAGGGGATGGAGAGCATTAGGACAAATATCTAATGCATGGAGGGCTTAAAACCTAGATGACGGGTTGATAGGTGCAGCAAAGTACCATGGCACATGTATACCTATGTAACAAACCTGCATGTTCTGCACATGTATTCCAGAACTTAAAGTAAAATTTAAAAAAAAAAAAAAAAAAAGAATTGAGTCAGACCACACCCAAGGGGAAGAAAACTATTTTTTGACGTATTTTTAGAACCACCACAGATGTTGATAAATAAGGATATGCCTCACATAAGGAACTCTTAGGGCTGGAGAAAGGAGAACTGGCTTTGCTTGTATGGAAATGTTATTACCTCTCAACTGAGGAAATAAGAAGAGATATGCGGTATTGGCTGGAAAAGAGAATTTGTTACAGCGGATGGGGCAATATGTTTCTGATCTTTCTCAAGTGCTTAGTCTGGATAACATGAGAGAAAATATGAAATCTAAAAAGTAGGTTGGAGTTTAAATCAGAGAACCAGTTTCTACCAAACTGAATTAAATAATCTTTGTGAAATTGCTGAACTTTGATCCTCAGTGTCTCCATCTACACAGTGGGAATGAAAACAACATCCATTTAGCAAAGAGTTCTCATGAAGATTGGGTGAGATCAATTAAAGGCAATATGTACTTTGTGATGTGTACATGTTATAAAATTATTTTTTATTAGCCATAAAAAGCCTTAACGTTTCAGTACCATTTTTTTTTTTCCTTTTTATTACTGCCACTAAGGACAACTTCATCTTCTCAAGTTTGAGACACCATTTCTTTATAGCATTACTATCAGTAATGAGTTTTTCAAAATCTCACTTTCTGGCTAAGCATGCTATTTTGCTCCAGGTTTGTATACTGACAAGCTTACAAATCACAAGCAGGTAGATAATTAGATCACAGGGTACAAATGCATGGTTTACCTTTCCATCCTCCTAGTTCCCGTTGTACTGACTAAAGTTCTCCCTCTCTTTCTCTCTCTCTTTATTAAAGTGTGTCATCTCTTCCTAGCTTCCTCTCCTTAAGTGCTCTGTTAACTATTTTTCATCCAGGGTGAGCATTCTAAAAAAGGCCTGTCTCTAAGGAAATAGAAATTCATGCTGTTTTTCCATTTCCTGCAATGAAGCAAAACTAACTCAATTCAAGACTGCATAGTGCTTCTAGGTTCTGTCTCCCTTAATTCAGTTAGTCATTTTTCTCTAATTTATTTTCTAGACCATAGTGTTTGTTAAATTTGCTTTCCTAAGCAAGAAAAAAATAGTTGATTTTATAATGATTAAACCTTTCTCTTCTCTTATGGATCTTAAGAGGAAATAAGTAAATGATAAGTAATTCTATGATCCTAGTGTTGCGGGGGCAGGTAAACAAACAGTGGAAAACCGGTACTGCCTGAATTGGCATACAAGAGCACATGGAATGGAGAAGAAGGCAAGGATACTATCATGGTCTGGGCCATGTGGTTTGCACACTATTCTATTCCTCAGACTTTGCACTGACCACAAGTGTTGGTTCATCATTGCCAAGCCAGGGATCAAGATGAGCCATTAAAAGTCTGTCTAACTTCAGCCACAGCTGTGCCATGGGAGAATCTCAGAATCTGATCAGTGGTGGGAGAATGGAATACTACCCATTACACTCAATGAGTTAGGTATGTTTCGTTTTCTGTGACTGGTGTTTGCTATTTTATCTGGATCAAATCTTCAAGTAAGATGGAGCTGGGAGTTGATACAGAACATCTTTAACTTATCCTTCTAAGAGGACAAGTGGACCAAAATACGGCTTTTTAACACTGGTATTTTGCTTACACAAAATATTGACATAATGCGCTTACAGGCACTTTGCAAACTCTAGCATGCTAACCACTCTGTTAGAAGCCAGCCTAAGGTCCACAGTGAGAGCAAATCCGAGTTCACTAAATTTTTTTACATTATCTTTTCCCCCACAGACATGTGAGGGAAGGCATTTATTTTCCCTCAAGAATCAGTTACAGTCTATGTGTCCCTGTCCGCAAGGTGAAGAAGGCCCTGCAGAACTTCACGCTGTGCCTGAAAACCTTCACAGACTTCACCTGCCCGTACAGCCTCTTCTACAGCACTTGGTCCCGGGACAATGAGCTGCTTCTCCTTGTCAACAAAACGGGAATGTATCTGCTGTACATTGGAAATGCCATGGTCACTTTCAATGCTCTCACTCCCTGCCCTCGATCTCCTTGTGCTCCAACCCATGTTAGTGTGAGCTAGGAGTTTGCCTCTGGAATTGCTCTGGGTAAATGGGAAGCTGGTGGGAAGGAAGAGCGTGTGGAAGGGGTACTCTGTGGGGGCAGAGGCTAAGATAATCCTGGGACGAGAGCAGGATTCCTTTGGGGGACATTTTAATGAAAATCAATCCTTTGTTGGGGAGATATGGGATGTGTTTTTGTGGGATCATGTGCTCCCTCTAAAGGAGACGTGTGACTCCTGTTACAGCGGCAGACTCCTGAATCGACACACCCTGACTTATGATGATAATGGATATGCGGTAACTAAGCCCAAGGTGTAGGCTTAAGTCTCATTCTCTTTGGTCATGATTTGTGTTTTATGATAATCACATACTCTTCGAAATTAAATGCATTGATTTTGTTTTCTGTTTCTGGCTCTGTTACGATAGTGTAAACTATACTTTAAAAAGACAAGGGATGAGTAGGATTTCAATATACATTATTTATTGTCGCAAAAATTATTTTGGGTGAATTGCACCATAATTTTCTGCAGTGCCAAACTACAGGAACTCAGGGGAACACACTACTTTCAGTACTGGGCACCAATCTTACAGAGCCCTGTACCACTGTGGGAGGCCCTATGGGGTTCTGTGCACTCACATTCAGCAATCTATAAAACTGATGTTACTATGGGGAGAGGCTTTCAGAAGTGGGATAATGTAGTGAGCAGGAACCCCAAAGAGGGAGTCTCAAAAGGGGTTTTCACAGGAGCAGGGTTGTGAGAGTATTTCCTTGGTACTCACTGCAGAAAGGACTCAGAGGTGTCCCCGGAAAACACCTAGACAAAGGCAAAGATAAGCTGCTCTGGAGGTTTCTCATTATACCCACTTGGCTTGCTCTCCTGCAGGTAGTGCTCTGAAGGAGCAAATTTTTTACTGTTTCAGGCAATGTTTCATAAACATGA
The DNA here is from genome assembly GCF_003255815.1 of Theropithecus gelada. Lineage (NCBI taxonomy): Eukaryota > Metazoa > Chordata > Mammalia > Primates > Cercopithecidae > Theropithecus > Theropithecus gelada. Next base: position 24,803,219 of record NC_037668.1, read on the forward strand.
AGATTTCCCTTCTTGGGCCTTCCACCCTTAGGGATTCCCAGGTCCTTTGTTTTACAGGCACTTTCAATGCATTTTCAATGGGGACACTTGGACAGTTTTGGTAGGTGACAGATACAGTTTGATTCTTTTTTCATCAGCCCTTTATGGACCAAAAGGCATATGGCAAGTTCTATCTTTTTTTTTTCTCCAGGCCAAATAATTCTAAAATCTTAATCCTTTTCACAGATCAAAATAACTTTTTCCTTTAGAAGGCAATAAACTCCCAGACTCTTGTTTAGAACTGTATTTAAACTTAGAGTTTAAACTAGGTACCTAACTATACACAGAAAATAAGTTCATCGATGTAGAAATGACAAGGGTAAAAGCAAGGCATATATTGCCTTGTAGCATGGATTTCCATGAAAAGGGTAAAGGCAAGGCATGGACTTCCATGTAGAAATGAAAAGGGTAAAGGCAAGGCGTGGATCAGATTATGTTCTATACAGAGAAGAATGAAAATCATGGGCTAATTTCCAGATCTAAGTCAGCAAGAGTTAGCTGGAAGGTGATAAAAATAAACTCAATTACAAAAAAATCCTCAGATATCAGATATCCCTATACTTGTGAATTCAGTATAGCATGTGTTACTCCCACAGAAAGCATATATAAGCGCAGCGAAATTCAGAGGCTGGATGTGACCATGTTGCTTACTAGTAACAGAGGCTCATCGAGGAAGTAATTCTAATGTGAACCTCAACAAAATTGGAAAACAATTTCATGGGTCTCCAAGGCAGATGAGAATATTTAAAGCCTATAATATTTTTTCTGGAATGTCAAGATCTGCTACTGTTGTCAATGCTCAAAGTAGAAAGTGATGATAAGTGGGAAGGTGGTTTTGACCGTGTTTTGAACTCATCCTGTGCACCAACTATGTCCTCTTTAAAGTTTTAGAGCTCAATATCTACATGACATTTAGGTTGACCTGTCAACCTAGTACTTCAAATAGGTGTTATGCAACCACCCTCTTTTCTGCTTTCAACAAACTGATAGCAATCAGCTACTCCTTGCTTGCAATTCCCTATAGCTTTGAACCTGTGAGCAGCAACTGACCACTCCCCTGGTGGTAACCTGTGCAGTTAGTAGAAGGTATAGGAGAATGATGGTGAAAACAAAGTCAAATCATAGGGACTCTTGGTTTCTTAATGCCGCATTACCACCAAATTTCGCAACTCTCTTTGGTTAGAGGATGAATGATAGGATTCAATTTTCATGAGCTTACAAAAATACCCAGGCTATGATTGACTATATGTCAAACTGACAAGGATTCTAGGCAAAAGGTTTTTTGCCAATAGCACGGTGAAGGGCATTCTTGACCTCCTTGTTCCTCAAAGTGTACACAACAGGATTAAGTAGTGGAGTAAAGACGGTGTATGTCACTGAAATTAGCTGGTCCTGATCCCTGGTGTTCTCTGACTTGGGCTTGAGGTAGGCAATGGAGGCACAGCCATAGTGGATGATGACCACAGTGAGGTGGGAGGCACAAGTTGCAAAAGCCTTTTTCCGGCCCTCAGGAGAGGTGACCTTGAGGATGGTAGAGATGATGAGGATGTAGGAGATGAAGATCAAACCCAGGGGCACCACAATAACCAGGGAACTAACAACGAAATTAATTAGGTCATGTAGAGTGGTATCAACACAGGAAAGTTTCATAACTGGGCGGATATCACAGAAATAATGGGCCACCTCTTTATCACAAAAAGGCAGCCTGAACACAGATGAAATCTGAACTATGGCCACGAGCAGCCCAACACTGCAGGCCCCACATACCTGCTGGGCACACATTTTCTTGTTCATGATGATCATGTACCTCAAAGGGTTACAGATGGCCACATAGCGATCATATCCCATGGCTGTGAGCAGAAAGCAGTTGTTGATGGCCAAGGTAATAAAAAAAAACATCTGAGTGGCACAGCCAGCCAAAGAGATAGGTTTGCTTCGACTTAAGAGACTGGAGAGCATCCATGGTACAATGACTAACGTGTAGACAGTCTCTGAAGCGGAAAGCACACTAAGAAAGAAGTACATGGGGGTGTGAAGGTGACGATCAATGCTGATAATTGTCACAATTATGGCATTGCCAGCCAGGGTTAACAGATACAAGGTAAGAAATACCACAAAGAGGGTGAGCTTGTGTTCATGAAAGCTGGAGAAACCCTGGAAAACAAACTCCCTTACCACTGTGTCGTTCTCTCTCTTCATTGGATAAATAAATGGATTGAAAATACAGAGACTTAGGTCAATTAGTCAGAAGACATCAGTGCCCAATGCTTTCAGCAGGTGAATCCTCTAAGAAGACAATAAGAATTCTGTTCGTGGACAGATGCCAAGTTATTGGGGATGACTGTTCACCTATAGATATAGATAGAAAAACACAATAAGAAAACAATTTCATGCTTCACAGTGTGTCTATAAATATATAATATAAATATAAATATATACATTAAATATAAATATATATTAATATAATAAATATATATTATTAAATATAAATATATATACATATATATACACACACATATATACACGACTAAATAGGGCTGAAAAAAACGGAAGAAAAGACACCTGGGGTAAGTTTGAAAAAGATTTCCTAGTGACCTAGCACGTAAGTGTTAGAGAAAAACTAGGCTAAAGAAATAGGAAATGCATAGTTAAATTTGAAAGGAATTTTCTTTTAGATTACAGTTTCAGATTTTGTTTACCTGAAACAAATTTTTCAACCTCTTCCACTTTGTTTAAACCACAGTTTCGATTGTCTCTTTAAAGATCTTTCTTTCTGGGTTGCCAAACAAGACAATGCTCTCTGCTCCAACATAACATAAGTTTACTTTCTCCCTGTTGCTCTTGTCTGCATGTTTCATGAACTCTTTTCACAAGTCATCAAACAGCTTCAAACCTGACTGTCCCCCCACATTTTTTAGAATAAGAGATGTTCCTCTCTTTTTTCAATGCTTGACTTGAGTCTCCTCCTCCTCAGAAAGTCTTCTCAGGACTAAATACAACCTGTCAATCCAATTCCCCGTAGTGTTGCTAAGTGTTTCCCAGTAGCTTGTTTCCGTGGACTTTGTTTATTTCTATGCATTTTCTACCTTGTACTTAGATGAGAATTTTCCCAGGTACTCTGCCTCACTAGAGTAAACTGTCTTTTACAATTTCTTCAGAATTTTAAACTTTAGAGAAATCAGTTTACACGTTTCTCTCTCTGTCCCCTATTTGGGGAGTTATTGGTCATCAAAAAGCTCTCATTTTCAAAAAGAGTATAACAATAATAAATAGTTCCTATGGCACTTTTAGTTTATAGAGTTTTTACATGTATTATGTAACGTCATAATAATCCTGTGTTTTAAGTAATTATTATCCCTCTCTTGGCAAGACACCCAGGGTTAGATGATTGCAAAAATTAACTCCATCTTTTAATTCTAAGACTAGTGTGATCTGCCCTATACCACAAGTGCCTAAGCAGCATCATAATCACAAAATAAATGAGAAAGAAGATACTTTTTGTTGTTTTTATGGAAAACAATTAACGCATTTCCCTTGTTCTGAGAATGAGATTACACTAGGAAAAAAAATGAAAAACTGGAGAATCTTAGAATGTTTCCTCTAGATAAATAAATATTATTATATCAGTGACAATCCATGTCCGTTCTTCTTGGCTTGATATTTTCACTTCCAATTTTTATTTTAAGGAAATAATCAGAGATACATATTAGGATGTATATCTAAAGACATTTTTATATTATTTATTGGTGAAGTCTAGAAGCAATGTAAATGAATACAGGAGTAATTGAATTAATTATAAAATATCCATCTGATCGGAATTATGCAGCCATTAAGAATCTACAAAATGCTGACCTGAAAAAATACACTACATAAGTAGATTGATTGATTGATTGATTGAGAAATAAATTATAGACCACAATTTCGTAAAAATAAAAAGAACCAGAAAAGAGAAGAAAGAGCAAGAAAGGAAAAACATTCAATGGCACACATGCCATTAAAAAAGTAAATATAACAAAATGCTAAAATTATATTTTTCAAGTAGTATATGGAGAATCTATCATCTATATATCAATCTATCTAATATCTTCTCTATTACAAATAATATAAATATTTTTAATACATACTGATATATTATGAAACTAATATTTAATGAAATATTTAAACATTAAATATTAATGCAAAAATTAATAATAAACCATATTGTAAGAAAGGATTAATGCTGACTATTAATTACTACAGTGAGATGAAAGTACTTGAGTGAAGCAAATTTTGGAGTTTTCTTACTAAAGATTTTGAAGAACCAAAAAATATTAGTTTCAAAATACTGAGAAAAATATGAAGCAAAATATGTGTTAATTTTCCTTGAAGATGTAGAAATGGGCCAGTTCTTAACCATTCCTATGTAACTGTAAATGCATTACTGAGCAAGATAAACGTCAAATGTCTACATAACTAGAAAGTCAATCCTACCTACACTAAGGAGAATGAAAAAAACAGGTGACAGAAGAGAAAAGTTTGCATTAAGCTTGTGCATTCCTGCAATTGCAACTACTTTCTCATCATCCCCTTAGGAAAACAATGACTCACCAAGATAGCAAAGGTCCCCATGAGTGATAACACTAGATTAGTAAGATCATGATAGCCGAAACAAAATGCCAACTTCCTTCTGTGGAATCCTGGTCACTGAGAAAAACAGCATTTTGCAACACTTTCTGTTCCCTTGTATTTTGGATTGTTAGCTAAAAATATCTCTCTACCCCTAAAATTTTTTTTTAAATGTTCTTCTAGAGAAATCATTTTCTGCCTAGACCTGACAATGAATTCTGGGCCAGAGGTTAAAATTATTCATTTCATTTTTCAAGTCTTTCCAATTGGAAGCAAGCTGGAAAAGCCCAGGTGCTTTGTAGTTTTCAGTCCTTTAAATATAACTGAATCATAGGACCTTAGTGTTAGGTGGTAATTTTAAAAGCACAGCATTTCTCATGAACAGCCCCTCAAATTCTGCTTCAGTGCTTCCAATGATTGGAAATTCATTACCTTGTAAATAAGCATTTCCCTTTTTTTTTTTTTTTTTTAAAAGATACAAACCCTTCTTGAAAAATAAAACCAGGCTTTTTAAATTATAAAAGTGCTCATAGGGAAAAAACATGGGTACAGAAGGATATAAATGGAAAAGTTCATTTTCTCCTCTACATTTTCTTGGCCAGAGGTAAAGATGATTCATGGGGTTTTGTTGTTGGTATTGCTGTTTATTTCTGTCCAGAAATATTTTATGTACAATCATGCATATTTTCATATCATTTCAATTTTATGCAAATGGAATTAGGCAGTACATACCAATTCACAACTAGGTTTTTCCATATATTATATCTTGACTACTTTCCATAATAGTATCGTGATCTATCTCACTCTGTTTCCAATGGTGCATACTATTTCATTATATAGATTAATATAGCTGTACTATCATCAATTCTATTTTTGATTGACTTTAATTCTTAGAAAATATTAATTCCTATCAACTTGATATTTATCTTCTTGCAACTTACCACCTCCCGCATCATTCCACTTTCTATTTTCTCTTCAATATCATAGTATTTCAAATATTTGAAGATCATTATTATGTCTTTGCTAAATTTCATGTCCTTCAATCCATTATCACAGTAAGACAAGCATGAAGAAATATAATATTAATGGACATGAGATTCAATATAACGAATCAAATACTGAAAACCATACAGGAAAAATAGTAAGATTTTGAAAAATGCACATGGTATTTCATTTTCATTTACTTCCACTAATGGCACTCACTGTTTCTGACCTTGGCAATAGAAAGGAGAAGGAAGCACTTTCCAGATAGTGATCTTTAAAAGGCATGAAAGGACTGAGTCTACTCAGAGCAAGCAGGCGAACAAACCTTGTGTTCAAGAGGCATTTACAAGGGAAGCAAAAATACACAAAATGAGAAAAATCCAGTTCTCTGTAATATCAAAGAGAGCCTCAAATTGTTGCTGTGTTCCTTGAGGCTGGGGGCATTGGCTCATTTGGCCTGAGAATTGGCCCAGGGAAAAAAATACAGTCTCTTAAACTGCAGATTTCAAGAGCTGTGTATATTTATTTTCCCCAAGGACAAGAGAATCCCTCTGCCCCAAGTCTCCTGAGGCCATCCTTTTGAGAACTCCTCCAGGCTACTAAGAGGTAAGGAAGATAGAACCTGAAGGCTGGTCTCAAGGGTCTCATTAGAAATGTGGGTCACTGAGGAAGGAGATGTTTTCATTTGCCTACTGACTGTTGGGGATTGTTGGAGTATAGAAACTAATACTGCACTGAGTTTTAATAAAGTAAACCACGTGAATACTGGGTAAGTGTACAAAGGGAGGACATGACATTTCAGTTTCTCAGTATTGGATAGCAGTTAGCTTCCTGAAACTTATTTATATAAATAAGATCAGGGTAATCAAAGGTTATAGGGGCTGGGACAGCTCTCGTCCCACTTCAGCCTACAGCAAATTTCCTTGAGTCTCACTGACATACATCTCAGCCCTGCTTTTCCATTTAGGGAGATCCATCACCCACACCACACTGGGAAAGGGCAGAAGACACTGTGCTCCCTTTGGTTCATTCTCTGATCCTGCTGGAGGGAGAATGAAACAGCCATGAACTTCCAATAAGTTTAATTTCTGGCTCAGCACATCCTTCTCCATTCATACAGTCTCTGCACCCATGGGAGATGTTTGAGTAACATTTCAGCCACTCTGTAAAAGGGGATTGCCACAAGAGCCTTCAACCCAAACTAATAATTTTTTTATTCTGAATTGGCCCTGTTTTCTCTCTGATTACAAACATAATGCTTGTTCATTACAGAAAAAACAGAGAAGGAAAAATAATTAATGTAAATCACTTGTGATTTCCAATTTAGAAATCAACACCATTAACGTTTTGATGAATAGGTTTCTAATCTTTTATGCATTCATATGTGTGCACCTGTCTATACACACACGTATTTATGTTTATGGTAAAAATGGGATGATTATTACTTTTGTAGCCTTTCTTCTTTTTAATAATATGAGATCATGCTATACAAACTTCCTTATATTCAGTTTATTTTTTTTCTTAAAAGTGCATTTTGAACCTTTCCCGTATCAATAAACATTTTCTTACATTATAATTTTTAAATAGTTGCCTTGCTTTTTATTACAGGAATGCTCTTTATAATAATATGATTTGTTTGAATCAAGATTCAGATGAGCACTGCCCACTGCATTTGATTGTAACTCGTTAAAGTTTTGAGTCTAGACCAGGGTTTCTCAACAGTGGCGCTGTTGACACTTTGAACCTGCTAATTTTTGTTGTGGGTGGGTGTGGAGTGAGTTAGGAGGGGAGATAGTCTTCTGTGTTACGAGATGTTTAGCAGGATCACTGGCCTCCACCCACCCAGAGGACAGATGCCAGTAGCGTCCTTCTCCCTTTTCCCGCTGTATTGGAGAAAATAAAAAATGCCTCTAAACATTACCAAATATTGCCTGGAGGGTAAGTGTATTTCAACATCCCATTGCCCCCATGTTTTAAAAAGTCTCATTTACACGTTAAAAAGCCAGGTCAAAACTTTACTTTCTAGATGGCATTTACTCATGGCATCATTAAATTTGTTATATCTTCTGTACTTCTTATAAATTGGAAATTAGTTCTAAAGGCTTAATTAGATTCAGGTTCAACTTATTAAATTATATTAGCTATATTAACCTGGATATTCTATAACCTGCAATATAGTATATGAAACTATGGACTATATTAAACTGTATGTAAAAACACATAAAAATTGGCATATATATCAGTTTTATATATGTATAATTTATAAATCTGATAATCAAGTTCTTGTCTGATTTAACAAAAATACAGGACATCCAGTTAAATGTTAATTTTAAATAAATAGTATAATTTTTAGGATAAGTATATTACAAATATTACATGGGATATACAAAATAAATTATCGTTTTTTGAAATTCAAATTTAGTGCAGCATTCTGTATTTTATCTGGGAACTCTAACAAGGAGACACATACTGTTTTGTTGTCTTACTCTAAGCGAAGCTGATTCAAAATGCTACATCGTACCTCATAAATAAAAACAATTATTATGTATCAATTAAAAAATAAAATTTAGGCCAAGCATGGTGGCTCATGCCTGTAATCCCACACTTTGGGAGGCCAAGGCAGCCAGATCACTTGAGATCAGGAGTGCAAGACCAGTCTGGCCAACATGGTGAGACACAATGTCTACCAAAAATACAAAAATTAGCAGGACGAGGTGGTGCGTGCCTGTATTTCCTGCTACTCAGGAGGCTGAGGCAGGAGGATTGCTTGAACCCGGGAGGCAGAAGTTTCGATGAGCCAAGATCATGCCACTGCACTCCAGCCTGGGCGACAGAGTGAGCCCCTGCCACAAAAATAAATAAGTAAACAAATAAATAAATAAATAAAATTTAAATGCATGCAAAAAAGCTAATTGATCAATATTTCAGGTGGCAACAGCTTGTTCCTCCATTCAAATGGATCCCGTCAACCTTTATCATTTAATTTATTGATAACTTTTTTCTAAATCATTTTTTAAAATTAGGAGTTGCAAAACAGTGCTTTCTTAATCATGTCATTTCTTTTACATTTAGTCAATGGAATTATTTTATATAGAAGAAGTTTCTTTCATCATTTAGCTTGGGGTGCAAGTTAAAAATGAGTAAAATTGGAACTTAAGCTTCAATCTTCTAATTCTGATCTAGTGTGTATTCTATTACATCCAGTGAAAGAAGCTATTCTGACTACAAATAGTCATAATTCAGCAAGCCTATGTCCTATAATTAGCAGATATGTGAGATGGCAGGAATATATTATAGGGGGAAGAGGCAGTACCTGCAAACTGAAACAAGTTTATAAGTGATTTCCTAAGCAGAAAAGATTAATTCTCTAGAAATAAGGGGTAAACGATGGTGCCCAAAAGAGAAAAGAATGATGCACATTTGAAAAATCTAGGGCATTTTTTCATTTCCCTTTATTCTGGCCACAAATTCTGAATAACACATTTCAAAACAACCCATGCTTCCAACTACATAGCCATGGATGTGCCGTGTAAAACCAAATTGCTTGTGGCTTCTGAGAGGACAAGAGTTTTGGTTCACAAACACACTGTAAAAGGCAGAGGCAGGGCAAAGAAGACTCCCTTTTCTTAAGCCATGTGACTAAGGCGGCACAAAGAATTTCAGCTTCCTTTTTACTCATTGACTTTATTATACTGTATTTCTAGTAAATTAAATTTGCAGTCAAATATCCTGTGGTTACAATTGTAGAAAGAGTATTAGAAGTCCACTTCTTTCCCATACTTTACATATTCTCATGAGGACTGGCAGGCCATCGGTCATAAAAGAAAATATTCTGTGATACTAATTACCATAGAAATTAACTAAAGAGTATGTCCTGGATGCTGGTTTTCCTAAGTACAGATGCAAAGACAAGATTGGTGGTTTCCACAAAGGATGAATAATTGGAGATAAAGAGTTGTCCAGAATTCTCTAGCACTCTTTTAGAAATATATATATAAAAAATGTATATGTAGATATACGTATTTATAGATGTCTATATATACATAGTTATATGTATTATTTCATATATTATATATAAATCTATAATTATATTATATATGCGTATTTATATATGTATGTATATTTATATATAAATATATAATTATATATTATATATATGTGTTACATACGTGTATGCATGCAGATAGATAAAGACTTACATCCGAGGAAGGAAAGGATGATTTATTAAGTTGTAACATCTTGATATAATAATCAATGAGTTAATTGCTCATTTGCCTGTCTAATAAATACATATTAAAAGTCTAAGCATGCTCTCCACTGCGCTAAGTATCAGATAAAAAGCAATGAACTAAACTAATATAGTCATTGACTTCAATGAGGATGTGATAAGGAGCTAGACCAGGAAAGATGCAATTTTCATATCTTGTGATACACACTATGATAAGGTAAGAATGGAGTAATATGGGAACAATAAGTAATCTTTGGGCATGCATTTTAACATATGAATTGCTTACATTCACCAGAAAGTGGAAGCCTTATGGAAATGACTGGTCTGGTACATTTACTGTTAAAAATGAATGCATTCACATTCTAAGTTATTCTGTAAGTTTGAGTAATGTCTCAGAGACTGGTCAGCTCCAGTGAGTTTACCATTGAGATCTAGGGCTTGCATGGTAGAGACACAGAATCTGGATCGTGGGGGCTACACCAAGATTTTTCTAATTACCAAATTCATCAGACTGTTCTTGGTTGTTTTCCTGCTTCATAACTGAAACATTTAACACTATTAATCACTCTCCCTCTTGAAATGCTCTTCAGTCTCGGTTTTCTGACACTACTATCTCCTGGTGTTTCTATTAGAGTTTACTAGATGTGGTCATTTAGCGTGTAGTGTGCATCTGTCAGTCTGCGCTGCAGAGGATATGGTGAATGTCATTTACTCTGGTGATTCAGTTAACCTGGGTTGTCAACAGAGCTCTACTGCACTCTTATCATTTCAGTATGTGATTAACCTAATTATTTTAACCATCCACTCACTCTATCACATCATTATAATTTAATTCTGTCTGTGTTACTACATGGTATAATTTTTTAATCATTTGTTCACTTTTTACTTGACTTTTTTCCCATGTTGTACTATACTAATCCTTGAGGGCACCTGTTCTCTCATCCTTTCCTGTATCTTCAACTAAAGCAGAAGCAGAAACAACAACAGGAGCCTTATAATTTGGTACTGCATTTTCCACTAATTAATTGCTTAGATATATAATTCTCACAAAGCATTCTGAGGGGTTCGGACTTCTCAATCCCTAAAATGAAGAAATTCAAATCAATTATATCTATGGTCCTTTCCTTTTTAACATTTTTCCTATACTTTAAGACTTATGATGAAAACTGATCAGGAAACTGGAAATAACATGTCTTCCCCAAGTCACTTCTAAAAAATATCCCATGGTTATCATCAGTCCTGCCATTTTTCCACTATTCTGCTTCCAACTACTTTCTTTCTTCGACTTCCACTTTCAAATCTATCACCACCTCCTGCTGCTCTTTCTTTTCTGCCAGCTCAGAGTCAGAGTCACAGAAGACAAGGTTACTATAGATCTTGAACTGTCAACCTGGCAGGCCAGATAGGAGAATGAAGGACTCATCAACTAGCCAGTAGCAGTCACTGTTCTTAGGAAGCCACCTTAGGACCAAATTGTTCAAGTAACTGAACTGTTATCTTCCCGAACTCCTGCAATTCCAATTGCCAGAAAACATCTAGATGTTGGACCTGCAGAGGACCTTAGCACACTTGTAGTACAACCTTTCCATTTCATACACACAATTGTGTTGAAAGAAGTCTCAACTTGTGAGGTGTAAACATGAAATCATCAATTTTTAAAATTGCTACTACTGCTGTGAACCCATTCTTCTTGGGTAGGAGGCTCCCTTAATGACTTCTTAGACTAATTCTGTAACCTTTTAATCACTTTATGTTACTAAAACAGTCTCATTGGAGTTATTAGACACAATCAAATCTAATTAATTTTGATTTTATAAAATTAATCAATTTAATTTTATCTTCTATTCAAAATTCTTTTCGGTCTCCAGAATCCTCCACCTGTCTACCACTGAGCATAGGTTAAGTTTATGACTCCAGTGGCTTGTTATGTGTTGGGAGGTAACGGGTTATGGCCATGGCCACACTACTCACATCTCTCCCTCTTCCCAAAATCAGCCCCTTCCTTGAGAGTATGAAGAAAGCAACTCTCCATGCTGTGTCGGCTCCCTGTTTTGTTTTAACTGCTATTCCTGTGTGAACACTACCTCATAAGTGGAGGTCAGATTGTGGTAGTGTAACCTTTTTGCCAGTTGTCACCATTTCTCTAGCATTATTCATTGTTCTTTCTCATTTGCAGTGATTCAAATGTAGGTGCTTTCATGGGAATACCTTTATAGGTTCTCCAGAAGAACTTATGTCCTATGCATCTGCACAGCAAAAAGAATGACCTATTCACTTATGGTTCAATAAATTCTACTTTCCTCTGGTCTCATTGCAGGCCACCCACTCCAGAGCCTCTTGTTATTAGAGTGTCCTCTTTGAGGGAGAGGGACAATATGGCTTAAGTTCTTGTCACTTTCTTTTATGCCCACCTAACTCAGGCATACTTAAGTAAGTGGCACACAATGGAGGCTAACTCCTGGCACCCTCTCTCTCAGGTCCTTCACTTTGCCTTTTTCTGCAAACCCTAGCAGTGTCAGATTCTCTATCAGTACCTTGCCTCACAAAGTTTAAGTCAAAAGATGACCACAAACTCTTAACTTATTGGAGGGAATAATTAAGTAATCCCAAATGTTGTGGCTAAAGTGCTGGAGCACCTTGCTAAATGCCTTTCTTCCCGATGTTTAAGATCCCTACCATTCAGACCTCTAAGCTTCAAATCCTGGCTTTGCCATTCACTAGTTGTATAATCTAAACCTCTCTACCTCGTTAAAAACAAGGATGCTGATAGTACCTATTTCATAGGATTCCTGTGAGTATTAAATAGGATAAAGCCCAATGCCTGAATACAGACAGTGTTCAAAAAATATTAACAATTACCTGTGCTTATTTTGTTATTAGAAGACATCTTAGTTTCTCCATTATTATTCCTGCTTATGGAAATCAAGTTTTTAATCAAGTCATTGTGGTTTGGAGGAACTTCCTTTTTCTGCATTTTTGTATTCTATACAGTATTCCATATATTGTTATGCATATGGCTACTGCTTAAAAAATCAAGAAATACATTGCAGTCTCTCTGATATAATGCATTTTTCTGAAATGCAAATTAGCCTATATGCTATTAGCAAGCCAAGGAATAATGTCAATACAACATTGAAGTTGATTGGAACAAGATTCTTTTCTAGCAAGTTAATATTTCGGACTACCAAGGAACAGCTAACACAAATCTTACTAGCACAGTGGAACATGGCAAGGAATAGAATATTCTACACAGTAACTATTCACTTCAAAGTTTTCTCTTGGCTTAGTTTTACCACAAGTGTATCTTGAGCATGTTTATTCTCTGGTTTTCCCCTGTCTTTGTATATTTTCTCTTTGTCATCTTCTTCCACCAACCTTTGAAAATGATCAAGTCCTAGATTTATTGTTAATTTTATTTATTACAAATTTAACGTATTTTTTTAACTGCATAGTTCATTTAGTAGAAATACTAATGTTTATGTTAGTGCTCTGGTTATAGGTTTTGCATGATCTGTAACAGTATTTTTTTCTCTCAAAGGCTTATTATTTTTAGTGTACTTTTGCAGAATGCAAAACAATTTTAAAAAATAAATATGTGTTACATGTTATGGCAGAAACACCTGTGTTATGTCCAAGAAAGATTCTTGATTATGCAAGGGCTTAACTTCTTCAATTATTTAACTTGTACTTCCCTTATTCCCTCTCTGCTTACTGAATTGTTCCTGTTAGCTAACAAATGCAATCCAGCATCTTATATAAAACAAGAATCCCCCCTTAACTCCGCATCTTCCTATACCACCATCCCATAGCAAAACTTCTCAGAACATTGTCTGCACATGTTGCCTATACTTCCTCACTTCCTATTCACTTTTCTAAGCCCACTTCAGTTCGGTTTTTATACTTATTACTCCACTGAAATTGCCATTGTTAAAGTCCCAAAAACTTCCATATTGCTAGATTCAGAGGATAATTGTATTCTCTATTTTACTTCACCTCTCAACAAGATTCAATATAATTAACCATTTCCTCTAGAATTGTAGTCTCTTCTTAGCTTTAGTGACATAATTCCCTTAGAGTTTTCTTACCTTACCAGCTATTTTCTCTCGTCTCTGTTCTGGGTCTTCTGATGCCCATCTTCAAGATATTTAAGTTTCCTAGAGTTCTGCTCTGAGACTTTCTCTGTTGCTTAATTTCTTTTTATCTGTCTTCAGCTGACCTCATCTTACTCAGTGGCTTTAACCTATGCCAGTGATTCTCTACTTTCTCTACTTTGTATATCTAATATAGACATTTCTACTGGTCTCCCAACTTTTTTTGGTAACTGTCTATTTAGCACAAACTCTTAGATAAAATAAAGATGCTTCAAACTAAAACACTTCCAAACCGGAACACTTGGTTGATTTCTCCCCCAATTCTAGTACTTCCCTTAAATCTAGTACTTCCTCAGTCTTCACCATGTAATTACTGTCTAGCCAGTAATTACAACCAGAAATTTAGGAATCATTCTTTATACTTTCTGTGCCCTCCAATCTGCCAATAAGTCCCATTGATACCACCCCAGTATATACCTCAAACCCATCAACTTTTCTTTATACTACCACTTCTCTAGACCATATATCATATTTTGACTCTTAACCGTTTCCCAATATCTGCTTAAAAACCTATAGATTACATGACGACATACCTATCTATATATAGATAGATCGGTAGACGTTGAGAGAATGTGTGTGTACACACATATACTATACATACACATGTCTATGGTTTGAGTGTTTATCCCCTCCAAACTTCGTGTTGAAACTTAATTTCCAATATGGCAGTATTGAGAAGGGGGACCTGTAAGAGGTAATTGGTTCACAAAGATTCTACCCTCATGAATGGATTAACCTATTTATGAATTAATAGATTCATTGAATAATGGGTTATCATGGGAGTGAGACTGGTGACTCTAAAAGAAGAGGAAGAGAGTCTACAGCTTACATGCTCAGGCCCCCCCTTGCCATGTGATGCCCTGTGCCACCTACTGAGAAAGAAGTTCCTCACCAGTTAGGCCACTTGACCTTGGACTTCACAGTCTCCAGAACTTTAAGAAAGAAATTTATTTTCTTTATAAATTTCAGTCTCAGGTATTCAGTTATAGCCACAGAAAATAGACTAAGACATACATGAAAAGCCATCAAACTATATTAAGCAGAGGAATAGATAGATGATAGATAGATGATAGAGATATAGATATACATACACACTGTGTGTGTGTGTGCACGCTTTCTTTTGCTTCACACAGTCTGATGGCCCTTCCTTAGCTTTCAAATAAAATCCCAACACTTTTTCATGTTCTGCCAGGCCCTCATGATCTGACACTCATGAGTATCTCCAATCTCATTGTATGCCATTGGCCTTCTACTCTCTATGCTTCAACCCTACTGTCCTTCTCTTAATTTCTACAATTCTCCAAAGTCTTTCTTTTTATGGGGACTTTCAACTTTCCACTGCTTGAAAATTCTTATCAAGATAGCCCTTGATAATTCTGAAGTTATCTTTTTCTTTTAAAGATAAATTGGCATCATGAGATTATTGAAATATATAGTTGATTGGTACAAATTCAATTTAGGAATTGAGAATATAAAAAATTTTTTACTTTACATTCTCTACTACAGACTTCTAATTAACTGTTGCCTCTTGGGTCATGCAGAAAAGATTTTCTTCATATATCTTTCTGCAACGTGACTGTGCTATTACCTGTGATAAAGAGGGCTGTTTTGTGTTTGGCAGCCTATTCTAGGGTGGGCCTTGTGTCAATTCCTTCTTTTGTCCACCTGTCTTTAATTGAACAACATAAAACCCTCATTCATAGGTGCAGCATGACTTAACATGTCAGTCACTAGATGCAGTTGTAAATTGCAAACAAAAAAAAAAATGGAAATGTAGATGTTGAAATAAAGATGCAATTTTTGGTTATGAAATGGTCATCTGAATGATCCATATTTATATTCATTTATTTATCATCAGTGAAAAATGTACAAATTTTCTAATTAAAAAACTTATAAATTCCTAATTATAATAAACTCTGCTCTATGGGAATGGCCACCAAAATGTCCCAAATTTTATGTCACTGCATCTATTTCTAATACTCAGTCTAATATTCTAATCACAGATACTCAATATCCATTTGTTGTCTTGAACCTCTATGATAATCTGCAAATGTTTCCTGTTTTGGAAGAGACAAAGGAAAAACTGTGATGAATATCACTGGAAACTGCCTATCAGGGCCCCCTATTCCATGTTTCTCTGGACCTTTTTTCTTCTTCAGAATTTAGCAGTAGTTCTCAATCCTATCAGATCACATTTGATAGCATGCATTTATTCCTGTGTTTGTAAGGCATAAACCTGTAACCGTACTACAAACAGTGAGAATATTGCTGTGACACTGCATACTCTATGCACTCCCAACAATCAATAATAGAAAATAAATGGTGACCAATGATGCTGGAGAAAAGAATAAATTATATTTCTAGTTTCTCTATAAAAAATGATATTACGATATCTCTGTCTGATGAAGGGAGATCAAATAGCATGTAACAACAATATTTTGAAAAAGAAGAGGATAGTGGAATATCTATTTACTTTTTATGAGTTTTATAATGTTTATGTCATTTGTCAACTGGTATATTTTGTAATCTTTTGTGATTAATTTTCTTGTCCTAAATAGTAATTCTAATATCTAATATTGTATTCAAAAATTTCTACTGGATTTTTTAAGGAGGGCCTCTTAAATTGTTTAAGTTTCAGGGCCTCAAACTGGATCTATCTCTGCTACCTACACACACACATATTTTTTAAATCAGTAAAATTCCCAGTTTTAAAATAAAGAAGAAATAAAGTGAAATAACTTTATAATAAGAAAATATGTCCTTGATGAATATGAGTGCTACGAAAACAGACCGATGCGAGAATGAGGTATTGGTGACACAAATATCATGAACAGTGTAGCTACAGGTGATCTGGTTTCCTGAAACAGTGAAATATTCAAGGATGTTTTTCCAGTAAAAGCCAAGAATAATCTTTCCTCAATATACATGGTAGTTTCTTTTCTGTAAAATATAGTATATATGAGAAGTGCCAAAGATGATTTTGTGTTTATTTTTTACAGTCGTGTTTAAGGCTTAGATAATTATAAAATATCTGGCTGAACATTGAAAAGATGTGCAGAATCAGGCCAATTATTTAGGATGCAAGTCTGCCTTCAGTATTGCAGGGCATTTGTTTGCCTGCTGATGCTACAAATGTTTCCTGTATACCCATCATTGAAACAAGCAACCCTCAATACGCATACACACATTCTCACGTATAAACTCACATTTCCTAAAGGCCTTTTGTAGGTGGTAACACAGAGTATGATTAGAAAGGTTCAGAATGCCTCCTGCCCCTCCCACTGTTCCCACGCTCACTCATACCCTCTCTCACCCACTAGAAACACACGGGTCACAGAACTGTTTAGCCAGGGTCCTGAAAAATTAGGTCTTCAAAAGTTGCCTATTAAAATGCAGATGTCCTGGTCTGGACTAAGAGCTCTCATCTTTATCTGCTAACAGCCTAAAAGGATTCCTTTAAGAGATTTCTGTTTCCATTTTGTAACTGTGTAATTTTGTAAGGAAGCATAAAATAAACCTGGCCTACACTACAGTTGGCTTGAGGGCTGACTCTGCACAATGGGGATTTTTCTGTCTAGTACCACACCTGGAAATGATCTTCAAACTTCCCAACTCCACTTCTGCAGCCATGCATGCATTGGAGGTGTGGGTATGGCTATGTGTGTGATGATGTCTGTCTCATTGACATGACTGCTGCTGTGTGATCCCGGCTGCATCCTGCGAGAACATGGTTTTGCCTTCTGGACCCACCAGTGGCCTTCCGGGTTCTTCATCCTAAGGACAGACCAGGAGGATGGGAAAGAATCTCTCTCTCTCCTGTTCTCAAGTTTAACTAAAGGCTTCTTGCAAAATATTGATAATATTCGTGAAAACTAATATATGCTCTGTTCTAACCACTTCACCACATTAACTCATTTTGTGCTGACAACTACCCTTGAGGTAAGTACCACTACTATTTCCATTTTACTGACTCAAACTTGAGAGCTTATTCCTAGCCTGGACTCTTAATTAATCTTGCACTTAATTTCTTTAAATTATCTGTGGGTAAATTTTTATTTTTATTCTTTTAATTTTAAAAAATTTAGTATAATATTACGGTATTTTTTTAAAACTTTTTTAACTGGGTATGGTGGCATATCCCTGTAATCCCAGCTTCTTGGGAGGTTGAGGTGGGAGGATCACTTGAGCCTGGCAGTCAGAGACCACCTTGGGCAGCATAGTAAAACCCAGTCTCAAAAAAATATTTTTTTACAAACGGAAAACTTTTTTATACTACGACTTTCCTTAAGGATCTTCCTCAGAGGGCTTATAATATTGTTCTCCCCATTCTGAAGAAAATGTCAGCTCACTTAACATCTGTATCCGTTGGAAGACATGAAGGCAAGTTTGAAGCCCTTTGGGCTTCTTGGCTGGAATATACTATTTATAAGGCAGAGGTCATGATCCATTTGTTTGAGCCCACCTTATGGTTCAGATTGTACCCTTAACTACAAACACCACAAAGATGCTTCATCAGCAAAGTGTGAGTGGCTGATTACATATCTTGAAGGCAAGCAACTTGATATCTAGATGCCCACACCTATGCACTATAAAAGAGTGTGCATTATGCTCAGTGATATACCTTGGACATTCTGTCCCCTCCAAATCTCATGTTGAAATGTGGTCCCCAGTGCTGGAGGTGGGGCCTAGTTGGAAGTGTTTCGGTCATGGAGGCAGATCTCTTATGAATGGCTTGGTGCCTTCCCCATGGTAATGAGTTCACATGAGAGCTGGTTGTTTAAAGGAAACTAGAAGCTCCTTTTTCACTCTCTTTTTTAGTAGTCCTGAGATTTTCCATTTATTTCCTTTGGATTTATTACTTTTAGACCCATTCAGGTCAAGAAAAGAAGTAAAAAAATATTAAAGCCACTGACTTTCTTGTGAAAATCTAACAGGCAGTCAGCATCTGCTATCGATGCTCTCTCTTGAGCAGAAACTCCTGTTCAGGGTGGCAAGAGAAAGTAAATGCAGCTGATATCCTCCTGGCCCTAATAACATAGAGGAAAAAGGAAAGAATCCCTCTCTCCTTTCTTCTTTTTAGGCATGTCTATGAAATATACATAGCTAACATGCCAATAGTACCAACATTGTGTGGCTGTGAGTTGAGATGTCAGGGCCTGAATCAAGAAAGGGAACTTACAGAACAGAAAGTTGGTTTACATCAGTGATTTCTTATTTGTGGGTTATGGGACCTGGGAATCCAAGGAATTTCTGCATGAGGACTATTAATCCATGTGCACTTAATCACAAAGTGAAGACTCAATGAATAAAGATATCTTTATCTATCTGTCTGTCTATCTATCTATCTATCTATCTATCTATCTATCTATCTATCTATCTGTCTATCTATCTATCTATATATCTATCATCTATCTGGTCATGAGCATGGGTTCTTAAGCCATATTGCCAAGTTCAAATTCTAATTCCTTTACATAGCAACTGTGTGCCCTGGGACAAGGTACTTAACCTCTTCATGCTTTGATTTCCTTATTCTTAACTACATAGAGTTGGTAGGAGGACGAAAATAGATAAGACATGTTGCATAGTTAGCCTTGTATTTGATTCTCAGGGAGCGATCAACATTTATTAGGCACATAAACATCATGAGCAGACAGACATTCTGCACTTTCATCATTTCATATTCAATTTCATATGAACCTCACCTAGTTTTAGAGAACTTTGAGAATGAGAAAGAAGTCAGCAGGTTGATTTGGGTTTTCTGCTTCCCAATTTTGGAGAAGGGCACAAAGGCCAACACACTGTATAGGCTGAGCCTTGATCCTCCTTCTGCCAGCCGTGTCCCAAAACACAAAAGTTCCTGCCAAAAGCCTCTCACACTGGATCCAGATGCAGGGGCACCTCACAGTCCTCAAGCCCTGTAGCTCATGCACATCCATTTGTTTCATTTTTCCACTGCTGCAAAGTGAAATATAGATTAAGGTTTCCAACGTCAAATAACAGGTCCACATTTGGGGATAGTGATGCTCTTTATGTATTGAGCATGCCTGTACCCAGAATCAGAAGCAAGAAGTGAAATTTAGACACACCCTACTGATTTCAGCGAACACATGTTCCTGATGTGGACAGGCTGGGTATGAGATATCAACAACACACTCCACCCACATAATGGATATGAAACTTGAAGGACATTTTTTTGATATATAAGATAAAAAACCTGTGGAATTCAACTATGTATCAGCCCGTTCTTCCAGGGAGGAATAGAACTCTTGTTTAATCTTAGTGTTAATGTGTTCCTTCTGAGTTCTTGTTCTGTTCTTTTGGGTATCTGTAGTTATATGCTATGGAAATTAGGGTATGGCTTTTTCTTTCTGACGTTGTTAATGGTTTGCTTTTTTGGGGTGGGGGGTGTGCTGGGAAGATGGGTAGTTTGGTTTGCTTTTTAGGCTTTAATGAGCTGCTTTTATTGGACTGCTACATTTTTGCTGTTACTGCTACCAAAGCACTTCCTTTATTTCAATACTGGTCACTTAAGCAAAAGTTTTAGAATGATAAAGCCAAAGCTTCAGAAAGCTTTAGAAATGAAAGTGGCCTCTCTAACTCCAAAGCTGATACTCTCCGAACTAGGAATAGTATCTCTCGGTGAGCCCTGCTCCATCTCCCATCTAAATAGGAGCTATTTAGACAACGACTTCAGAGGAAGCCTTTAAATAGACTATTTGAATCATGGTAAAATGACTATCTCTGAGAGACAATTTGATTATAGGTTCCATGTCCTAGGAAAAAGGAAACCAAAATATCCCCTGGACAAAGTCTCAACAAAGTGGTAAAGTAGAATCTTTCCCCATCTCTTCCAGGGCTTAGGGCTTCAAATATTGCCCGCTGACAGCACCTCAAAAACTACATCTTCCCTATTTCCTCCTCCTTCTCTTCTCCAATCCTATCCAACAACTTTCTGCATTCTGTTCTTTCCTGATTATGCTCTCTTCTTCGTGACCATGGACAGGATTGAGATTGTGTAGATATATTAAACTGGCATAAGATGCTGTTTATCAAATAAAACGTACCATGTAGTTTTATTTATACTATGACAATAACTTTAATCCAGTCAAAATTAATACTTCTCCTACAAGTCTTTAATAAATAATGGTAATAAAGAAGGCAGAAATGTGTTTATTGACCATCTTTTACATGCCAGATGCTGTATGATTCATTTTATTTCTTTTTTATCTTATTAAATCCCATAATATAACCATGACCTGGATACCATTATTGTCCCTATTTTACAGGTAACCTTCAATCACATAAAGATTAGGAACATTTGAATTCAGAACTTTAAACACAAACAACTTGTACTTTTCATAGTAACTTGCTGTTCCCTTTAAGGTCTGTCACTAAAACATAGCATGTCCTGGGCTCAGTACCTAACCTTTCTTATCTGAAACTTAAATTCCTATTTATTAACCTTTTTAGCCCTATATTTTCTAATTCCACCGAAAGCTAAAGGTTTTGGTTAGATCCTCATGTGGAATGACTGATTTCATTCAATAGACTTAATTCAGCAGTCTGTGAGGAAAATCAAGGTATTTGGTTCCTCAAATACCAGGGAATGGTTCCTCAAGTGCTTCAGATGTGAAGTGGGTATAAGTACGTTGTCCTTGTCTTCTTCAGAGTTTTGGTAAAGATAAAATAGAACACTCATGTAAAAGCAATCTTTGCAAATGACAAACCACTATAGGACATTAATAGAGTTTCCATCTCCAGTATCATCATTAATACCAGATCCTGGAAGAAAGTTCAGCCTTGACCTAGAGCCAAAAAACAGAAGTAGTAGTAAAGGAATCCTGCAGAAAGGCCCTGCTGTGTATTTAAAGGAGAAAGGGTGATAGTGTTGGAAAATTACAATATTAAAAGTAAACAAAAGCTAGGAAGTAAAATAAAATAAATTGTATGTCCTAGATCCCTGTAAGTAATGGTTTAACATCTGCCTTCCTGTGTTCTGAGCCAGATTAGGGCACAGTAGAGAAAAAAGGAGTCTCTGAAAATGTTTCCAATTTGGCTGGTCAGATAGTGGATCATCAGTGAATCAGATGAAAATTTGTGGATTTGTGGACTAACTGATCAGCAGGAAATTAAACAAGAAAAGTGTTGGTAACTCTGGTGAATCCCAAAAGAAATCAGCAGTTGCTAGCCATGCTCCTGAATAATAGTACATCATATGACTAAGAATTTGACTTAGGGGTTAGATTTTATGTGTTTGAACATTTAATAGCTGGCACCCCAAGAAAAGTTACTTAACCTCACTAAGATTCAGTTTTCCTATTTATAAAATACACATAGTGATGGTACATACTTTGTAGGATTATTATGAAAAATAAATGAAATATCAAATTTATTTAGGATAACACCTGGCATATGTTTGGTATTCAGTAATTAGTTGCTGCTGTTTTATTCTGCCCTCCCTTGCAACCCACTTTTCTAAGTTGTAAACTAAATAGTTGTATACTGATTGACAGATTTAAAAAAGCTTGTGATTGTGCTATACCCATGCCTCTCTCTCACCAGATTCCAGGTGTATATGTGGAGGGGGGATAGGGAGTGGAGTAAGGGGGTAAATATTAAAATTGCCCAGTTTGGCACCATCCTGAATATTATCTCTAAAGAAAGAAGCAAAACCAGGCACAGATGATGGGTTAACCAGATATGATACAGAAAACATTTCCTTCTGCTTTTTGGTTTTAAACCTATATTTGAAGTCCTAGATCTCTCCAGCACAATCAGCACCAGGAGCTCATGAAGAAGATGGCTCCTGCCATGGAATCCCCTACTCTACTGTGTGTAGCCTTACTGTTCTTCGGTAAGTAGAGATTCGATTACCCCTCCCGGGGTCCTTAAAATTTCATGTATGTGGATCTCATCCCCACATCCAGATTCTAGTCCTCTGGCAATAAAGAAGACTGCTGGACACTAACTTATCCTTTCTGAACTTTTGCAGCTCCAGATGGCGTGTTAGCAGGTGAGTCCTCTGTTCTTGTTCCCTTGGTGTTTCAACACGTCTGGGCATTGCTTTCCTCTCCCTATTTTCTTCGTCCCATCACTTCTGCTTTCTAATGAGTATGAATCTGTTCCTTGGCCAACCTACTTTCCCTCTCCACCTTACCTTGTCTTTCTTCTTTTCGCTGATTCATTGCATTCTCTCAAGTCATTCTCTCCTCTGTTTTAGTCAATAACCATGTCTGTTGCACATATACATGTCTCATTCTCTCTCCTAGACACTTTGACATAATCTCACTCCATAATTGAATTATTATTATTGCCATTTTATAATTGAATATGCTGAAACTCAGTGATTTTGTGGTGGTTACCTGGCTAAGGAACTGGATTCCAACATAAGTTCCTTGGATCTAAGTCCATTTCTCTTCTGACTATATCACCCTTTTGTTATCACCATTTATCTACTTCTTTGGTCTCTGTTCAAATTTGCACTACATCCTCTTGTTCCAGGAAGCCATTCAAGACTGACTTTCTTAGTGCCTCTCACTACTTTCTGGAACTGACATATGTTTTTCACTCTGTGTATACTTACAATTAAATCGTCATAAATATTCAGAACTTGGAGAAACCTTATATTTCATCTAGTCCAATAACTTTATCCATCCAGAATTCACTCATTCATTCACATAATAAACATTTAATGTAGCAATGGTTGAACATGGCAGATAGTGTTTCTACCTCAAAAGAGATTGCAGTCCTCATTTACAGATACTGAATTGAAATGAACAGAGAAGTAGAGTGAGTCAGCTCAAATCACATAGTGAATTGGTTTCTTTGTTTTTAAATCTCCTGCATATGTGTCCTGCCTTTCTCCCTGTGTTGGGCATTCCCTGGGGCCACAATACTATTTTCTCAGTTCTTTAATCCTTCCCCTAGAAATTAAAACAAGGTATTATCACCAACAGTACAAGTACATGTTGACCACTGATTGTCAGAATATTGCTACATTTGTACTTTTAAGCCTGGACAGTTTTCAATGACTTTTTTTCTGTCTACATCTCTTTTCATATTTTTATCTTCTTGAAGTCCCTCAGAAACCTACGGTCTCCTTGAATCCCCCATGGAATAGAATATTTAAAGGAGAGAATGTGACTCTTACATGTAATGGGAGCAATTTCTTTGAAGTCAGTTCCATGAAATGGTTCCACAATGGCAGCCTTTCAGAAGTGGCAAATTCAAGTTTGAATATTGTGAATGCCGACTTTGAGGACAGTGGAGAATACAAATGTCAGTACCAACAATTTGATAACAGTGAACCTGTGTACCTGGAAGTCTTCAGTGGTAAGTTCCAGGGATATGGAAATATAGATCTCTCATGTGAGTGTTGGCCCATCTGAAGACGGAAAAAAACAGGTTATTCCAAGAGTTAGGACACCAGAGTGGGATTCAAGGTCTCTCGTTTAAGACCCCTGCATCTCTCTTCTACCCCCTTTCCTTTTGATTACTCGTACGCCTTCTTTCAATATTCTAGTCATCTCTCGCTATTATTCCGCCATCCTATTTTCCTCTGTTTTTTCTACCTAGATTCAGGTACATATTATGTGGTCAAACAGCATGACACATATGTGAACATTTCAAAGAGTTGTGTGTCTGGAATAGGACCAAAAGGTTTGACTTAAAGTTTTGCTCTGCATAATCCATATGCCATGACCTGAATATTACTTTGTACTCTTCATTATGAAACATATTTGGGTACATTTACTCATGTCCTCTATTGTTACTTAAGAACACATATTTCATGCTTGTTTCATCTTTATCACTCTCCTACTACCAACAATTAGCATAGCATGCTTCGGCACATGTGGCTTAATCAGCAAATGTTGAATAAACAAGCTAATAATTTTGAATAGTGACCAATAGGTCTCTTTTATACTCTATATTTTTCTCTTGAGTGAAAAAAAAATGTTTCAACCTCCATATATAAATTCCAAACACAAACTAAAGCAATGTAGAATAGCTTATTTCCTTGAGTAGGTTCTAGAGAAGTCCTTAAGGATTGGTCCTAAATTAAATATGCTTATTATGCTAGCGATATTTCCTTCCAAAATTCTCCTTTAATTAATGCCTTTTAATTTTTACAAAAACATTAACCATAGAATGTGATTCTTGTCTTTCACTGACTCATTAGTGACAAATATTTGTTGAGTACTTACCAACTCCTAAGTATTGCTACCAATGCCTAAGTATTGCTACCAACTCCTAAGTATTATGTTGGACATTCAGAATAGAATGTAGAACCAGATAGGACCCCTGACTTCTTGGAGCATAGAGCTATATGGGAAGAGGACATTAAACAAAAAATTACACAAGTAATTAATTTAAATTGTACATGTTTTGAAGAAGTTTTTGTGACAACTATAATTAACACTAGAACTGGGAAGTTTCTGTAAGGTAAGAGAGAACAAAATAGATACTCTCCCAAGCTAAAATTCCTAAGAAAGACTGTTTATTTTCCCCTAACTAACTAGAACTAGCAACAGAATATCTGAAAGCAATTCTGGCTTTCAAGTATTCCATGTGTGGACTCAGCAGGGAGGTCCGAGAGGCTTTGTGGCCCCAGACTGACTTTTCAGGAGGAGAAAGAATTTATCAGTACAGAAGACAGGCTCTAAGCATTATTTTGTGCCCTTTAAAAATCCACTTTATGAGCCAAAAAGTGGGTTAATGACAATTCATAGTTTCTGATACATGTTTTATGCATGACTGTCTTTTATCTATTCATTCTCTCCCTCTTCATTTATTGTTAAATAAATAACATAATGAATGTTCTTCAGACTGGCTGCTCCTTCAGGCTTCTGCTGAGGTGGTGATGGAGGGTCAGCCCCTCTTCCTCAGGTGCCATAGTTGGAGGAACTGGGATGTGTACAAGGTGATCTATTACAAGGATGGTGAAGCTCTCAAGTACTGGTATGAGAACCACAACATCTCCATTACAAATGCCACAGTTGAAGACAGTGGCACCTACTACTGTACGGGCAAACTGTGGCGGCTGGACTGTGAGTCTGAGCCCCTCAACATTACTGTAATAAAAGGTGAGTTGGTAAAGGAAAGGAAAAGCATCCGTAGCAGGGGAAGGAAGAGAGGACATCTGAGCCTGAGTGGGTGCAGTTTGTAGAAGGGGGGCACCTGTGATACACTGGAAAGCCTACTAGACTTGCAATGAGGAGACCTGGGTGATAGTATATATCTCAATCTCTGTTTCAAAGTCTTGACTTGTTAAATGGTGATAGTAATACCTGCTCACACTATGAAATTTTTATGAAGATTAATGTGGTGATGTTTGTGAAATGACTTTGTAAACTGTTAAGCACTACCCAAGCATAACAGATTGTGATTACTATTTTGATCTCAAAGTCATCTGTTGCTCCTGGGGAGAACACTTATATTTATCAAATTGGAAAAAAGTTTCAAAGTTGAATGAAAAAAAGATGTAAAGAGCTTGAGGAGCCCATTCCAGCTTAGGAGGGCTGGGAAAGGAAACCAGCAAGTCAGTAAGTTGTGTGCCTGTATATTGAGGGAGAAGGGAATGGACTTGATATGGAGAGGGTAGGCAGGTGGACTACCTCTATGGCCTGCAAGAAAAACTGCTGTCGTGAGCTGAGATCCGGCCACTGCACTCCAGCCTGGGCGGCAGAGCGAGACTCTGTCTCAAAAAAAAAAAAAAAAAAAAAAGAAAAACTGCTGTCTCCAAACTCTGTATAAGAGAGGGAGCCTGTGAAGTATTCACTTTCAAAGGAGAAAATTAGACTTTTCCTTCACACTGTACATACTAATGTCTAAAAAAGCATGAGGTCAAAATACAGAATTAAGCCCTAACAGTTCTATGTTAACTAAATTGAGATCTAAGTGCTATGTACTTGCCTCTAGGCTTCCAGTATCGTCATCTGTAAAACAGAAGATTTGGTCTAGACTCCATTAGAATCATTTGATGAATTAAAAAAATATATAGATGCTCATGTCTCATTTCTTGAGATTCTGATTTAACTGGCTTGGAGTGCAACCTGGGTACCTGTATTTTTCAAAGGTCTTTCACATAATGGCAATGTGTAGTCAATACTGAGAATCACTTGTCTAGGTGATCTTTAAATGATTTCTGGATGTATTGGATTCTGGATGTATTCTGAGGCTCTATAATTTGAGAATAATCACAAAAATCAACGCAGTTTATAAACAGACTAACAGAACCACAAAATAATAGAATTGGGAGGCAATTTAACTAGTGCAATTTCTTCATTTTGCCTAACAGGCATGTAAGAAATGATGACTGATAATTGAATAATAGGCATTGATGACTCCTGCCCTCACTTTGTCTCCTTTCCACCCCTTAATTATATGTGAATTCTGGTCTTGTCATTTCCAAGAAGGGGTTTATCTTTCCTATAATCTTCCCCACTGGGCACACTGGCTACTGGAATTATGAGGAAATGCTCAGGACTCCCTATGGCTCCAGGGAGCACCAACAGAGCAACTCAACCTAGCGCTAATCTGAATGTTTTCTCTATGCTCTGGATGCCACATCATGCTAAAAATGAAGGACAAAGCTTGGTCTTTCTCTTAGGGAGGATGAACCTCTGAACCTCATTCTTCAGTTCCCAATATGAATTATGTTTCTCATTGCATCTGTTTTCCACTACAGCTCAGCATGACAAGTACTGGCTACAATTTCTTATCCCATTGTTGGTGGCGATTCTGTTTGCTGTGGACACAGGATTATTTATCTCGACTCAGCAGCAGGTCACATTTCTCTTGAAGATTAAGAGAACCAGGAAAGGCTTCAAACTTCTGAACCCACATCCTAAGCCAAACCCCAAAAGCAACTGATATAATTATTCCAGAAATATTTGCAACGTTACTTTTTTTTTCCAGCATCAGCAATTACTACTCAATTGTCAAACACAGCTTGCAATATACATAGAAATGTCTGTGCTCAAGGATTTATAGAGATGTTTCATTAAACTGAGTGAAACTGGTTAAGTGGCATGTAATAGTAAGTGCTCAATTAACATTGGTTGAATAAATGAAGAATGAATAGATTCAATTTATTAGCATTTGTAAAAGAGAAGTTCAATTTCAATAAAATAAATATAAAACCATGTAACGGAATGCTTCTAAGTATTCAAGGCTTCCTAGTTTGTTTTCTTCTAAAGGCAAGAACCATGCAGTTCTAGATTGGAAATATCCTCTCTTGACTATTGGAAGTGTGATCTAGGAATGAAAAGGCATAGGAGGATGCCAGTGAGGTGGATCATTTTTATGCTTCTTCATCAGTTTACTATATATAAACTTTCAGTTCTTGGCAGAATCAGGGACAGTCTCAAGACATAAGACTCTCAGGATGAAGTACAGTCCAGGATTCCTCTGTGATTGTTTTGCCCCTCCCAAATTTATATCTTGAACTTGTATCTTGTATCTTTATACAGCACCTGAACCAAGCATTTTGGAGAAATTCCAGCAAATAATAAGAACCAAAACCCTCAGCTGTGAAAACAGTCCAGGACTGAATAAGATCTTGGGCAAAAGAACTAGACAGTTTTGGTTTATTTTCCTTTTCATTTTATGTCTTCATCATATTCTTTGGAGGCTCATTCTTCTGTCATAGAGTAAATGGGATTAAGTTTTTACCTATGATTTATTTTTTAAATTTTTTGTAGAGATGGATTCTTGCTATTTTGCCCAGGCTGGTCTCAAACTCTTGGCCTCAAGCGATCCTCCCACCTCAGCCTCACAAAGTGTGGGATTAAAGGTGTGAGCCACTGCACCTGGCCAAGTTTCTGCTTATATAAAGCTATCCATTAGAAAGAGACTAAACCATACAGAAAAAGACAACAGTTCAAATCCTGACTCTTCTACTTTCTAGATTTGTGATCTGGGAAAGTCTTCTTATACCTCCATGGACTTCAGTATTTCATTTGTGAAAAAAAAACATAATAATCATCCTGTCTACCTCTTAGAGTTCTTCGGAGAATCAAATAAGAGTCTGTATTTGAAAGTTAGTTGTAAATTGCAAAAATTTATACAAATTTAGGAACTTTTAGCACCTACATGAGACCCAGTCTTTGCCACCACTACCCCCTACCCCCATGACCCTGACCATAGAAATGTTTATACTCAGGGCTTAGAGAAAGCAGTAGGGAAGATGGGCAACATATTGCTGGTGCTGGCTGTGGATTCATGGAAATCAGTGAAAGATCAGAGTGCCTGCAGCTTGTCCATGCCTTAGAACAATTAAAGTATGAGGAAGTGTGGCTGGGGAGAAAACTTTTAAATATCCATGAGACCTAGAAGTCCCATTTTTTCCAAGGAATGTTTTGGGGCCAGAAAGAACAGGGAAATTACTAAAACATTTTTTTCTTTTTTTTTAAACTTTGGATAAGGATCTGGTATTACCTTTCTTCACACTCTCCTCCACTTAAAAAAAAAAAAAAAAAAAAAAAATTTTTTTTTTTTTTTTTAAATTTTTTTTAAACAACAGGCCTAGAAATTTTTTCCCCCGCCCCCCCCCAAAAAAAAAAAAAAAAAAAAAAAAAAGTCTGGCCAATGGAGAAGAGATTTCTCCTCAGCAACAGGCCAGGCAAAGTTTCCCTGGGAGACTCCCTGATGTTGCTTCAGAATGCTTCCTCTGCCACCTCCCCAAGGTCTATCTTATGTTTTAGCCTTGGGACCAGGCTTTCCACCACATTCATTAACCACACCTTTCTCCCCAGTGCTCTACATAGCACATCAGCATTTCAGGCATCAGGCTAAACAGCAATTTACCCCTTTATTTCAGACAAGGGATTGAGGCCAGTGATGCAGACTTCAAAACTGAGAGATTTGATATGGATAAGAAAGTCCGGGCTTGATCAGCTTGAGATACATTTTCTGAGAGATTTTCTAGGTTCTTGAGTACCACATTTCACTTTTATCTCCCCTTTACCCTCACTGCAAGATTAAGGGGACTATGGATAGAACACAGGTCTGGATATCCAATCTGTTAACTAGCTGTGATTGGGCCAAGTTACTTGCCAGTCTCTGAGATTCTATTTTTTCTTTGTTAAAACTAGGAGTCTGGTGGAGGTGGTCTCTAAGGTCCCTTAGAGCTCAGATATTTTGTAATTTATTACTTTAAGTTCATATGTAGTAATTATCCAGGCACTAAGGCTCAGAATGCATTCCCCAAGAAGCTCCAGTGCAAAATTTTCCTTCATCCTCCATACATTGGTCTTTTCTTTCACTGTGCTCTTCCGTGTACAGTATCTAAATTCCACATTTGTGCCAGACCTGTCTGGGTTTATACTCATTTATTTCTACCCATTTTCTTCTCGATAGTCATACATCTCTTGCTCCAGAGGGAATGTGGAACATAGGGTCAGGGCTTGAGTATTTTGTGGACCCCTAAAATATGGCACTTATAAAGATGCCTTTACCCACGAAACAGTTTTTACTATGCCAGAGATGGAGTACATGTGTTATAAAGATGATTGGAATAGAAATAATTCACTCTAGATTCACCCTTGTCACCCCCTTTATCACTTCCTTTCTCTTACCAAATTAGTCAAGCCCAGTTCATAGGGCAAAATTTGCTACCCCATGAATTGCTGTTCCAAATTGGCAGACAAAAAATCATCATGATTCACAATAGTTAGGGGCTGATTATCTGAAAAGCAAGTCAGTAGCTTCCCACTGGTGGCCAATGGAAGACAAACTCCTGTGACCACCTTCAGAGTGGAGACTCCGACAAATGGTACACCTTGTCAGTATATTGGGGAGTTGAGTACTTGAAGAAGGACTCTGATCTTTCCCTCTTCTCATTAAATGGGAAATGGTGACAACCTGGAGATGGAAGTTTTATGCTGTGGATGGCAGAGGCACCTGCCAGCCTAGTACTCTAGATAATCTCAGAGAGTCGGGCTGTCTTCCTGCCATAGCTGATCTGCCCAGCTCTGGACAGCTACTTACCAAGCAAGCCCAAGTCTCTATCTGGAACTTCATCAATCGCTACAACATTCCCACCACAAACCTTTTACTCTATCAATGTGCTCACCACAATACTTCACTTATATATTTCACTTATGACAATGACACTCTTCCCCTTTTTGAAAATTAAATGGCGTAAGTCCACTTTCAGTCTTTCCTGTTATTTCCAATTTTCAAATATCATTGACAATGGTCAGCAAGTTCTCTGCAAGGTACTAGCATCAGGCTGCAATGAAATGGAGACTGCTCACAGATAATTTTTTGAAAAGAAAAGAATGACTTCCTGTGGATTCTGAGAAAAGTTCAGATTTTAATTTTTTAACTAGTTTCCAAGAAGATAATACTGCACTGCTGCCAACCAAATTGAATCACAGTAAATATAGTTCAATAAATGGAATAAAATTATTTTAAATTAAAATACAGGAGCCACTGATCTGCATTTGCTAGAATATATCAGGGCTGAAAGTTTGAATTCTACACTTATGTTAATGACTGTTTTAGAAATGAGATCCTAAAATGTTGCAAGTTGAGGTCCCCGGAAAACAGACACTGAGACAGAGATTTGAACACAGCATGTTTATTAGCTCTCAGCATGTACACTTGTGAAGAAGTGAAGAAAGCAATATTGGACAAAAACAAAAAAGTTGAAATGTGATGTAGTCAAGAAAAACCTCTGGAGCTGGGAGAGCCCTTCCTACTTATCTTAAGGCAAAGCAATACCCTAAATAGACAAACCACTGGAGGTAGTATATCCCTGGGAAGGGAGCATGACCTTGGAACAAGCAGCTGTTTAACAAGGACAATTCTTGAAGAGGAACTCAGCTGAGAGCCATTAGCCCAAGGCACTCCCAGTAGCTGGAGGAATGCTTGTGTGGGTTCTGAAGGAGTGCAATCCAGGTGATGTGCCACAGCATTCACCAAATACAACTTCAGACAGCAGACAGTGTGACATTGGCCAGCAGACCTTTACCCAATGGCTTCCAATCAGACTCAGCAGAACTACTAAGCAAAGATTTAAAAATTGTCTCTTGACCAACCTCACAGCAACAAACTATATCATTTCTAGAAATCTAGACACTAAAACAAAGATATCTTTTATCACCAGTCAGACTTCACATGACAATTTTTGGCAAAGCAAGACACGTAAACTTGACTTAAATAACTTATTTCCAATGAATTGTCCCATTTTCAGCATCCAGCAGACTTTACCACACTATCAGAAGTGATGTCTTGCCTCTACGGGATCACCCCATTGGATTGGATGGATTCTGGATACGGCAGGACTGTATTTGAAACTCAAGGTATGCTTGTTCCTCAGTATAGAAGGCCAGAGTGCAATGGAATGATGAGAGAGAATATCCTTCCTTGCACCAGTACATATATTTTCACCTCCTGTGATGCTCAGGCATAAAATGCTGTTTATAACTCAGGTTTAAAGTTGGGAGTATAGAAGAAGAAACTTCTGAAAATTTACCCCTGCAGGCTTAGGAGCTCACTGGAAAATTTTTAAGTCATGCATCAGATTTCTGTCCGTTAATAATTCTTTTCAGAAATTGTAGTTAAAGTGCTTATGTTTATAAAACTATTTCAGAGAGTTTTATGTCAACCTGGCAAGAGGAACTATACTTTTGCTGATCCTTTCAACCTGCATCCTTTTTACTCTTGTGCTGAGTGTATGAAAAGTCTTAACCTCTTCAGCATGTTCTTCTTTTCAATCTGAGTTTTCTGATCTGGGCATC
Organism: Theropithecus gelada; assembly: GCF_003255815.1. NCBI lineage: Eukaryota > Metazoa > Chordata > Mammalia > Primates > Cercopithecidae > Theropithecus > Theropithecus gelada. The sequence goes on from NC_037668.1 coordinate 24,835,972, forward strand.
TCAGGAATGTGGACAGTTCATGTCTGTGTTCTCAGTAGCTGATGCTTTTTTTGCTTTCCCACATCTGTACTCTTTCCTAGGTCAGTTAGAGCAGTTCCATCAACTTGGAAGGTCTGCCTCTAGCTTTTTTTTTTCCTTTTTTTTCTTCTTTTACAAGAAAACCTGCAGTGTCCACAGAAATTCATATGTGTGTGTATTATCTTCTAACTTATTTGCTTAAAATGTGGCACAAATTATTCTGACACCCTTAACAGTCAACTGGAAAATCTTTCTGAGGTGGTTTCCAAACATTTTGCTCATTAGCTTTTCAGAACCCTGCTGGACTTTATGTTTTTTTGTTTTGTTTTGTTTTGTTTTGTTTTGTTTTGTTTTGTTTCCACGTCTAGCTCTGTCACCCAGTCTGGAGTGCAGTGGTGCAATCTCGGCTCACTGCAACCTCCACCTCCCAGGTTCACGTGATTATTCTGCCTCAGCCTCCTGGGTAGCTGGGATTACAGGCATGCACCACCACGCCTGACTAATTTTTGTATTTTTAGTAGAGATGGGGTTTCACTACATTGGTCAAGCTGATCTCGAACTCCTGACCTCGTGATCCGCCCATCTCAGCCTCCCAAAGTGCTGGGATGACAGGCGTGAGCCAGCGCGCCTGGCCAGACTTTGTGTTTTAATGGAGTTGTGTAACTCAAAATATTCTCAGGGTGTGTGTAGCTGTGTGCATGTGTATGTGAGTGCATAATCCAGGCGTGCATTCTTCTTTCCTACATTCATAACCATATACTAAGCTATTTTGTAAATGTTCTGGAGCAGAGCATGGACGATCACAACAAGCTCAAACAGAAACCTCCAGTTTTAGTACTCAGTTCAATTTAGTCTAGTCTTCTTGGTCCCATACAAAAGGGCATTATTGAAAGAGCATTAAAAATTAATACATATTTATAAACTCAAAGAAAAAGGCTTCACAACCTCTCTTCGTAAAGGAGACAGGGGCTTTTGCCCCATGGCTCTGCGCAGAGCATCTCCTTGTTTGCCCCATGGCTCTGCGCAGAGCATCTCCTTGTTCCTCAGGCTGTACACAACAGTGTTCAGTAGGGGAGTGATGACAGTGTAGATCACTGCGATGAGTCTGTCCTGTCCCAGGGAACTCTGGGACTTAGGCTTCAGGTAGATGATGGAGGCACAGCCATAGTGGATGATGACCACTGTGAGGTGGGAGGCGCAGGTGGCAAAGGCCTTCTTCCAACCTTCAGCTGAGGCAATCGTAAGAATGGTGGAGATGATGAGGACATAGGAGACAAAGACCAGGTCCATAGGTAGGACAAGGACAAAGACACTGACAACAAAGTTGATGATCTCATTGACAGTGGTGTCTGTGCAGGCCAGCTTCAGCAGGGGTCTCACATCACAGAAGAAGTGGGAGATGACAAAGGCATCACAGAACAGCAGACCAAACACAGATGTTACTTGGACAATGGCCATGCAAGGTGGCCATTGGACAAAGGCCAATCCCCAGTGACACAGAGGCCAGTTGGATACAGGCCCTTTTACTCATGATGACTGAACACCTTAGGGGGTTGCAGATGGCCACATAGCGGTCATATCCCATGACTGTGAGCAGGAAGCAGTTGTTGATGCCAAAGGTGAGATAGAAGAAGAGCTGAATGGCACAGCTGTGGGTGGCAACGGGCTGGTGAGGATTCAAGAGACCAGAGAGAATATAGGGAATGATGGCCACAGTGTAGCAGGTCTCAAAGATGGATAGCATGCTCAGGAAGAAGTACATGGGGTGGGGAGTGTGGAGATGATGGTCCAGGCGAACAATGGTCATGATAATCACATTGCCAGAGAGAGTCAGCAGGTACAAGTTAGAAAAACCCAAAAAAGACAAGTCTGTACTGCCACCTGAAGCTGGAGAAACCTTCAAAGAGGAACTCAGTCACAAAATTTGGCTTTGGCATCAAGGTAGGTCTAGGTTTGAAAGAGCTGGGCAGAGGAAAGGAAGATGTGATGAGTTAATCATGAGAGTAAGATGGACCAAGGCTTTCTGTGAAAAGCATGTCCATCCTCTGAGCAATGCCCTAGACCTGTTGTCTACTTGCTCAGAATAATCACCTGTCCTCACCCCCTTTGGAAGCATAGAAGGGTACCCTAGGACTCTGGGATTGAGAGCAGAGATAGTTATCAGAAGGTGGTAACAAACTGAAAGAGATCTGTAGAAATAACTCCCCGATTCTTTTTTTTTATTATTATTATATACCCAGAGGTATATGATCCAGAGGTGTGCTTGCTGGATCATATGGAGGTCAGAGGAACATCCATACTCTTTTCCACAGTGGCTACATCATTTTACGTTCCCACCCACAGTGCACAATTTCTCAACATCCTCTCCAACACTTGTTATCTTTTGATTATAGATTTAAAAAAAATACTAGCCACCCTAACTGTTATGAGGTGATATTGCATTGTGGTTATGATTTGCATTTCCCTGATGGTTAGTGACACTGAACATATTTTCTACACCTGAATTAAAATCAAAATCTAGAAGAGATATTTGCATTCCCATGTTCATTACAGCACCATTCACAATAGCCAAATTGTGGAAACAACCCAGCTGTCCGTTGACAGATGAATGAATAAAGACAATGTGGTATGTACATAGAATGTAATGTTGTTAAGCCTTTTTTAAAAAAGGAAATCCTGCCCTTTGCAACAACTGGAGGACATTGTGCTAAATGGTATAAGCCAGTCACAGGAGGACAAATATTGCATGATTCCACTTAGATGAGGTATTTAAAATAGTCAAAGTCATAGAAGCAGGGAATAGAATGGTGATTACTGGGGAACAAGAAAGAGGAAGTGGGGAGTTGTTGTTCAATTAATGTAAAGTTTCAATTATGCAAGATAATTCGTTCTAGAGAGCTGCTGTACAGCATAATTCTTAAACAATACTGTAATATGCACTTAAAAATTTTTAAGATGGTATATCTCGTGTTACGTGCCTTACCACAAAAAACAAAAAGCAAAGGGACACAAGGAAGTGTTTAAAGGTGATAAATATATTTGTTACCTTAATTATGATGATGATTTCACAGGTGTATGTATATGGCCAAACTCACTAAATTGTACACTTTAAATGTATGTAGTATATTATATATCCATTGTACTTCAATGAAGCTGTTTAAAGAAAGAAAGAAACAACTACCTGGCCATTGAAGGAGTGGGCCTACGTCCAGGAAGAAGCAGGTGCGACATCAAATGTGCCTAGCTCTAGAGTTCCTTCTCAACACACTCCTGAATTACTTCCCAAGGATCCAGTGAGGAATAGTGAAGAACAGAAGATGTGAGACTGATTGATATCCTTTTCACACTGTCAGCAGTTTTCTATGCCAAAGGCCCTGTGAGAGTCCTGAGAATGCTTCTCCTCCTCAGAACCCTAGGTCCTGATCTTCACTTATCTAAGCCCTGCATCTAAAATCCTCAATGACCATCAAAGAGTAGAAAAGGGAACACTTCTACCGATGATTTTTTTCTAGAGACCTTGCAATAAATATCACCTAGGATCATAAAAAATGGTTTGATATGGTGTTGAAATATTTAGATTGTCTCCTTGAATTCTAATCAAAGGTAGAAAAGATGGCAAAATGAATCTGAGGGTCATTCTTTAAGTAGGAAATAGATTTTTCTAGTATGAGAGCAAAGATAATATTCATTTAATCAGAGAAAGAGGAAGCATCCTATTTTTTTACTTCAATTTTGCATATTCCAAGCTATGTTGTGGATACAAATAAGCTGATCCACCTTCCTTTTGTCTTACCTCAAGTAGACCCAACATGAGAGATTGTACTGGCACAGATGAACCTTGCTCCTTATACCCACATATACTCCTGATAAATTCTCACCATGTTTAACCATTATCTCCATTCAGAAAGCTGAGGACTGTCCTGACTACCACCCTTCCCTTTTCCACACAAAGATAGTGCGCCCTGGAATTCTCTCCTCCTGTCCCCTCCACTTCATGCTTTCTACCAATGCCCAACTACTGACTGCCATCACCTTCCTCTATGATCACCACAAGGCCTCCTAACAAATCTGTCTTCTTTTGGTTGATCTTAGTCTAAGTCTTCCTCCTGGATGTTACCATTAACTTTTTTTAAAAACCTGTTCATGGAGCTCTCCTGCATAAATTCCTCAATAGCTCCTCGGAATCTTAACCATAATATTTAACTCATTTGTAAGTTGAGTATGTTAATATTTCATAGAATTGCCATGAAAATTAAATGGGTTACTTGTATGAAGAGTTTGACCTAGCATTTGACATATAGGAAACCCTCAATAAATGCTAGTGTTATCAGAAGTTACAGTTATTTCTTTTTCATTTTCCCCAAATTAGCAAGTTTAAATTTCTAAGAGGATCAGGGGTAGGGGTGGAGGGGCTTCAATCTAATATTTCTGGATTTGTAAACAAGTATGCGATTATCCTAACGTTAACTTTGCAAGTGTTGTAACTTCCCTTCCAGTTGTTCAAGTGGACTTTTTAAATGCTCTTTTAAAATCTTTCTTGAAGTGCATTGACCAAATCCATGCACTGCTCCATGTATTATACTAACACAGGTGTGGATTAAGTTGAGTATCATTTTCGGTTTTGCCTCTAATCCTCTAATCCCTTTCCTGAAGACGCTCAATATTTTACTTCTCCCTTGGGTCATAGTCGCTCATCCAACTAATATATCTAGAAACAATCTGCAGTGACATCTAGATCCCTTGCCTGGGTTATAATTGATAGTGTGGAGCCCATTGTGTTAAGACCACAGTTTCCTTTACACATGCATACATTAAAATTAATTCACATTATTTTCATAATGTAATTTTATTTTATTAACCAGAAGATCTTATTCAGGTCTGTGGCCTTGAATATTTGCCCCCCTCTCTTCCAGATAGTTATTTAAACTGCTAACACTCCACCAAAAATGTTATCCCAGCTCCATCTAAAAGAATAATCAGTAAAGGGATGCAGAGTGGAATGGGGAAATTTAAAATATAGGCAAGGATAGGATTACTCATCTAAAGTCTAGGAAGTATAGGTGAGGAGGGAAAAATGCGAGATAAAAAAGTGGAGAAGGTACAGATAGACAGAAACCTCAAAATTCAGGTAATGTCTTTGACTCTGGAGTTTGTATTGCCTTTCCTTGCTTTCAAATAAATTACAAAAAATGTGAAACAGGCCTGTTCCTGGCCCAATCCTAGATGAGCGTAGTGCTTACATTTTTTCCCTGAAGAAGAAAACTTACTTATCCTCTTGTTTCCTGAATCTTTAAAAATCTCCTGTGCATTTTCATTTTATCCATGGACCGAAACATCACATGTGCCCTGTAAATATATACAACTATTATGTATGAATTTTTAAAATGAAATAAGCCAGGCACAGAAAGAAAAATATCATATGTTCTCACTTACATGTGAGAGCTTAAAAAGTTGATCTCAGGGAGGTAGAGAGGAGAATGATGGTTACAAGAGGCTGGAAATGGTGAGGTTGTGGATGAAGAGAGGCTGGTTAACAGGTACAAACATATAGTTACAAGGAATCCATTCTGGTGCTCGATAGTACAGGAGGTAACTAGAATTTATTTTATATTTCAAAATTTCTAAAAGAGAAGATGTGAAGTGTTCCCACCACAAAGAAATAATAAATGTTTGAGATGATGGATATTCTAATTACTTCAATTTTATCATTACACGTTGTATTAATGTATCGAAAATCACATGCACCACATAAATATGCAGAATTATATTTTAATAAAGCAACCTTTGAAATCTAAAACAAAAAGTCTCCTGTGCATTTCAATTTGCTTAAACTACAGTTGTGCTTGATTTTACCAACAACTTCTTCAAGAGTTCAATGCATTGGGAAGTCACAAAGTATAAGTACTGGCGCTAGTGCTAAGAAAATAAAGATGACCCAATTGGTCTTTTTTCTCCTGGAGCTTAGATTCTTGGACAGCATTAGGTATAGGATCCAATTATAGTCTTCCAAGTACTTTATGGCCCTTTTCTCTACATTAGTCTATTCATCTACATTTCCAACTTCTTAGAAATCACATTCTTTCTTATGAGAGCCCATGTTCCCCCTTCCATAGACTATCACTGGCTATGCAATAACAGTATATACTATCAGAAACATTCCCCATCCCAGCAGTTAAGGAAGTGAAACTCATCAGGTAGCATGTTTTTTGAGTCTTCTAGGGAGTTGTGCTTATGCCTGAATTATATCCACCACTCTGGAAATTTGACTGCCTACAATCATGTATTATAGATTTTCTTTCTTTCTTTCTTTTTTTTTTTTTACTGATAGTTATACAATGTTTCCCAGATTTTTGTCAATGCCTTTTCTAAGATTATTTAAAACACATCAGTTATTTAACTAACAATCACTTTATGGAACTAAGGTATTTTACTGAAGAGCCTGTGAACTTCCTTAACAGAGGGTCACTAATGTCATACTGAGCAGAGCTATAGTTTTTCCCCCTTTTCTGGCTTATCTTTAGATAGCACCAAGAATGTGATAACTAAAGGAGCTATTTAGAGAGGAAGGAAATAATGCCTATCTCAGTCTTCCTGTGTCTGACACCAGAAGTGAAGCCACACTAAGTTCCCCTAGATTCTCACATGCCCGTCCACTGGAAGGATTTCAACTTTGGGTCACAAAACATTAACTTTGGCTTAGGTGTTTTTTAATAAGGTACAATTTGTCTTTCCCCAGTACTAGATGTCTCTGTCTCCAAAACAACACTTACTACTCCCAAGTGATAATGGCAGAAGACACAATCCAAACAGCAGAGCATCTGGAGACCTCATTACTAATGCAGCTCGTTTCCTAATCCTGAGAATAACAGTTTGGAGAACAGAGTTGGCTTGGCTATTACGGACAATCTCTGGGATGAAAAGGCTTATTTCCCTTATTAGCGTGGGTAATAGTCCTGCTAAAATCCATGTCAGATTTTTCTGTCCATTTCTCTGGTGCCAAGGGAGGGAAGCTTAAGGCCTTATAGAGTAACTCTTCATACATGAGAGAATAGAAGCGACAATTATTAAGCAGGGTTTATGCATGGGGCCCTCATACAGAGGGCTGACCTTCAGATACTCTGACACTTGAAGCACTTTAAAGTCTCTGGAAAGAATCAACAACCCTGTTCCTGAATTCTATTGTATGAGCTTTCATACTTTTAAACTGAGCTTTCTCATCTCTCAGCTTCTTGCCACACACCCTATGTTCATTTTGGAGCCCTCAGCTCAGTTTGTCTCAAGGCCTCAGCCTTGCCAGGGAACCTTCTGCATATTAAATCCATCTCATTATCCATAGCCCAAACAGATGGTAATGAGTGTCTATAGTTGAAAGATATGTAAAAGTTGGCACTCAATTGTCACATATTTTTAACTAATTATTTCTTTGCGTTGGTCTTGATTGCTAACTCAATTGTCAGCTCCTTAGATATAGAGACTCTCTGTCATCCATCTTTTGTTCTCTCAGTGAACTTAGAGCTGCTACTTCTAAAAAAAATACCTATTACATGCTCTTATTATATGCTAGGTACTAAACTATGCAATGCACACATATTAACTCATTTAATCTTAAGAATGAACCTACAAGATAGCACAATTGTACTGCTTTTTAGGAGAAAACAGACACAGAGATGTTATATAATTTCCCATAGGACACTGAACTGATAAATGGGAAACTAAGACTTAAACAAAGGAAATCCAGCCTTATAATTTGGGCTATATTGGTAATATTGAATTTAATTTGAATTTGTGTTCAATAGTGGTACTGCTAATGGTAGCAACCTAAAAAGACATCTTGGCAATGGTGAAAAAAGCATTAGATTAGAGATTTGGTTTACCTAGGTTTTAGTTCCATCGTTGTGACTAACTTGTCAAGTATTTAGACTGACATGTATGTGGGCCTTGGTGTGTTCATCCATGAGTGATGATATAATAATGTGGTAGTGGTGATGCTGCTGCTGATGACTTTGCCTCCTACTCTACATCCATCACCTTGTTTTATGTTACCTCACAATAACATGATAAAGTAGACATATACATCCACACTGTTATCCCTAGTTTACAAATGAAAAAACTGAAGACAAGTGAGAGAACTGGAATAAGTGACTCCTTACCAGGATTCTTTTCACCCTGCTACTATTCATACACAAAACTGAAGGATACAATTAGTTCTCCTATACCTCTAGAATGATGCTATAGTGACCATAATATATGGATATAGCTACTAAGTCAGTGAATGGTTGAGAAGTCAAGATTCTAGAAAGAAAGAATATGCAGATGTGTTAGCTTGACCCTCAATTCTTTGCAGTTTCCTTGAAGAATTGTAATTTGCTGTTTGTGGTCTTTGGTCAAAAGAACTAATAAACTGAGCAGAGTATCTAGAAATTTCCATATGCTTAAGGGTTATACTCTCTGTGAAAGGGTAAAGTGGAAATAAATGAACCCTTCACAAAGACTAAAACTTCAAATTAATTTAATTTCCAGTTAGATTAATATGATCTTGCCCCTAGTCTAACTACATGTGGAGAAGCAAAATAAAATATTCTCTAGAGGAAGATAATAGAATCTAGAGTACCAATTTGTCTTTATAATTTTTTCTTATAGTACTGGAGTAGGAAAACTACAGCCCATGAGCCCACTACATGTTTTTGCATAGGCTGCAAGGGATATACTAGTTTTTACAATTTTAAATAATTGAAAATAAATTTAAAATCTACTTTGTGACATGTGAAAACTATGTAAAATTCAAATATCAGTAAGCACACACAAAAAAATGAAATTTTTTGAACCACAACCCCACTCATTCACTTATGTATAATCTATGACTTCTTTTGTGTTACTATGGCAGAATTTAATAGTTGGAACAGGGACTTATGTATGATCCACAAACCTTAAATTATTTATTACCTAGCCCTTTTCAGGAAAGTGTGAGGATTTCTGATAGAGAGTGTGCAAGATGTAATAAAAATGCACCAGACATACCAGGATAAAAAAACAAAGATCAAAGACTCAAGAAATTTTTTTAAAAAAACACTCAATGCAAACAAACCCATAAAATAATCATATTAAAGTTACAAGATACAAATTTAAGATAAACATGACTGTGGCAGACACGTTCTAAGGTGACTTATAATGAGTCACACCCATGTATTCCCTTTCTTTGAGTGTGGGCAGAACTGTGACTTGCCTCTGTTCAATAGAATATGGCAAAGATGATGATACGTCTCATTCCCATGCTTATATAACATTATATAAGAATTTATCATAACAGAATGGAGCAAGAATACAACTTGTTGACTTTAAAGAATTAAGCGGCCATGTTTTAGAGGATTTATAACAGGGTCATGTAGCAAGGAATATAGGCAACATCTAGGAACTAACAGTGTCAGCTGAAAGCCAGAGAGAAAACACAACCTCAGTCCTATAACCACAAGGGGCTAAATTCTGCTAACAACCACATGAGTTTGGAAGTGGAGGCCAAACTCCAGGAAGGAATACAGCTCTGCTGATGCTGATTGCTGGTGTGTGAGATTCTGAGCAGAGAACCCAGCTAAGCCATGTTTAGAACACCTGTCCAGTGGAAATGTTGTGGCATTTTAAGCTACTAAACATGTTAATTTGTTATGCAGCAATAAAAACTATTATAATTATTACTATGTTGAAAAAATAATATACAACAAATTTTCAAATCACAGCAGAGAATGAGAAATATTATCTAAAAATAAAGTGAAAACACCAGAAGTATAAAATATAAGAGAAACTAAGAACTTAATAGATGTTTTAACACCACATTAAAAATAACTGGAGATAAAATCAGTGAATTGGAAGAAGTGTCAGTAAAAAATATCTAGATTGAAGCACAGAGAAAAAATGTAGTGTAATATGTATAAAAGAGTGTAAGAAGCATATAGAACCCTGGGAAAAGATCTAGCATAAGTGTAATTAGACTACCAGATTAACAGGGGAGATAGAATGTATCAGAAGCAATATACGAAGAAATAGTGGCCATGAATTTTTCAAACTTGAGGAAAACATTAAGACACAAATTCAAGAATCACCCTGAGTTACCTACCAACAGGATAAATACATATTCACTGATACATAAAATACATGTAGACATACCAAATAAAACAACAGAAAAAAGAAAGAAAGAAAAAGCCTTAAAAAGAGTTAGAGTAAAAAGACATTATTTTCAAAGACTAACAATAAGGCTAATAACTGACCCCTTAACAGCAGGAAAACAGAAATTAATGGAATGACATTTTCAACATACTGAAAGAAAACAACTGCCAAGCTAGAATTCTATCATCAGGGAAAATATGGTTTCAAAAGGAAGACAAAAACAATAATAGCTTTAGATATGCAAGAAAAAAAAAAAGAGAATTTGTCACCAGCAAACCCAAATTAAAAGAAACATGAAAAGGAGTTAGGTAGAAGGGAAATTCATCCTAGATGGAAACAGAAATTTAAACAAACAAAAATGACTTTTAAAAAATCAGAAAAGATAAAAATATGGGTAAGTAAATTAATAATTTATATTGTATACACTAGCAACCATAATGCCTTGTGTATTTAAAAATATTTATAAGTTAAAATACATAACAATAAAAGCATTGAAATGAAGATAAATTAAAATTTTTTACAGTCTTTACATTTTCTTTGAACTGTAACCTCTGAAATAATCATTAAGACAATGTATACATAACAAATTGACAAAAGAGAAACAAAAAATAAAAACAATCTAAAATAAAGCAAAAAGAGAAGGGAGGTATACAAAAAATGGAAAAAAAAATAAAACAAATTCTAACATAATATATTTAAACTCAAACATATTAGTAATTTCATTAAATGCAATGAATGTAAAAGAAATAATAGGCCAATTAGTAAACAGAGTTTCAGATTGAATAGCAAAAAGGATTGTTTACAACAGACACATTAATTATCAGCATACAGAAAGGTTAAAAGAAGAATGGAAGTTAGTTTTTTGAAAAAAAAATTAATAAAACAGATAGACCACTAACTAAACTAAAAAAGAAGAGAGAAGAATCAAATAGACACAATAAAAAAAAGATAAAGAGAATATCACCACTGATCTCACAGAAATACAAACAACCATCAGAGTGTACTATAGACACCTCTATGCACATAAACTGGTAAATCTAGAGGAAATGGATAAATTCCTGGACATATACACTATCCCAAGCTTGAAACAGGAAAAAAGTTGAATCCCTGAATAAACCAAAAACAAAACCTGAAATTGATGCAGTAATAAATAGCCTACCAACCAAAAGAAGTCCAGGACCATCCGATTTACAGCTGAATTTTACCAGAGGTACAAAGAGGAGTTGGTACCATTTTTTTCTGCAACTATTCCAAACACTTGAAAAGGAGGGACTCCCCCGAACTCATTTTATGAGGCCAGGGTCATCCTGATACCAAAACCTGGCAGAAATACTACAACAAAAGAAAACTTCAGGCCAATATCCCTGATGAACATTGAGGCAAAAATCCTTAATAAAATACTGGAAAACTGAATCAGCAGCAAATCAAAAAGCTTATTCACCATGATAAGGTCGGCTTCATCTCTGGGATGCCAGGCTTGTTCAACATATGCAGACCAATAAATGTAATTCATCATATAAATAGGACTAAGGACAAAAACCACACAATTATCTCAATAACTGCAGAAAAGGGCTTCAATAAAATTCAACATCCCTTCATGTTAAAAACTCTTAATAAACTAGGTGTTGATGGAACACACCTCAAAATAATCAGATACTTTTATGAAAAACCCACAGGCAATATCATGCTGAATGGGCACAAGCTGGAAGCGTTCCCCTTGAAAGCCAGCACCATACAAGGATGCCCTCTCTCATCACTCCTATTCAACATAGCATTGGAAGTTCTGGCCAGGGTGAAGTGGAGGATCTCTTCAAAGAGAACTACAAACCACTGTTCAATGAAATCAGAGAGGACACAAGTGGAAAAACATTCCATGCTCATGAATAGGAAGAATCAATATTGTAAAAATGGCCACACTGCCCAAGGTAGTTTATAGATTCAATCCTATTCCCATTAAATTACCATTGCAATTCTTCACAAAATTAAAAAAAAAAAACTACTTTAAAATCCATATGAAACCAGAAAAGAGCCCATATAGCCAAGACAATCCTAAGCAAGAAGAGCAAACTTGGAGGCATCACACTACCTGACTTCAAATCATACTACAAGCCTACAGTAACCAAAACAGCATGGTATTGGTACAAAAACAGACACATGGACCAATAGAACAGAATAGAGAACTCAGAAATAAAACCACACATCTACAACCATCTGATCTTCAACAAACCTGACAAAAACAAACAATGGGGAAAGGATTCACTGTTTAATAAATGGGTCTGGGAGAATTGGCTAGCCATATGCAGAAAACTGAAACTGGACCCTTTCCTTACACCTTGTACAAAAATTAACTCAATATGGCTTAAAGACTTAAATGTAAATCCCAAAATTATAAAAACCCTAGAAGAAAAGCTAGGCAATACCATTCAGGACATAGGCATGGGCGATAATTTCATGATGAAAACATCGAAAGCAATTGCAATAAAAGCAAAAATTGACAAATTGGATCTGATTAAACTAAAGAGCTTCTGCACAACAAAAGAAACTATCATCAGAGTGAACAGACAATCTACAGAATGGGGGAAAGTTTTTGCAATCTACCCATCTGACAAAGGTCTAATATTCAGAAACTACAAGGAACGTAAACAAATTTACAAGAAAGAAACCAAACAACCCCATTAAAAAGTGGGCAAAGGACATGAACAGGCACTTCTCAAAAGAAGACATTTATGTGGCCAATAAACATATGAAAAAAAGCTCAACATCACTGATCATTAGAGAAATGCAAATCAAAACCACAATGAAATGCCATCTCACATCAGTCAGAATGGCAATTATTAAAAAGTTAAAACAGGACAGGCGCAGTGGCTCACGCCTATAATCCCAGCACTTTGGGAGGCTGAGGCAGGTGGATCACTTGAGGTCAGGAGTTTGAGACCAGCCTGGCCAACATGGTGAAACCCTGTCTCTACTAAAACTACAAAAAAATTAGGCAGGTGTGGTGGTGGGTGCCTGTGATCCCAGACAATTGGGAGGCTGAGGCAGGAGAATTGCTTGAACCCAGGAAGTGGAGGTTGCAGTGAGCCAAGACTATGCCATTGCACTCCAGCCCAGGCAACAAGAACGAAACTCCATTCCCCCAACAGAATCAAGAAGCAAAAGATGCTGGCAAGCCTGTGGAGAAATAGGAATGCTTTTACACTGCTGGTGGGAATGTAAATTCGTTCAGACAGTGTGGCAATTCTTCAAAGACCTAGAACCAGAAATATCATTTGACCCAGCAATCCTATTACCGAGTATATACCCCAAAGAATATAAATCATTCTATTATATAACCAGTCATGCACACATATGTTTATTGCAGCACTATTCACAATAGCAAACACATGAAATCAACCCAAATGTCCATCAGTGATAGACTGAACAAAGAAAATGTGGTACATATACACCATAGAATACTATGCAGCCATAAAAAGGAATGAGATCATGTCTTTTGCAGGGGTATGGATGGAGCTGAAAGCCACTCTCCTCAGTAAACTAATACAAGAACAGAAAATCAAATACTGCATGTTCTCACTTGTAAGTGGTAGCTGAACAATGAGAACACATGGGCACAGGGAGGGGAAAAACACACACTGGGGCCTGTTGGGAGGTAGGGTGTGGGGGGAGGGAGAACATCAGGAATTACAGCTAATGCATGCTAGACTTAATACCTAGGTGACGGGTTGATAGTATGGCAAATCACTATGGCACATGTTTACCTATGTAACAGACCTGCACATCCTACACATGTATCCTGGAATTTAAATAAAATAAAATAAAATTTTAAAATAGCAAAGAATGGAAAAATATATCATGTGAATACTAACCAAAAGAAGGCTGATGTTTTATGTTAAAATAAGGCAAAAAGATAAAAATGTATTTAGGCTTATTTTGTGGCCTGACATATGGTATTGCCTGGAGAATATTCAAAAAATACTTGAAAAGAGAATGTATTCTCTCTTTTTTTAATGGAGTCTTTCATAAATATCAGATCTGGATGGTTCGTAGTGTTTGTTCAAGTTTTCTATATCCTTACAGATTTTTTTTGTTCTACAAATTACTGAAATAGAATCACTGAAATCTTTAATTGTTGACTTGTCTATTTCTCCTTCCTAATCTATATTTTTTTTGCTTCAGGAATTTGGGGATCTGTTCTCATGTGTATATACACTTATAATTGTATATTTTTCTAACATGTTGACTCTTTTATCACATCAAAATAAATTTCTTTGTCTTTCTTTTTCCAAAAAAACCCATAAATCTTTACTAAAATTATCAAGCATTGTCACAATGATAATTGTCCTTGGCTAGTACTTAATCACACTTTTGTTTTTATTTCTTTTTTTTTATTATTATACTTTAAGTTCTAGGGTACATGTGCACAATGTGCAGGTTTGTTACATACGTATACATGTGCCATGTTGGTGTGCTGCACCCATCAACTCATAATTTACATTAGGAGTTTCTCCTAATGCTATTCCTCCCCCAGCTCCCCACCCCTAGACAGGCCGCAATATGTGATGCCGCCCTGTGTCCATGTGTTCTCGTTGTTCAACTCCCACCTGTGAGTGAGAACATGCAGTGTCTGGTTTTCTGTCCTTGTGATAGTTTGCTTAGAAAGATGGTTTCCAGCTTCATTCATGTCCCTGCAAAAGACAGGAATTCATCCTGTTTTTATGGCTGCATAGTATTCCATGGTGTATATGTGCCACATTTTCTTAATTAAGTCTATCATTGATGGACATTTGGATTGATTCCAAGTCTTTGCTATTGTGAATAGTGCCACAGTAAACATACGTGTGCATGTGTCCTTACAGCAGCATGATTTATAATCCTTTGGGTATATCCCCAGTAATGGGATGGCTGGGTCATATGGTATTTCTAGTTCTAGATCCTTGAGGAATCGCCACATTGTCTTCCACAATGGTTGAGCTAGTTTACAGTCCCACCAGCAGTGTAAAAGTGTTCCTATTTCTCCACATCCTCTCCAGCACCTGTTGTTTCCTGACTTTTGAATGATTGCCATTCTAACTGGTGTGAGATGGTATCTCATTGTGGTTTTGATTTTTTTTTTTTTTTTTTTCCGCAATGGAGTGTCTCTCTGTCTCCCAGGCTGGAGTGCAGTGGCATGATCTCCCCTCACTGCAACCTCTACCTCCTAGGTTCAAGGGATTCTCCTGCCTCAGCCTCCCAAATAGCTGGGACTACAGGCACCCACCACCATCCCCAGCTAATTTATATATTTTTAGTAGAAATTGGGTTTCACCATGTTGGCCAAGCTTGTCTCAAACTCCTGACCTCAAGTGATCCACCCACCTTGGCCTCCCAAAGTGCTGGGATTATAGGCATGAGCCACCACACCTGGCCTTATATCTTTGTCTTATAATATTCCATGTCTGAAAGTCTATTTTTGTTTGATGTTAATACAGTTGACCCTTGAACAATGTGAGGAGTAGGGGCATTGATCCCTGCACAGTCAGAAATTTGAGTATAACTTTTGACTAACCCAAAGCTTAACTGCTAATAGCCTAGTGTGGACCGGAAGCTTTACCAATAACATAAACAGCTGATTAATACATATTTTTGATGTTATGTGTATTACATACTATATTTTCACAACAGAGTAAGCTAGAAAAAAGACAATATGAAGAAAATCATAAGGAAGAGAAAATATATTTATTAT
Organism: Theropithecus gelada; assembly: GCF_003255815.1. Taxonomy (NCBI): domain Eukaryota; kingdom Metazoa; phylum Chordata; class Mammalia; order Primates; family Cercopithecidae; genus Theropithecus; species Theropithecus gelada. Next base: position 24,851,870 of record NC_037668.1, read on the forward strand.
TTATTAAGTGGAAGTGGATCATCATTAAGGTCTTCACCTTTGTCTTCAAATTGATTAGGCTGAGGAGGAGAGGAGGGATTGGTCTTATTGTCTCAGGGGTGGCAGAGGCAAAAGAGGTGCATGAAATAGAAGGAAAGGCAAGAGAGACAGGCACACACTGTAACTTAACAGAAATACACTGTAATTTATCTCTGAATCTTCCACTTTATTTCTCTAAAAATGTTTTTATATGGTATCAATTCTTCTTCCACCTTTGCTTTAATTTCAAATCTCCTATTATCCATGTTGTTTAAAAAAAAAAAAAAAAAGGCAACCTTGAATCATCAGAACCCTTCTACCAGATTGTCTAATGTCAATATGTTTTCTGGCACTAATTCCTCTACATCTTCTTCCACGTCTTCTTCCTCACTGTCTGGCACTTGTTCAGAAACACTCGTCTCCATTAAGTCATCTTCTTAATGGAAGACATTAATTCCATTAATTCCTCTGATATGATGTCTATTATTTCTTGAATTTCTCCGAGATCTGTACCTTGAAACTCTTTACCCTCTACCTTTTTAGTTTTTCCATATCCACAATCCCTTTCATGACTTTCTTGATTGGCTCTGTCATAAATCATGTGAAGTCATGCACATCATCTGGACACAATTTTCTCCTGCAAAAATTTATTGTTTCAGTCTTGATGGGCTTTCATGACTTTTTCCATAATAATGATGGTATCTTCAATGATGTAAGCCTTCCAGACTTTCATGATGTACTCTATATTGTGGTTCTCTCCCATAGCATTGAAAATCTTTTTCATAGAGTACCACATGTAGTGAGCCTTAAATATTCTTATGATCCCCTGATCTAGAGGCTAGATGCTGAATTAAAGATGTTGTGTTTGGGTGCAAGTTGACCACTTCTATGCCTTTTGTGTTGAAGTCATGGCATTCTGGGTGGCTAGGGAAATTGTCCAAAATCAAAGAATTTCAAAAGGCAGTTCCTTACTGGCAAGGTACTTACTGACTTCAGAGACAAAGTATCAATGGAACCAATCCAGAAAAAGGGTTCTCGTCCAGACCTTCTTGTTATACAATCCAATGACTGGCAGCTGGTATTTATATTTTCCCCAAGTCTCAGAAGCTAGCAAGCTTTATAGATAAGGGCAGTCTTGATTATAAACTCAACTGCATCTGCACAAAAAATTAGAGTATGCCAAATTCTTCCTGCTGTAAAAATCTGGTGTTCACTTCTCTTTCTTACTAATAAATATAATTTGTGACCTGTTTACAGAATAGGGTACTTTTGCCTATATTAAAAACATCTTCAGGAAGGTATCCTTTCTACTCAATAATTTCCTTAATGGCATCTGGGAAATTGCTGCTTCTTTGTTAGCAGAAGCTGTTTTTCCTATTGTCTTGATATTTTTTAAGCAAAACTTTTTATTGTTTTGTTTTGTTTTGAGAAGGGAGTCTTGCTCTGTCGCCAGGTCAGAGTACAGTGGCGTGATCTCGGCTCACTGTAACCTCTGCCTCCTGGGTTTGAGAGAGTCTCATGCCTCAGCCTCCTGAGTAGCTGGGATTACAGGCACTCGCCACCACACCCAGTTAATTTATTATATTTTTAGTAGAGACGGGGTTTCAACGTGTTGGTCAGGATGGTCTCAATTTCCTGGCCTTGTGATCTGCCTGCCTCGTCCTCCCCAAGTGCTGGGATTACATGGGTGAGCCACTACGCCCGGCCCCAAACTTCTTTCTAAAAGTATCATACCATCCTTTGCTGGCATTAAATTCTTCAACTTTAGATCTTCACCTTCCTTTTACTTTAAGTTATCATATAATGACTTTGCTTTTTCTCAAATAGTATTAGAGTACATAGGTATGCCTTGATTATAATAGCAAATCCTGCCATTTCATGAAATGAAAAACTGCATTTTCAATATGAGATTAAAAAATATTTTATGAAATGTGCAAGATTTTCACACCTGCTGGTGCAGCTGTAGCGATGGTTTCACTAATTTCCTTTTCTTACAACGGTCCTTACACTGGATTCATTTATCTCAAAATGGTGGGCAACCACAGCTGCAGACCTCGATCTATGGTACACAGCAAACAGTTAAACTTTTTCTTTAATGCTATGGCTTTTCTCTGTTTCTTGAGAGCACATTTAGCGTTGCTAGTGTCACTTTGTATGGGTCCCATGATTAACTATATTACTCTAAATATGATGAAAAATACATAAGAACCATGAGATTTTACTCTTTACTGTGTTATACAGTTTACTGGAGAAATGAACTGCTCACATGGATATGATCAGTGTCACAGGGCATTTTAAGCAGATACTGGTAACACTTGAGCTCACCACAAAAGCAACAGGAGGTGGCTATGAAATTATTACAATAGTACGGTATATACCATGGTTAATTTTATACAGTTATGACTTAACACTGCATATTTTCATTTGTTTATATTTCTTTCAACTGCAAATTGCAGTTTGTGTGCATAAGTTTTGATGCATTTTAACTTTTTATAATAGGTTCATGTATATTTTATGGTAGTAAATGATAAAATAAACTAGCATTTGCATATGTTTTATGCATTGATGACATAATAACTTTTTCTTAGTTATTGTGATATTTGTAGGTCACATGGTTGGTGTGCTTTATGAAGTTGCCACTAATCTCCAAATAATTTTACAATATTTTTATGGGAATACAGAAAAATTCCATGTATAAGTGGACCCACAGAGTTTGAACTCATTTTCTTCAAGTGTAAATTGAATAGCCACTTCAGCTTTCTTATGCTTACTGTTTGTATGATTTATTTATTTACAACCTTTCACCATAAAAGTATTTATGTCTTTGATTCTAAAATGTATCTCCTATAAACAAAACATAGCTGGATACTGTTGTTTATGTAATCCAATCTGGTAATCTCTCTCTTTTAATCAGACTATTTAGTCCACTCACTTTTAATTTAATTACTGATATGATTGAATCAATATCTTCCATTTTGTTATTTGTTTTCCATGTTTTATATATTTTCTATTCCTCTGTTCCCCTTTTAGTGCTTTCTTTTCTGTTAAGCATATGATTTTTAAATTAAACTAAAGAAAAAATAACAGAATGCAATACATACACATACATTTCTTTATAATTACCTACTTATGTTACATAGGTAGTGTGGTGTTAAATTTTATGTGTCAGCTTGGCTGAGGTAAGAGATGCCCAGATAGCTGGTAAAACATTATTTCTGAGTGTGTCTGTGAGAGTGTTTCTGGAAGGGATTAGCACTGGAATCAGCAGACTAAATAAAGAAGATCACCCTCACCAATGTGAGTAGGCATCATCCAATCCATTGAAGGCCTGAAAAGAACAAAAATGTGTAGGAAGTCCAAATTTCCCCTCTGCTTGTACTGGGACATCCACCTTCTCCTGCCCTTAGGCATGAGTGATCCTTGTTCTCAGACTCAGACCACAACTTTCATTTTGGCTTCTCAGATCAGAGGCCTTAGGACTTGGACTGCATTACACCACCAGCTTTCCTGGTGGTCCGGCTTGTAGACAGCAGATCATGGAACTTCTTTGCCTCCATAATGTGTGTACCAATTTTTGCAATATATGTCATCTTACTTTATACATGTAAATACATAAAGTACACACACACAAATACACACACATATATATTCTATTGCTTCCACTTCTTTGAAGAAAACTTACTAATATAGTTAGAATTTCTGTTTGTTGTTGTTTTTCATTCTTCTTGTAGATATGAATTGCTGCCAGTTTTCACTTCCTTTCAGCCCGAAGAATTCCTTTAGTATTTATGGTAAGGTAGGTCTGCTAACAACAAATGCTCTCAGTCTTTGTTTATCTGGGAACATCTCTATTTTGCCTTCATTTTTGAAGGATATTGTTGCTAAATGTAGAATTATTTTTAAAAATGTTTTATTTTTTCCTTCAACAACTTGAATGCCATTTACTTATCTTCTGCTGTTAATGTTTTGTGTGTTCAAACATCAGCTGTTAATTATATTGCTTTTTCTCTGTACATGATGAGTCTGTTTCTCAGGTTGTTTTCAAGATTTTATTTTTGTATTTAGCTTTCAGTGGCTTGACTGTGATGTGTCTATATGTGATTCTCTTTGCATCAGGATTTTTGGAGCTTCTTGAATCTATGTTTTTTTCATTAAATTAGGAAGTTTTCAGGCATTATTTTCAAATATTTTTCTACCCCTTTATTCATTTTCTGGGAATCCTTCTACATCTATGTTGGTATGTTTCAGTTTGGCTTACGAATCTCTGAGACACTTCATTTTTCTTCATTCTTGTGTTTGCCTGTGTTTTTGGACTAAATAATTTATATTGATTAATCTTCAAGTTCATCATTCTTTCTTCTGCCATGTCATATTTGCTGTTGATGCCATGAAATAAAATTTTCACTTCAGATAATTTATTTTTTAAGTGTAGAATTTGTATTTGCTTCCTTTTGTAGCTTCTATTTCTTTTTTAAAAGTACAGGCCGGGCGCGGTGGCTCACGCCTGTAATCCCAGCACCTTGGGAGGCCGAGGCGGGCGGATCACAACCTCAGGAGATCGAGACCATCCTGGAGAACATGGTGAAACCCCGTTTCTACTAAAAATACAAAAAATTAGCTGAGTGTAGTGGCGGGCACCTGTAGTCCCAGCTACTTGAGAGGCTCAGACAGGAGAATGGTGTGAACCCAGAGGGCAGAGGTTGCAGTGAGCCGAGATCGTGCCACTGCACTCCAGCTTGGGCGACAGAGCCAGACTTTGTCTCAAAAAAAAAAAAAAGTCCAAAATTTCTGGATCATTGTCATGATATTTTTCTTTTATTTATTTTTTATTTTTTATTTTTTAAATTTATTTATTATTATTATACTTTAAGTTGTAGGGTACATGTGCATAACGTGCAGGTTTCTTACATATGTATACTTGTGCCATGT
>NC_037668.1:24886770-24947315 GCF_003255815.1 Theropithecus gelada
CCTCCGTGTTGGGAGATCCACTGCTCTCTTCAAAGCTGTCAGACAGAGTCGTTTGCGTCTGCAGAGCTTTCTGCTGCTTTTTTGTTGTTGTTGTTGTTGTTGTGTAGCTGTGCCCTGTCCCCAGAGGTGGAGTCTACAGAGACAGGCAGGTTTCCTTGAGCTGCTGTGAGCTCCACCCAGTTGGAGCTTCCCAGCAGCTTTGTTTACCTACTTAAGCCTCAGCAATGTCGGGCGCCCCTCCCCCAGCCTAGCTGCTGCCTTGCCGGTAGATCACAGACTGCTGTGCTAGCAATGAGGGAGGCTCCATGGGCGTGGGACCCTCCCAGCCAGGTGTGGGATATGATCTCCTGGTGTGCCTGTTTGCTTAAAGCGCAATATTGGGGTGGGAGTTACCCGATTTTCCAGGTGTTGTGTGTCTCAGTTCCCCTGGCTAGGAAAAGGGATTCCCTTCCCCCTTGCGCTTCCCAGGTGAGGCGATGCCTCGCCCTGCTTCAGCTCTCACTGGTTGGGCTGCAGCAGCTGACCAGCGCAGATCCTCCGGCTCTCCCCAGTGAGATGAACCCAGTACCTCAGTTGAAAATGCAGAAATCACCGGTCTTCTGTGTCGCTCGCGCTGGGAGTTGGAGACTGGAGCTGTTCCTATTCGGCCATCTTGCTCCGCCCGATTTCTTCTAATTTTTCAAGACTTGCTTTAGGCTCTAATATGTAGTGTCTCCTGGATAATGTTACATGTGATGATGAGAAAAAAAAATGTACATTCTGCCGCGGTTGGATAAAATATTCCGTAAATGTCCATCAGACCCACTTAGTCTAGAGTGTAGTTTAATTCTGATGTCCATTTGTTGATTTTCTGCCTGGATAATCTTTCAAGTGCTGAAAGTGGAGTGTTGGAGTCCCCTGCTATTATCATATTATAGTCTATCTATCTTTTAGATTTATTAATAATTGCTTTATATATTTAGGTGCTCCAGTATTGGGTACTATATATTTATTATTGTTATAACTTCTTGCTGAATTAACTCTCTTATTATTATATAGTGATCTTCTTTGCCTCTGTATACAGTTTTTGACTTAAAGTCTATTTTATCTGATACAAGTATAGCTATTCCTGCTCTTTCTTGATTTCCATTTGCATGGAGTATCTTTTTCCATCTCTTCCCTTTCAATAAATATGTGTCTCTATAGATGAACTGAGTCTTATAGGCAGGATATAGTCGGGTCTTGTTTATCCATTCAGCCACTCTGTGTCTTTAATTGGAGAATTTAATCCATTTACATTCATTGTTATTATTGATAGGTAAAGCCTTGCTACTGCCATTTTGATACCTTTTTACCAGTTGTGGTGTTACTCCTCTCTTCTTTTCTAACTGCCTCTCTTTATATTGAAGTTATTTTCTCTGGTAAAGTATTTTAACTTATAGCTTTTTATTTTTAGTGTATCTATTACATGTTTTTGCTTTTTGATTAGCATGAAGCTTACACAAATATTCTATAGTTATAACACACAATTAAAAACTTTTATTTAAACTTAGCTTTGATCACAAGAAAATAACAGAAACAAAGCAAAAACAAAATAAAACAAAAATGTGTACAGACTACCTTCTCCTCCACACATTTTGAATTTCTGATGTCACAATTTAAAATTTTTATATTGCCCATACCTTAAATTGCTGTAGTTATTGTTCTTAATTTATTTTATTTTCTCTTTCAGTCTTCTTAATAAAGATAGAAATGGGTCAAACACCACAATCACAATATCAATATAACAATCATGTCAGCATCCTTTCCTTTGGGTTTGAAGAAATTTCTTCAGCAGAATACTCATTTTTCTCAAACGAACATGGAAAATTCTTTAGGATAGATCACATGTTAAATCACAAAACAAGTCTTAACAAGTTTGAAAAAATGGAAACCTATCAAGTATTTTTTTAATACCACAATGGAATGAAATTAGAAACCAATAACAGCAGGAAAATGGAAAAATTTACAATTACATGGAAATCAAACAACACACTATAATAGGTCAAAGAGAAAATCAAAAAGGAATCTAAAAAATATGTTGAAACAAATGAAAACAAAATTAAAACACGCCAACACTATAGGATGCAACAACAGCAGTACTAAAAGTTTACGACAATAAATGCCTACATTTAAAGAAAGACAGACCTCACATGCAAAAACTTAACTATACACCTCAAGGGACAAGAAAAAGAAGAACAAACTACACCCAAAGTTAACAGAAAAATAAAATAATAAAGATTAGAGCAGAAATAAACAGAGAATAGAAAAACCATAGAAATATTAACAAATATAAAAGTTGTTTCTGTGAAAAAGATAAATAAAATGGACAACCCTTAGCTAGAATAAAAGAAAATAAGAGACAGAAGACTCAAATAAATTTAGAAATGAAGAAAGAGACATTACAACAGATGCCTCAGAAATAAAAAAGATCATAAGGATTTCTACGAACAATTAAATGCCAACAAATAATATTTGTATAACCTGGAAGAAATTGATAAATTTCTAGAATTATACAGCCTACCAAAACTAATCAAGAAGAAACAGAAAACTTAAATAGACAATAATAATCACTAGATTGACTCAGTATCAGAATCCTTCCAACAAAGAAAAGCCCAGAACCAGATGGCTTTATGAATGAATCCTAGCAAACAGTCAAAGAAGATTTAATATAGGTCCTTCTTTTTTTTTTTTTTTTTTTTTTTTTTGAGACGGAGTCTCTCTCTGTCGCCCAGGCTGGAGTGCAGTGGCACGATCTCGGCTCACTGCAAGCTCCGCCTCCCGGGTTCACGCCATTCTCTTGCCTCAGCCTCCTGAGTAGCTGGGACTACAGGCACCCGCCACCGCGCCCGGCTAATTTTTTGTATTTTTAGTAGAGTCGGGGTTTCACCGTGGTCTCGATTTCCTGACCTTGTGATCCACCCGCCTTGGCCTCCCAAAGTGCTGGGATTACAGGCGTGAGCCACCGCACCCGGCCTAATATAGGTCCTTCTTAAACACTTCTAAAAAATAGAAGAGAAAATACTTCTATATTCATTTGATAAGGCCAAAGCCAAAGACACCACAAGAAAAGAAAACTACAGGTCAAAATCTCCGATGAATATAGATACAAAAATCCTGAGTAAAATACCAGCTATCTAAATCCAATAGTACACCACAAAGATTATACACCATGACCAAATGGGATTTATCTCTGGAATGCAGGGTGAATTCAACATAAGCAAATTAATCATTGTGATACATCACATTAATGGAATGAAATTCCCTAAAGGTACAGGATACACATTCAATGTACAAAAATAAATAGCATTACTTTACATCAAAAATAAATTATCCACAAAGAAAATTTTTAAAAGTCTCGTTTACAATAACGTAAAAAAGAATAAATTACTTAAGAACAAATTTAACCAAGGAGGTGAAAGATTTGTATACTGAAAACTAAAAAATATTGATGAAATAAATTAAAGAAGACACCAATAAATGGAAAGATATCCCATGTTCATGGATTGGAAGAATTTATATTAAATCTATAATACCTAAAGTGATTTATAGATCAAATATAATCTTTATTAGAATTTCAATTGTATTTTTTACAGAAATAAAAGGAAAAATTCTAAAGATTTGTGTGGAATCACAAAAGATTCCAAATAGCCAAAGTAATCTTGAGAAACAAGAGAAAAGCTGAAGGCATCACACATCCTGATTTCAATATATTACAAAGCTATAGTAATCACACAGTATAATACTGGTGTTAAAACAGCAACATAGACCAATGGAACAGAGTGAAGATCCCAGAAATAAAGCCACATGTACAAAATCAACCAATCTTCAATAAGGGCACCAAGGATATAAAATGGGGAAGGGACAATCTGTTTAATAAATGGTGTTGGTAAAATGTGATATCCACATGCAGAAGAAAAAAAACTACAGGTTATTATTTTACAGTATACACAAAAATTAATACAGAACAGATTAAAGAATTAAACATAAGACCTGAAATCATAAAAATTCCTAAAAGAAAACATAGGAAAAAGATGCTTAACATTAGTCTTGGCAACGATTTTTTTTTCATGTAACACAAAAAGCACAGGTTAACAAAAGGAAAAATAAGTGGGACTACGACAAACTAAAAATCTTCTGTTTAGGAAAAAAAAAGAATGTTGTGTCTATACTGAACATGCAAAGACTTTTTTTCTTGTCATTATTCTCTTTTTTTTTTTTTTTTTTTTTTTTTTTTTTTTTTTTTTGAGACGGAGTCTCGCGCTGTCACCCAGGCTGGAGTACAGTGGCGCGATCTCGGCTCACTGCAAGCTCCGCCTCCCAGGTTCAGGCCATTCTCCTGCCTCAGCCTCCGAGTAGCTGGGACTACAGGCGCCCGCCACCACGCCCGGCTAGTTTTTTTCGTATTTTTTTTAGTAGAGACGGGGTTTCACCATGTTAGCCAGGATGGTCTCGATCTCCTGACCTCGTGATCCGCCTGCCTCGGCCTCCCAAAGTGCTGGGATTACAGGCTTGAGCCACCGCGCCCGGCCTTGTCATTATTCTCTAAGCAATACAGTACAACACCCATTTACATAAAACTTACATTTGATTAGTTATTATAAGTAATCTAGAAATGACTTAAAGAAAATGGGAGGATGTGCATAGGTTGCATGCAAATATTATGCCATTTGATATAAGGGACTTGAGCATTCTATGATTTTACTATCCATAGTACATCTTGGAACCAATCTACGTGGATACTGAAGGACCACTGTATACCTTACTTTGTTTCTTTTTTTTTTTTTTTTTTTTTGAGACGGAGTCTCGCTCTGTCGCCCGGGCTGGAGTGCAGTGGCCGGATCTCAGCTCACTGCAAGCTCCGCCTCCCAGGTTTACGCCATTCTCCTGCCTCAGCCTCCCGAGTAGCTGGAACTACAGGCGCCTGCCACCTCGCCCGGCTAGTTTTTTGTATTTTTTTAGTAGAGACGGGGTTTCACCGTGTTAGCCAGGGTGGTCTACGATCTCCTGACCTCGTGATTCGCCCGCCTCGGCCTCCCAGAGTGCTGGGATTACAGGCTTGAGCCACCGCGCCCGGCCACCTTACTTTGTTTCTTACAACCAAATAAATTTCAGATGAATCAATAATGAAGCATACAAAGTATATAGGACAGCATGGGTACTTTTTAAAAATAATCTTGGAGTTAGGAAGTTCCTTTTAAGCACTAATCAAAATGTGTAAGCAGTAAAGTTTGATTTCAAGAGATAAATACATGAATATAATATTGAAAAAATTTCAAACACAGAAATCCAGTAAAAATGATAGATGGAAGAAAAATATTTGCAATATATATGATAAAAGGCATATTTTATTACCTTAGCACTCACAAGAAAAAGACAACTAACACTATGAAAAATGAGCAAGATACGTAAATGGACATTCAAAGCAAGTAAAGTAGAAATTGCTAATAAGTGTATGAAAAGATACTCAAACTCATTTACAATTAAATAAATTAAAATTCAAAGGAAAAAATAATAAGCCACTTTTACCTTTAAGTTTGCCCAGTTTTTAAGGAGTTGGTAATACTAATCATTGATGAAAGTGTGGGTGAGGAAGCATTCTCAGTGTTGCTGAGTGTATAAATGAATGTATCCTATTTTGGTTTCAGTTTAGCAATAGTTATTAAGATTTTAAAGGCACATATTACTGATCAAGGAATTTTACTTTCAGGAATGTATCCTATAGATATGCTGCCAGAAGCACACAAATATATATGAACAATTCTATTATTCCTCAACAGTAGAATGGATTTAAAAATTGTGATATATTCACATAATGGAATAGTATGAGGCAGTTAGTGAACTACAGCTCTTTCTGGATATTATTAGTGTAACTGAATTATAAAAAGAAGCAAGTCTTAGAAAAGTATATGTATGTTTAAAAATACTTTAGCTACACCTACATTTTATAAAGCTCAAAAGTAGGTATAGCTAAATAATGTATTTTTAAACATACATACATATGTCATAAATGTATAACAAGAAATAAATATAAAAATTAGAATAATGGTAACCACTGGTGGGGGTGAGGGGTACAGTGTGAACAAATATGGAGGTGGGATAAATGAAAAATACATAAGTAAGTGTAGCTCTTGGGTTGAGTTGAGTTGAGTGATAGATTCCTAAATGTTTATCTTACTGTTATGCTCCACAACTTACACACAGTGTTTTGTAAACATCAAGTGTTATATTAAAAATAACAAAAATATATTTTTTTTACATTAGAAAAGATAATAACATATGCCAAACCTATATGTGGACACAGAACGCTTAGGCAAATCACAACTAGTGGCTTCTTGCTTGCCTAGCCAGAGCTTTGTTAACTTTGACAGTTGTTTAGAAACTTTAGTCTTGCCTTTTACAGTTATCGTCTAGTCCACTAAATGTATATCTTTTACATTTTCCAACTCAAATTGATATCATCTTGAGTTTCTAATAGGTTAGCAGGTGATCTAGAACCTCCCTTTTTGGTGTCTTACGTTTTCCCTTTATTTTTCTAATCCCTGTAACTTAAGTATTACAATAGACTGATGAAGTTTGCATAAACACTTAAGTAGGGAGAGTCTAGAGTCTGATTTGTCTATTTTTTTTTTTTCCTATTTCCCTTTGAGCGCATCTAATCTAAATTGTCCAAGAGAAGATACTGGCTATCTGCTAATTTACTGTGGCAGACTCTATTTTCAGAAAATGGACATATCTCTTTTATTCGTCATGCTCTTCTTAGAGTGTGCCATTCCCTCATTAAGAGGTGAAGTCTGTACTCTCACCCCTTGAAACTGAGTGGACTTTTGTTACTTCTTGACTAAAGCAGTAGGGAAGCCCAGGACACACAGAAAGACCATGTGTAGGTATCTCAGTCAATAGCCAATATCAGCTGACTGGCATGTGAGTGAGCAAGCTCCATCTACCTCCTGACCAAAATTGCATGAGAGACTCTAAGTGAGAATAGCCCAGTTGAAATCAATCACCCCTAGAGAGGTAATTACAAATGATTGTTGTTGCTTTATGCTCGTAAGTTTAGGGTACTGTGTTATGCAACAATAGATGACTAGGACATCTGGGTTACAGTACAAGCAATTATGGATATAGGCAGCTACGCTTATGCATGGGGACAGTCCTACATACTCAGTGCTAAGCAGAGGTAGAGGCATCAAGCATAGATCCCAGAGACATTGCACTTCCTGGTTCTCAGCCCTGTCAGTTGTTTATACAGCCGGACCTTGAGAAACCTGCCAAATAGGAGTTAGAAGTTATTTGACCATCAAACTCCTAACAGACCCCTGCCTACTGTCCTTCATTTTCCTGGTTATTTGTAAACACATAATTTGGCTAGATTTCATATTAAACCCTTGAAACATGAAAGGACAGCCCTTTACTGGCAAATAAGGTTATTGGTACATTCACCCCCAAGATGGCCTCCTAATCTATTGATAGGAAGTTCAGATTGCTACAATACAGAGTTCTCTCTATCCTTTTTCTGTGTTGATAAAGCTGTCCTAATTTTCTCTGCTCAAAGGGGCTTTATATCTACTTCCTGTCTAGGGGAGGGAGCCTCTTTATGCCTCCGTGCAGATTTGTGTCTTTAATGATAACTAGGGTAACAGTTTGGCCCCTCTCTCACTAAAGCAGATAAAGAAAACCGCATGTTTAATCAACAGAATGACACAAAAATGAATGATCCAATCATAATTCGACCCCCCAAGATAGTGCAGGTTTTAGTGCATATGAAGGTACTACTCAGCTGCAAACAATAAGGAAAAATTTGGGATGTTAACTTTATCGATGATGATTGAATTATAAATATTGGAGGTTTCTCCAGTTTGGCCAATATTTTCTTATGTCTATGAACTAATAGGAGTAAAAGCAAATGCTATTACCATTCTTATATTTGCTATAAACATCTTGATTTTATAATTTTTTAGATCTAAAACTTACCACAAAGTGAGTGTGGTGTCTCATGCCTGTAATCCCAGTGCTTTGAGAGGCTGAGGCAGGAGGATCACTTGAGGCCAGGAGTTTGAGACCAGACTGTGTAGTATAATGAGACCCCCTTTCTAATTTTTTTTTAAAGTTAGCTGAGTATGGTGGCACACACCTGTAGTCCTAGCTACTCAGAAGGCCAAGACAGGAGGATAGCTTGAGCCCAGGAGGTTGAGACTGTAGTGAGCTATGATTGCTCCACTGCACTCCAGCCTGGGCAACCAAGCAGGAATTTGTCCCTAAAATTATTTCTTTTAAGTTATGACAAATACGAAATATAAAACACAAATGAAAAAAGTCAGTATAAGGAGCATTTTTCAAGTTTATTAAGATATTAATGCAGCTACCTTATTTTTGGCCAAATACAGAAAAATTAACTTGGAGGAGAATTGGCAGAATTCGTGATGAGGTAGACATAAAATTAAAAAAAAAAAAAAAAGAATAAAGTACCGAGGGTTGTGGCAGGAAAACCAGTGTGGGGATAACCCCAGATTTGGCTCATGAAACCCAGTGTATATAACCATTTGCCTGATGGTCCCTTGGGATGAAGTCCTGGTTCATGTTTTTGGAGCACTAAAGTGGCCTCCTGGCCTTCTAGAGAGATTTCTATTGTCTAATGAGTTTTGATCTTCCATATCTGAATCCTACAGGACAAAAACTGGCCAAAATTGAGGGTTTTTTTAGTTCAGAGAAGAAGAAAAAAAGCACAGCTTATAATATTGAACAAGGTTTTTAACGATAGAAAAAGCTGCAGGGTTTCCTGGAATCCAAGACAGTGCTCTTAGCTAGAGCTCGCTTGGGCTTCGTAACCATGGTTTTCCAAGGCTCAACTGTATAAAAATAGAATATTTATTTAAAAAATAAAACATGACAAATAAGCCACTGCTATTTCTACTTGCAGTGAAAACTGCCTCAAGTCTGCCAAAGTACAAGTTCATATAATCCGGTAAATGTGCCGCACACATAACGAGGTTCCCTGGTACTGGCAGTCTGCTTCCTCTTAGTCACAGGGTGACTCTTAGGAGTGCTCAGTGAATGACGCCGAGAAACCCTGAAACCCTGAAAGCTGTTCATCAGAGAGCCTTTCTTTGGCATCCAAAGGTCCTCCTCAAGCTGGAGGAAATATCCAGTATCCAAAGAGCCCCCTGTAACTGTCCTTCGACCTCATCCCTAGACTGGTCCTACAGCAGATGGAAGGACCACATTCCGATGCCTTTTCTTCATAATCTTGATCTGTGAATACTTGTGATCAAGGGGTCACATCTCTGACCTCCACCTCAATTTTTCGGTTGAGCCACAGATTTGCAGGAAGAGAAGTAAGTGATTTGGAAAGAGACTTCAATGTGTAGCAGAGGGAGCTTTATAAGAAATAAAATACATGCATGAGGGTTTTAAAAATCATTGTTAAAGAGCAAATTATATTAAGCTGGAAAGAATCCTGATGTCTATGAATATTTGGGTTTTCCTTGATTTATTACTTTCAAGGATCTCCTGTTAATCCTAAAGAACTAAAATTTATCAGGATTAAAGAGTGCCCTGATTAACATGATAATAAGGAATGTGGCTCTGCCACTTATCAGCTATGCATGCTCCCTTGTCTATATTCTTATCTTCAGACAATCCATAGTCCACAGAGACACGGTTTAGAAAGCTTCATAAAGAATGTTTACAGTTACTTACCATGCTGCACACATCACAAACAACTTTTCCTGTCAAGAAATGGTCTCTGATGTCTAACACAGAATTTATTTTTTGCAACCTCATCTGATTTTCTTTCATATCATGCACTGAGGAGCTGAAGCACAACCATGCACCAATTTCTTATAAATACTTTTTGTAGATTTTCTATGAAAAGGGGTATATTTCTGAAAAATAGATAAATTGAATTTAATTTTAAAAGCACTAAAGAAGCTTACCTTTGAAATTCACCCAGTAGTAAATCATTTTGTGATGTGGATTCATTTGCTTTACTTCCAACAAATTGTACTTTTGAAGCAATTCCATCATTACATTTCTAAATTTATCTTTTTTACAATGAACCTATTATGTTATTATATAATGATTACTGATAAGGTAAAGGCTACTAGAAAAGTTTTATTACCAGGGTATTTTTCAATTACTTGTTAATAATGTCATACTTTCTTCTAGTGTTATAATTCCAATGTTAAAATTTAGCCCAATTATTTAGTTGTTTGTTGCTATCACAGACCTAGACATCATAAAAAGTCAAAGATTAAAAACATTTATGCCTTCTCTTTGAAAAGAAACTCATTATAATGCTCCAGTATTCTACTTTCTAATAGACAATTTGTATGAAGGAGCAATGACTCATAATGATTCTACCAGAAGATATTTGTCCGCTATAGTGGAGTGGCCAACCTGGGGTCATAAAAAGAGGGAATACGTGGTCCCTGCTTAGCTATAGAGCGGACGGTTTTATAATGCAGTTTTGTGTAGTGGAAGGAACAATGGACACAGGGTCAAAAGATTTGAATTCCAATCTTGATTTAATCCTTTGACACCTGTCTGTCTAAGAATAATTACCTAACTAGAGCTGTTCTTCAGTTTTTGCATCTAGAGAGAAACAGTTCATCGTTGTCCTCCCTGCTCCATTGGATGTTAATAAGATTAAATAATGTATGCAAAAATATTTTATAATCACAATTTCACTGTAAGGGGCTTACAGTATAAAAATTTAAAAACCAGTAAACAGTTCTATGCCACCTGCATGTGCAGAGACATATAGGCCCCAGAGAGAGAGAGAATAAGGAGAAAAAGATTTTTTTTTTTTTTTTTTGAGATGGAGTCTCCCTCTGCTGCCCAGGCTGGAGTCTGTGGCACGAACTTGGCTCACTGCTACCTCCACCTCCCGGGTTCAAACAAGGAGAAAAAGATTTTTCTAGAGGACATGGGTTTTATTTGGCTTTGAAAAATGAGTGGTGTCTAGGGAAGAAGAGCATAGAACAGAGTTGAGAGGAGCAATATAATCAGAGTCAAAATAATGGAATGAAAATGCAGTGTGGAAATTATAGTAACACAGGCTCTATTCAAACTTTAGAGGCTCAAAAATTGTCGGGTAGTTTGTGGAGCCTGGAGTTCTGCATGATACCACTGAACTCACATTTATTCCATGTTGTTTTTAAAATTCAAATATGAGTATTATAATTAGTATATGATTTTTCCATCAACAATTCTATGATGTTGTATGATCTCTTACATCCAAAAGATGAGAAAACTGGTCTTATAAATAAGTCCTTGCCCAAGATAAGTTAGCATATACTAGAACTAGGAAATTAGTTTGCAACATTTGACTTTTAAAGCCTTGTACTTTCTTCTGAATGAGGAAAGAACGTTTCTCCACCCTCTACTCCTAAAAGAAATAAGTATGAATGTCAATAGAAAAAAGCAGAGACCTAAGGTGTATTAATCACAGGAATTTTCCCAGTCTATTATTTGACAGAAATCATCCATCTAGTTTCCTTACATTATTTTTTTCTTTCTTAGATATCATGTGTGATTTAATGAAGAAAGAGAATCATTCTTTGGTGAGGGTGTTTATTTTTCAAGGTTTCTCCAGCTTCCGTGAGCACAAGCTCACCCTCTTTGTTGTGTTTCTTACATTGTACATATTCACCCTGGCAGGCAATGTTATTATTGTGAGTATCATTAGTACTGATCATCACCTCCACACCCCTATGTACTTCTTCCTCGGCATGCTGTCAGGTCCAGAGACTGTCTACACCCTTGTCATTATACCAAGGATGCTCTTTAACCTCATAGGCCTGAGTCAGCCCATTTCTTTGGCAGGTTGTGCCACTCAAATGTTTTTCTTCTTACTTTGGCTATCAACAACTGCTTCCTGCTCACAGCAATGGGGTATGACTGCTATGTGGCCATCTGCAGCCCCTTGAGGTACTCAGTCGTCATGAGCAAGAGCGTGTGTATGCAGCTGGTGTGGGAGGCCTGCAGCATTGGCCTAATTGTAGCAATGACACACCTGTCAGCTGTATTCAGGCTGCCTTTCTGTATTCCAAAGGTGCTCCACTTCTTCTGTGTCATCCGACCTGTGATGAAGCTCTCCTGCATTGACACCACAGTCAATGAAATCCTGACTATGACCATCAGTGTGCTGGTGATCCTGATTCCCAAGGGCTTGGTTTTCATCTCTTACATCCTCATGATTTCTACCATCCTCAAGACTGCATCTTCTGAAGGCAGGAAAAAGGACTTTGCCACCTGTGCTTCTCATATTACTGTAGTTATTGTCCACTACAGCTGTGCCTCCATTGCCTACTTCAAGCTCAACTCAGAAAACACTAGAGATCAGGATCAGCTGATATCAGTGACCTACACTGTCATTACCCCCCTACTGAACCCTGTGGTGTACACTCTGAGGAACAAAGAGGTCAAAGACGCTCTGTGCAGAGCAATAGGTCAAAAACTCTCCTAACAGAAGAGGCCCATTTCAAATAGAGTCTTAGAAGATTTTTTAGAGAAGAAAAAGTGGAACAGTGTGCACGGTCAATAGAGTTAAAAATTTGAAGCCTGTCAAGCAGTGGTTGGGCAAGAGGAGGAGAAAACAAAAGGATTCAGCCACTTGAGAAGGGGGAAGGTTCTCCAAAGCACGGCAGGTCTCCATCTCATAAGAGAACAGGGATATTATAGGGTACAAATGCAGAAGAAAGAACTCAGTGGTGTTGGAAAGTAGAAGGGTTGTGTGAGCAGCATGGGACAGAATGAAATCAGGAGAGCAGACAGAGTTAATGAGGGGAGGCTGCTCTAGGGCAAGGTTCAAGTTTTTTTTGTTGTTGTTTTTTGCTGTTTTTTGTTTGTTTGTTTTTCTGAGACAGAGTCTCACTCTCTCGCTCTGTGGCCCAGGCTGGAGTGCAGTGGCACTTGCCATCTCGGCTCACTGGAAGCTCCGACTCCTGGGTTCAGGCCATTCTCCTGCTTCGGCCTCCCAAGTAGCTGGGACTACAGGAGCCCACTACCACGCCTGACTAATTTTTTAAAAAACATTTTTAGTAGAGACAGGGTTTCACCGTGTTAGCCAGGATGGTCTCGATCTCCTGACCTCATGATCTGCCTGCCTCGGCCTCCCAAAGTGCTGGGATTATAGGCGTGAGCCACCGTGACCGGCCGGTTCAAGTTTTAAATATATTCTGTAACACTGCTTTTTGGATGTGGTGTTTCACCTTACCCATTTAGAGCTAAGTAGATTTAACACCTAATTGAATTAATTTCTTTATGGGAAATTTAAGGTTTTTCAAATTGACCAGTCACCATAAATAAAATGAGTATCAGAGATAATAAGTATCTATAAAATTCAGCAGCCTTTGAAGTCTGGGTCTTTTTTATATAAGTTCCAAGTTGACCATATGAGAAAATGGATATCTAAGTTTTCAGGATCCTGTTTTAGAAATATTTTTGGAAAGTAACTAAAACCCCTTGGTGATAGAGTAAAAGAGGTAGCACCAAGTAATCATATTGCCATTTATTTTATGAGAATATACAAAGGTTGTTGGTGATATTGTATGTGAGTGTCTGAACCCAGGGTAAAGAAATTAAAATTTGCCTTTAGAAATCCTTGCAGAACAGAAAGAACAACTAGTGGATGAGAGTCAAAGAGGGAATCTAGAGCATAGATCATGGATTAATGGAATGAGAGATTTCAGAGGATTAAATGGGTATGGAGAATGTAGCCATCAGGCAACTCAATAATTCAACAAAAGAAAAAGACTCATCAAATCATCAATCCATTTAAAATCCTCTAAGATGTGAACTAATACACCATGCTTCACCAGTCATCTCCACTTCCATCAGCTCCTTTCCCTACAGTCTGTCATCCACATCCACATAGCGCACAACCCAACAATACCTAATGACTGATGGTTTCCCATTTTATTCTCATGCCTTAATACAGCTTATTGTTAATGAAAATCTCTTACTGATGCCCTCACTGCCCACTCATCAGAGTGTTCTCTGGCTCACTTTGAAATAACAACCTGAACACCCCTATTTTTATGAACCCTCTGATGAGATACCCACAAAGAAACAAAAGCACTCCTTTTACTCCTTCACATCACAACCTCCAAACACATATTGATATAAATGACCATAATGAACATTTCCCATAATGTCTTTATGAATGAAAGCATGAAATGGGTAGTGCGTGATGTTGTAACTGGGTGAAGTCTTACCTGGGTGAACAGTTACACCTGCTGTTTAGTGTTTCACTTGTACCAAGTGGTGAGTTTTTCATAGGACACATTCTCCTTTATGTTAATTTCAAAAGTGAGGGCTGTGTTCAAATATATTAATTTCTCAAATAGCCCATTATGGTTTAGTCTTACAAAGATTCAACTACATTTTTGAGGAAATTTATGGTGAAATGCAAGATAATCCAAAATGAAGTTACCCTGTAATTGCCAATGGTCACTTTTACTTTTACTCAGTAAATACAAATATCTTATTTTTATTTCAAATTGTAGTCTCAAAAATACTGCCCTATACCATCAGCCTTCTCAGTAATAGATAATCTATATTTGCAAACTTAGTTACTGAAAATATTAGGCAGAAGTCTTGAGAGATCAGCAGAATGAAGTGGAAAGAACATAACCATTTGAAGAAAAATACTCTATTTTCAGGCCTGGCTCTAATTTTATATACCGTAAATATTTGAATTAACTATTTAATTTCTTTGAGCTTCAGTTTTCTCACCTATAAAACTTATATTCAAAATTTATTGTCAAATGCATGAAATAATAAGTATAAAAATATTATGAAGCAGGGTCAGATATTCTTTATTCTTGTTAGAGTAAAACAGCTACACTCCCCATAAAGTGAATCTTTCCTTATCTGCAAAATGGAGTTACCAGTTGTTACTCTGCTTTTTTCTGTCAGGTTATTGTAAGAATCAAATACACTAGAATAACCACAGTAGAAATTGCTGTGATAACTGGAAAAAGTGTTAAGAAATATTATGTATTATTATCATTATCATCACTGCTATTAGTTAACATAGTCCATATATGTTTACCTCTCTGATTTTTCTTGGCCATTTTATATTATTTTACTAAGTAATTTTGACTCCTACCTTCCTCCCACCTACTTTTAACTTCTAATTGCTATTGCATCTTTCATTAAGTCTGCAGGTCATATTATTTTGGTTCCTTACAAAAGAACATTTCCAAAATTTTGCATTATTTTCTTTTGTTAGCAATTCCAGAAGTTAATGCCTATCGTCCTGCTCCAAATTGAGCATCTTTTTTTTTCCCTACTAGATCAGCGAATGTTAATCTCTTTCCCATGATCCATGCCCCTCAGTACCAAAATGCATGTTATCACATAACCCAGTATGTGTGTTATACACACATACACAAACTGAAATGCAACAGTCACAAAACAGTACTTAGCCTTACTGCATGCAATGCATTTTGATGTTTCTCATTCTAGTCTATTCTGTTCAATTCTTTTTAGTTTTGTAATAATGTTAATGAATAGAAGTGCATCTAATATACATTTTGGCCAAATGCTCAATGCTTGAGAGTTAAAAATCTGTGTTCAGCTGAAGTCAGAGCTGAAGCCCAATATCAACAGACTGTTTTCCTGTGTTACTAAAATAAAATTGAAATCTTGTTTTAAAACAATGAAATTTAATTATTAAACATTTAGTAATTGAGTTTAAACATTTGAATTCTTAGAGGAAGAACATTTAGTCTTCATTGTCAGCTTCTAGAGTCTTCTAGCAGTCATTAAAACACATATTCATGATACTGGGTACATGTTCACTTTTCAACTGAGAAACTGAGATTGGTGGAGCAGCAAAATATCTTGGGGGGAAAATACCTTATTTTTCTCTAACTTTTTTCCTCATATTTTTTGTTAAATATAGATTAAAAATAATTTATCCTGGATATTATCTTTTATGATTTTGGTGGCAAATTAGAATTCTGCTGTAAATTCATCTAGAAAAGTTCAAAAAATTCACTGCTTAAGTGGAATTAAGAAGCTAAAAATTAATACAGTGCTTAAAACTAGCTCAATATTGCCAAATGATTTTAATTTTATAAATACTTATTGACTCTACAAGGCCATAATATGCTTTCTAAAGCTATCTAATAACCAACACACCATCTCTTATATTTATGTGAAATATTCATTTCTTTTCTCATTTATTTTACTACATAAAACCCTTGTTTGTCCAGAAAATTAACAACTTTCACAAATATCATAGATTATTGCATTTTGCTCTTTCAATAATAAATATAATGTATATTTTAATTGACTGATAGAATTTCAACAAATAAAGCATATAAAGCTAACTCTAAGTGAGAGAATGACTGTATTTGACAATGCATTTTCAAATTTTTAAAAATCCAAATGACTCTCTTTATTCAGATTACTGATGCTGTTAGACCGATTAGAGCTAATAAACTGTGGTATCACGTGATCTTTTTTTCATCTAAATATTTAGGAATGCCCAAAAAATGCCACAGAAGAAGGTTTTCAGCTATTGAGTTTAAAGGGTGAAGCCAACATAGCAAACAAATAGCAGATTTTGTCTAAATACCAAAAGCAAATTACACTGATGTATCCCTCGTATGATCCACTACATTCAAGAAAAACAAAGAATATGGACACCATAAGAGAATACTCCAAGTGAGTGACTCACTGAGTTGGCTGAAATGGTAGCAAAGCATCTGAGAAGTAGGCCTCCTCTTCTTTTTATTCTTCTATTCTGAAATGATGGTACATTAATCAGTATTTTTCTGATTCAAAAGCTGTACCTTCTCTGTGAAAAAATTCAGACAACTGTAAGGAAGAAAATGGAACCTCTGGGCTTTGAATGTTTACTATGGCAAACTGAGTATAGGTATCATTTATTCTCTCTATACTCCCCAACTCTGCCCCTACCAAATCCTAGAAGTGATAGGAAAGATTTAAGTAGGATTTTGACTAGTGCTTAAAAACAAAAATGGAATTTCTAATGAACCAGCAACTATGAGGAATGAAAGGAAGACTCGAAACAATGCAGTTAGATTGATAAGCCATCTCAGAAGTATATGAGAGTTAAAAGTAGAGTCCCGTAACAAAAGTTGAGGGTAACGCAAAAGTTATTTCATATCCTGAGGTGAAGAAAAATAAAAATATTTTAGGTCTCCAGGGTAAATTAACAGGGGATATTAGCCCAGAGAAAGTAGTCCTCCCATCACTTCTTGCTCCCAGACAAGCAGAAATAGACAGTGTTGGTGGTTTCCAGTTGAGAACTGCGCTTGGAGAGAGAGGCATGGTAGGGCACAAGAGTTTGGCAATAACAAAGATGTAGGGGATAAAGAACAGGACAAAAATACAGGAGAAAACAACTAGATACTAGAAGTATTGAACTAAAAAGTATTAATATTTTGTTTTTTATAAATGTATTTGTTATAAGAAAAGTAAACTCAAATCTCTCATCTATCATTTAAAGCTTCACATACTGGAAAATACCCACCATTACTTAAAACAAACAAAGTTTTACAAATTATGTTCAATATAATTTAAAAGTAGATAGAATACTGATTAAATGCAGATGTTACATGCCAATTATTTGCTTCTTTTTCTTAAAAACCCTATTAAATTTGAGCTAGGAAGGAAAATAGACTCACATCCATGGCAAAAGAGAATAGAAGATGAAAGCAAATAGAGCTCAACAAAATTTTGGAATCCGGAAAGCCCATTAATAAACCGTTATTGCCTCAGCACAAAGGAGAATGCTGATTAAAGCCTGAGGCAGAGAAAACAACAAAAATGCCAATTTATCACCCAGAATGCCAGAAGTATTCAAAAGCTGAAAGTAGTAAGTATCTCTGAACATAATGCTGTGCAATTGCTCTAACAAACTAGAGTTGCTTGAAAGTTTTTATGACATGTTGCACAATCAGAGCCTCACCCCAACCTCAGCAGAAGGCTGGAGACTTACTTTCCGGAAAGACTTGCAGAGATGAAGTGAAGCAGAGGGTGCTATATAATAATAATTTTTTTAAAAGTGGAGGAGAGGTAAAAGAACATCAGCAAACCTCACAAGATACCAACAATAAGCGTTATAGCTATCAATCAGAAAAGTGAAGGATTTTGCCCTGTGGAAATGAGCATTTCAAGGGCAAAGACTTACAAATCTAGACACTTCAATGTCCTATTTTGAAGTAACCTTACCCTAATAAAACTAGCTACATCACATTACCCAGTTTTATCACACTAGTAAATAAAGCCCAGCAGTCTGCATATCCCACCCCACCACACACACACATATACTTGCACACAGAGCTTTCTCACAGTTTGTTAGTACATCACTCTAGTTATGAATGGACTTGAAAGGATCACCATGATTTGAAGAAAGACATTAACATTAAAAAATCAATATAATAAACAAATAACAAAGAAACATGGGAGAAGCAGGGTATGAAGTCTTTTGAAAGATAAGTATTTAACATTTTTAGAAGGATAAGACAAGATAATGGTGAAATAAAGCAGAATATTATACAAAAGCCAAGTTCTGAGAAGCAAAAAGAAATTTTACAAATAAAAAAATACATTAGCAGAGACCATGTGAGGGGAAGATGGCAGAGTAGGGAGCACTAGGAATCTGTTTTCCCACCTAGAAAATAACTGTGCTGGCAGAATCTATCTGATGTAAATATTTGGGAATTACGGAGTCTATTAAAGGCTTGCAACATCCAGAGGAAGGTATGAACTACAGTTCATTCTGGTCAATTTTGGCTCTAAACACAGTTGCAGCTACCCACCTGCCCACAACCAGCCACTTGGAAGACAATCTTGCACCTGTGCTGGGAGCAACCTGCACACAGCTTGCAGGAGCCAGGGTTACCCTGTCTTCCAAATGTCAGGGATCTGTGCTCTGATCACTGATTGTTACTTCCGATCGTAGACATACAAATAAAGAAGTAAGAGTTGTTGCATCTCCCCTGTGTTATTGCCAGCTCCTCCTTCAGCTGATGTGACTACCAGGGGATTTAAAGGGTCAGCACCTCTCCTTCAGTTTTATTTTTCTCTGTTTTTCTTTGGAGAACCAGACATTAAAGACTAGAACATTGAAAACCAACTGCATTTACAGGGAAAATCAGAAAGTAATCATCCATGCTCAGGGCAGGGTGCAGGCTCAGAAAAGACTTCAGAAGACCTTAAGTTTATAACCCAGGCTGATCTTTGGGACAAAGTTTACAATAACAAGAACAACAATAATAAAAATAACAAAAAACAGCAAACTCTGGGAAAGAAAATAATCTAATTTCTAGAGTTACCACATTATTAGATTCATGTCCAAAAATCAATAAACAATGAAAATGTTTAAAAAACAGGAAAGTATGTCCCATTCAAAGAAAAAAAATAAATTAACAGAAACGTTCTCTCAAAAAGACATAATGACAGGTCTACTAGACAAAAACTTTAAAACAATTGTCTTAAAGATGCTCAAAGAGCTAAAGGAAGATATAGGGAAAGTCAAAAAATGCCATATGAAAAATTAGAAAAATTAAGAGAAAACCTAAAAGGAAAAAGAAATATTAGAGCTGAAAATTGCAATAAGTAAAATGAAAATCCATTCAAGGAAGTAAAATATTTGAGCAGGCAAAAGAAAGAATCAGCAACTTGAAGACAGGACAATGAAAATCACTGAGTCTGGGGAAAAAAAAGTTGAAGAAAGGTAAACAGGGCCTCAGAGACCTATGAAACACTATTAAGTGGACCAGTATACATGCTGGGAGTTTCAGAAGGAAAACGGATAAAGGGGTTGGGAGACTATCTCAGAAATAATGATGGAAAACTTTCCAAATTTGGTGAAAGACATTAATATAAATATGCAAGAAGCTTAATAAAGTATAGACTCATACCAATACACATTATAAGCAAACATTCAAAGGCCAAAGACAAGACTATTTTCATAACAGCAAGAAAAAGCTACTCGTCACATGCAAACTATCCTCAGTAAAATTGTCATCAGACTTTTCGTTAGAAACTTTGGAGGTCAGAAGGCAGTAGGCCAATATATTCAAAGGGCTAAATGAAAAGAACGTCAACATAGAATTCTATATCCATCAAAACTTTCCTTCAAAAGTAAAATAAAATTAAAAAAAAAACTTTTTATTTTTTATTTCAGTATGTTTTTAGGGGGACTGGTGGTGTTTGGTTACATAAATAAGTTATTTAGTGGTGATTTATGATGCTTTGGTGCACCCATCACCTGAGCAGTGCACACTGTACCCAATGCGTAGTCCTTTATGCCTCACCACCTTCCACCCTTTCCTCTGAGTCCCCAAAGTCCAATTTATCATTCTTATGCCTTTGCATCCTCACAGCTTAGCTCCCACATATGAGTGATAACATGTGATGTTTACTTTTCCATTCCTAAGTTACTTCACTAAGAATAATAGTCTCCAATTTCATCACAGTTGCTGCAAATGTGATTATTTTGTTTCTTTTTATGGCTGAATAGTATTCCATGATGTGTGTGTGTGTGTATAGTTGACCACATTTTCTTTATTCACTTGTTGAGTGATGGCATTTAGGCTGGTTTCATATTTTTGCAATTGCAAATTGTGCTGCTATAAACATGTGTATGCAAGTATCTTTTCTGTATAATGACTTCTTTTCCTCTGGGTAAATATCTAGTAGCAGGATTGCCAAATCAAGTGAAAAATCTACTTTTAATTTTTAAAGGAATCTCCACACAGTTTTCCATAGTGGTAATACTAGTTTATATTCCCACCCACAGTGTAGAAGTGTTACCTTTTCATTGCATCCATGTCAACATCTATTATTTTTTTGAATTTTTGATTATGGCCATTATTGCAGGAGTGAGGTGGTATTGCATTGTGGTTTTGATTTGCACTTCCCCAATAATTAGTGATGTTGAGCCATATGCTTGTTTTCCATTTGTATATCTTATTTTGAGAAATGTTTTTTTATGTCCTTAGCACACTTTTTGATGGGATTGTTTGTTTTATTCTTGATGATTTGTTTGAGATTTTTGTAGGTTCTGGATATTAGCCCTTTGGCAGATGTATACATTGTCAAAATTTTCTCCCACTCTGTGGGTTGCCTTTTAACTCTGCTTATTTTTTCTTTTGCTGTATAGAAGCATTTTAGTTTAATTAAGTCCCATCTATTTATCTTTGTTTTTGTTGAATTTGCTTTGGCGCTCTTGGTCATGAAGTCTTTGCCTAAGCCAATGTCTAAAAGTGCTTTTCTGATGTTATCTTCTAGAATCTTTAGGGTTTCAGGTTTTAAATTTAAGTCTTTTATCCATCTTGAGTTGATTTTTTTGTAAAGTGAGAAATGAGGATCCAGTTTCATTCTTCTACACGGTGCTTGCCAATTATCCCAGCACCACTTGTTGAGTAGGGTGTCCTTTCCCCACTTTATGTTTTTGTTTACTTTGTCAAAGATTCCCAAAGTAACAAAAGCTGAGAGAGCTGGTTGCCACTAGACCAACCTGCAAGAAATGCTCAAGGTAGTCCTACAGAGTAAAATGAAAGGAAACTAGATAGTCACTCAAAGCGAAATAATTAAAAATCTCAATAAAGGTAAATACATGGACAATTATAAAAACTATTATTTTAACAATGGTTTGTAACTCACTTTTTGCTCTCTACATTATTTAACTAACCAATACATTAAAAATATTTATCTAAAAGTTAGTATTATTGCATCTTTGGTTTATAACTTCACAACTTGTTTTCCACATAATTTAAGAGACTAATGCATTTTAAATGATTATTAATTTATTGTTTTGGATACACAGTGTATAAAGATAAAATTTTGTGACATCAACAGACAAAAGATTTGAAGATGGAACTGTTAAAGGAGCAAGTTTTTGTATGTTATTGAAATTAAGCTGATATAGATTCAAATTTGAGTGTTATAACTTTAGGGCATTAAATGTAGTCTCCATGGTAGCCACATATCTTAGAGATATTGTGGGTTTGGTTTCAGACCACTGCAGTAAAGTAAATATCACAATAAAGTGAGTCACACAAATTTTTGGCTTCTCAATGAATATAAAAGTTATGTTAAACTATACTGTAGTTTATTAAGTGTGTAATGGAATTATGTCTTAAAGACAATGTACAGACCTCGATTTTAAAATACATTACTGTTTTTAAAAATGCTAACAATCATCTGAACCTCCAGCGAATCTTTGTGCTGGTAGAAGAGTTTGCCTTAATGTTGATGGCTGTTACTGAGCAGAGTGGTGGTTGCTGAAGATTGGGGTTGCTGTGCCAATTTATTAAAATGAGACAACAATGCAGATTACCACATCAATTGATTTTTTTTAGAGACAAGGTCTTGCTCTGCCATCCAAGCTGTAGTACAGTGCTGTAATCATAGATCACTATAAAGTCCTGAGCTCAAGAGATCCTCCCGCCTTGGCCTCTTAAAAAGTTGGGACTACAGGTGTAAGACACCACACCTGGCCAATTTTACTTATTTATTTGTAGAAATGGGGTCTCATTACATTGCCCTGGCTGGTCTTGAACTTCTGGCGATAAGCTATCTTCCTGCCTCCACCTCCCAAAGTGCTGGGATAACAGGTGTGAATCACCATGTTCAGGCTTAATTGACTCACAAAATATTTCTCTGTAGCATGCAATGCTGTTTGATGTCACTTGACCCACAATAGAATTTCTTTCAAATTGGAAGTGAATTCTCTCAAACCCTGCCATTTCTTTAACAACTAAGCTTAGGGAATATTTTAAATCATTTGTTGTCATTTTAGTAATGTTCACAACCTCTTCACCAGGAGGAGACTCTATCTCAAGAAACTACTTTATTTGCTTATCCATAAGAAGCAATTCCTCATTTGTTAAAGTTTGATTATCAGAAGGCAGCAATTCAGTTACATCTTCGAGCTCCACTTCTAACTCTAGTTTTCTTCCCATTTCCACCACGTCTACACCATGAAAATTGAAATAAGCTCCCTCTAAACTCCTGTTAATGCTAATATTATGACCTTTTCTCATAAATCATGAATGTTCATAATGACATATAGAATGGCAATTTCTTTTCAGAAGGTTTTCAATTTACCTCACCCAGATCCATCAGAGGAATCATTATCTATGGCAGCTATTACCTCATTAAATATATTTTTGAATAATGAAACTTGAAAGTCAAAATCACTTCTTGATAGATGACCTGAAGAATGAATGTTGTGTTAACAGGCATGAAAACATTAATCTCCTACCACATCTACACCAGAACTTTTGGGTGACTAGGTACATTGTCAATATTTTGAAAGATATCTTTTTTTTTTTTTTTTCTCCTGAGCAGTAGATCTTAAGAGAGACTTACAATATTCAGCAAACCATGGTTTAAACAGATGTGTTGTAATTCAGGCTTTGTTCTTCCATTTATAGAGCACAGGCAGAGTAGATTTAATATAATTCTTAAGGGTGTTAGAATTTTCAGAGTGGTAAAAAACCATTGACTTCAACTTAAAGTCAACATCTGCATTCATCCCCTAACAAAAGAGCCACTTGTCCCTTGAAGCTCTGAAGCCAAGCATTGGCTTCTCCTCTGTAGCTATGGAAGTCCTAGACAGCACTGTCTTCCAATGGAAGGCTATTCTTAAAATATGTTATTTAATGTAGCCATCTTCATCAATTATCTTAGTTATATTTTCTGGATCATTTGCTCTAATTTTTGCATCAGCACTTGCTGAATTACTGTGAACTTTTATGCTATGGAGACAACTTATTTCTTTAAATTTTATAAACCAAATTCTGCTAGCTTAAAATCTTCTTCTGCAGTCTCTTCACCTCTCTTAGCCTTCGTAGAAGTAAAGAGACTTAGGGTCTTGTTCTTAATTAGGCTTTAGCTTAATGGAATGTTATGACTGGTTTGCTCTCCTATACTGACTTCTAAAAGTTTCTTCATATCAGCAATAAGGCAGTTTCACTTTCTTATTTGTGTGTTAACTGAAGTAGCAAATTTAATTTCCCTCAAGAATGTTTTTCTTTGCATGAACATCTTGGCTAACCATTTAGCACAAGAGGCCTAGATTTTGGCCTATCTCAGTTTTTGACCAGCCTTTCTCACTAAGCTTAACTATTTCTAGCTTTTGATTTAAAGTGAAACACACTCAGCTCTTTCACTTAACCACTTAAAGTTGATTGTAGGATTACTAATTCGTCAATTTTCAATATTGTTATGTCTTAGTGAATAGGGAGGCCACAGGAGAAGCAGAAAGATGGGAAAATGGCCAGTCAGTGGAGCAGTCAGAACACATACAACATTTATCAATTAAGTTTGCTGTCTTATATAGGTTCAAACAAAACAATTATAATAGTAACATCAAAGATCACTTACCAAAGATCACAATAGCAGATATAATAATGATGAAAAAGTTTAAAATATTATCAGAATTA
Source organism: Theropithecus gelada (assembly GCF_003255815.1). Lineage (NCBI taxonomy): Eukaryota > Metazoa > Chordata > Mammalia > Primates > Cercopithecidae > Theropithecus > Theropithecus gelada. Next base: position 24,911,229 of record NC_037668.1, read on the forward strand.
CTCAAATGTGATACAGAGACATGAAGTGAGCACACTGTTGAAAAAGATGGTGCTAATAGCCTTGCTCAATACAAGATTGCCACAAACTTTCAATTTGTAAAAAACACAGTATCTGTGAAGTGCCATAAAACAAAGTGCAGTAAAATAAATTGTGCCTGTACTATAGAATATATACAGAAAGAAATGAGAAAACAGTTTAATCTTTTCACTGTAAAAAATTATCTAGACACAAAAGAAGACTGCAATGCAGGAAATGAGGGACAAAAAACCTATAAGGCATGTAGTAAACAAATAAGAAATGACAGGAGTAAGTTCCTCTTTATCAGTAATTACTTTAAATGTAAATGGATGAAACTCCCTAATCAAAAGATCAGATTGGTAGAATGGATTAAGAAAATATGCTCCAATTGCATGCTGTCTACAAAACACTCTCTTTAGATCCAAAGGCAAATATATATTAAAAATAAAATGAGAGAAAAAAGATTTTATACAAATAATAACCAGAAGAGAGCAAATATGGTTGTATCAATTTCAGATGAAACAGGCTCTAAGTAAAAAAAAAATTACAAGAGACAAAGAAGGACATTAAATATTAACAAAAGACTTAATACAGAAAGAAGATGTAACAATTGTAAACATTTAAGCACCTAATGATATTTAAGCACCTAATATATATACATATGTATGAAAAGTTGATGGAATTGAAGGGAGAAATAGGCAGTTCTACAATAATAGTTGAAGACTTCACTATCCCACTCTCAAAAATAGATAGAAAAATCAGACAAAAGATAAGTCAGAAAATAGATTATTTGAACAGCACAATGAACCAACTAGATCTATCAGACATATTACTCAATAATAATAGCATACACATTCTTCTCAAGTGCAAGTGGGGCATTTTCCAGATTAGACCACAAATTAAGTCTCAGTAAATTTTAAAATATAGATATCATACAATGTATCTGTTCTGACAACAGCAGGATGAAATTAGATATCAATAACAAAAGTAAAACTGGAAAGTGCATAAATTTCTGGATATTAAAAAACATGCTCTTAAATAATCAATGGATTAAAGAGGAATCACAAAGAAAATTTGAAATTATTTAGCAACATTTGAAAATGGAAACACAACATACCAAAGTTTATGGAATGCAGCTAAAGCGGTGTTAAGGAGAAAACTTCTTCCAACAAACAAAACTCCAAGTGAGGAGAGGAAGAAAATAATAAAGATTAGAACAGAGATTAGTGAAACAGACAATAGAAAAACAATAGAGAAAATCAATAAAATTAAAAGTTGGCTTTTTGGAAATTTAACAAAACTGACACACCTTTAGCTAGATGGACTAAGAAAAACGGAAGAAGACTCAAGTTACTAAAATCAAACGAAAGTGGAGACATTACTACTCATTCTATAGAAATAAAAAGGATTAGAGGTACTATGAACAATTGTACGTCAACAAATTGGATAACTTAAATGAAATGGTTTGTGAACACAAAATCTATAACAACTAAATTAAAAGGAAACAGAAAATCTTAATAATGTAAGGATATTGAAGCAGTAATCAAAGATCACCTAGCACAGACAAGCTCTGAATTTGATGGCTTCACTTCATTGGCAACTTTATAAAGAAGAACTAAAACCAATTCTCAAACTTTTTCAATAATTTGAAAAGGAAAAAACTCTTTCTACCTCCTTCTCTAAGTCCAATTTTACCCTGATACCAAAGCCAGACAAAGACAGTAGAATAAAAGAAAACTACAAACCAATATCCTTTATTAACATTAATGCAAAAATCCTCAATAAAATGCTAACAGACTGAAATAAGCAACGTATTATAAAGATTATACAATATGACCATGTGAGATTTGTTCCTGGATGTATAAATGGTTTAATATATAAAAATTGGTCAATATAACACATTAACAAATGAATGGAAGAAAACACAAACACCTCAATTGATGAAGAAAAAGCATTTGGTAAAATTCAACACTCTTTCATAATAAAAACTTAACAGACTATTAACAGACGGAAACTACCTCAACTGAATAAAATTTGTATGTAAAAAATCCACAGTACACATTATCAGTGGTAAGAGTGAAAATTTTTTCTCTAAGATCAGAAGCAATGCAAGAATACCCACTTTTGACATACCAATTTCACATAGTACTAGAAGACTTAGTCAGATAAATGAAGCAACAAACAGAAACACGAGGCATCCAAACTGGAAAAAGAGAAGTAAAATTATCTATTCACAGACTATATAATTGTATACATATAAAACATTGTAGATTCCACAAAACAATCTATCAGAACTATTAAATAAATTCTGCAAAGTGCAGGATACAAAGTCAACACAAAAAAATCAGTTACATTTCTATATACTAACAATGAAAAATCTGAAAAGACAATTATAAAAACAATCTCATTTACAATATATCAAAAAGAAAAAAATACTTAGAAATTAATTTAGTCATGGAAGTGAAAGACTTGTACAATTAAACTACATAACTTTCCTGAGAGAAATTAAGGACAGCCTAAGTAAATGGAAGTATATTCCATATTCATGAATTGGGAGACTTATCATTGTTAAGATGTCAGTATACCCAATGCCACCTACAGATTAAATGCATTTCCTACCAAAATTTCAATGACTTTTTTTGAAAAAATAACAAACATTCATTCTAAAATTTATATGAAATATTGAGGAACCCCAAATAACCTAATCAATCTTGAAACAGAAGAACAAAGCTGGAGGATTTACACATACTGACTTGGAAACTACTACAAAGCTATAATAATCAAAGCATTGTGGCATTGGCATAATTATACGCATACTGGTAAATGGAAGAGAATAAAGAACTCAGGAAACAGTTCCAACTTATGTGGTTAAATGATTTTTATAAGGGTGCCAAGATCATTCACTGGGAAAAGGACAGTCTTTCCAACAATGCTGGGAAAACTGAATTTCCACAAGCAAAACAATGAAGCTGAACCCTTACCTAACATTATATACAAAAATTAACTCAAAATGGATCAAAGACTTAAAGGCTTGGTGGAAGAAATTTCTAAGAAGCAAAGTATTCAAGAAGTAGCATGGCTGCTTCTAACAGCCTATGCTCAGATGTGGGAGCAAAAAAAGTAAGTTGGAAATTATATTTAAAGGAAAGCAGAGAGTAAATTTTGAAAAATTTGCAGCCTAGCCATGTGGCAGAGAAATAGAAAGCTTTTTTTAGGAAAAGAGTTCAAACAGGCTCTAGAGAAATGACATTTTAGAGATATTTGCATAAATAAAAAGAAGCCAAGTGCTGATAGCCAAGACAATGGGATAAAGGACTTGAAAGGATTTTAGAAACCTTCACAACAACTCCTGCCATCAAAGATTCGGAGGCCTAGAAGTGGAAAATGGTTTCATAGACCAGACCCAGAACCCTGCTGCCCTGTATAGCCTCAAGAAACTGCTCTCTGAATCCCAGCTGCACTGTCTTCAGCATTGGCTCAAAGGGCCCCAGATACAGGCCCAGCTGCTGCTTCAGAGCATGAAAGCCATAAGCCTTGACAGCTTTCATGTGGTGTTAAGCCTTTGGGTGTACAGAGTGCAAGAGTTGAGGCTTGGGAGTCTCTGCCTAGGTTTTAGAGAATGTATGGAAAAGCCTGGGTGTCCAGGCAGAAATCTGCTGCAGGGAGCCCTCATGGAGAACCTTTACCAGAACAGTGCAGAGGGGAAATGTTGGGTTGAAACTCCCACATAGAGTTCCCCCTGGGGCACTGCCTAGTGGAGGTGTGAGAAGAGGGCCATCATCTTCCAAATCCAAGAATGGCAGATACACTGACAGCTCACGTCCTTCACCTGGAAAAGCCACAGGTGCTCAACTCCAGTTCATGAGAGCAGCAGTGAGGGCTGAACCTTGCAAAGACACAGGGACAAAGTTGTCCAAGGCCTCAGGAGCTCATCTTTTGCACCAGTTTGACCTGGATGTAAAACACAGAGTCAAAGAAGATTATTTTGGAGATTTAAGATTTAATGACTATACTGATGGGTTTTGAATATACATAGGGCCTGTAGCCCCTTTCTGTTTTCCAATTTCTCCCTTTTGGAGTGGGAATATTTACCTAATGCTCATACTCCCATTATACCTTGGAAGTAACTAACTTATTTTTTATTTTACAGGCTCATAGGTGGAAGAAACTTGCCTTGTCTAAAATGACACTTTGAACTTTTGACTTTTGAGGTAATGCTGAAATGAGTTAAGACTTTAAGGGGCTATTGGTAAAGCAATGTATTAGTCTATTCTCACACTGCTAATAAAGACGTACCCGAGACTGGGTAATTTATAAAGAAAAGAGGCTTAATTGACTCACAGTTCAGCATGACTTGGGAAGCCTCAGGAAGCTTACAATTATGATGGCAGTGGAAGCAGACATGTTCTTCTTCACATGCCAGCAGGAAGGAAAATGAGAACTGAGCAAAGTGGGAAGCCCCTTATAAAACCATCAGATCTTGTGAGAACTCATTCACTATCCCAAGAACAGTATGAGGGAACACAATCCCATGATTCAATTATTTCCACCTGGTCCCACCCTTGATCCATGGGGATTCTTACAATTCAAGATGAGATTTTGGGTAGATACACAGCCAACCATATCAAGCAATAACTGTATTCTGAAATGTAAGGAGGACATGAGATTTGGGAGGGGCCAGGGGTCGTATGATATGGAGGGAGGGTCCAGGGGTCGTCTGGATATTTTTCCCTGGAAAAATCTCATGTTGGATTGTAATCCCCAATGTTGAAGGCGGGACTGGATAGGAAATAATTGGATCATGGGGGAGTGGATTTCTCATGAATGGTTTAGTACCATCTTCTTGGTGGTCTTATTGTGATAGTGAGTAAGTTCTCACAAGATCTCATTGTTTAAAAGTGTGTGGTTCCTTCTCTCTCTCTTTCTCTCTCTCTCTCTCTGTGTGTGTGTATGTGTGTGTGTGTGTGTCTCTTGCTCCTGCCACATGGGACACCTACTTCCCCTTTGTCTTCTTCCATGATTTTAAGTTTACCGAGGCCTCTCTAGAAGCAGATGTCTGTGTTATGCTTCCCATACAGTCTGTGGAACCATAAGCCAATTAATGTTCTTTTCTTTATAAAATACTGAGTGTTGGTTATTTCTTTATAGCAATGTGAGAACAGCCTAATACACTCAATATCACTAAACTTTATGGAAATGCAAATCAAAACTTCAATGAGATACTACCTCACATCATTAGAATGACTATTACCAAAACAAAAAACAACAAACAAACAAACAAAAAAAACAGAAAATAACAAATATTGGCAAAGATATAGAGAAATAGAACCATTTAGCATTGCTGGTAAGAATGTGATATGAGACACCTGTTGTAGAAAGCAGTATTAAAGTTCCTCAAAATTTAAAAATACAGTTACCATATGATACAGCAATACCACTTCTAATTATATAACCAAAAGAATTGAGAGTAGAATCCTGAAAAGACAAATGTGCATCCATGTTTATAGCAGCATTATTCACAATAACTAAAACACTGAAGCAATAAAGTGTCCATTGGTGGAAGAATGGATAAACAAAATGTGTTATAGACATATGATGGAATATTATTCAGCCTCTAAAAGGAAGGAGTTCCTCTTAAAGGAATTCCTTTAAAAGGAAATTATTATTTCATTTAATTATTAAATTATTTTCTATTATTATTAAAATATTAATAACATGGATGAACCTTGAGAACATTAACGCTTAGTAAAATCAGTGAGCCACAAAAAGGCAAATATTGTATAACTCCACGTATGTGAGGTACTTAGAGCTCTCAAAGTCATTGAAACAGAAGTAGAGTGGTGGTTCCCAGGAACCAGGGAAAGGGAGAAATGGAGTCATATGCTTTGGCTGTGTCTCCACCCAAATCTCATCTTGAATTGTAGTTCCCATAATGTCCACATCCCATGGGCAGTGATTGAATCACAGTGGAGGTCACCATCATGCTGCTGTTCTCATGATAGTGAGTGAGTTCTCATGAAATCTGATGGTTTTATAACGGGTTTTACCCCTTTTGTCTGGCACTTCTTTTTTGCCTGCTACCATGTAAGATGTGCCTTTGCTCCTCCCTTACCTTCAGCCATGATTGTGTGGCCTCCCCAACCATATGGAATTGTGAATTCATTAAACCTCTTTTCCTTTATAAATTACCCAGTCTCAGGTATGTCTTTATTAGCAGTGTGAGAACAGAGTAAATTGGTGCCAGTAGAGTGGGGTGTTGCTGTAAAGATACCCAAAAATGTGGAAGCAACTTTGAAACTGGGTAACAGGCAGAGGTTGGGACAGTTTGGAGGTCTCAGGAGAAAATAGAAAAATGTGGAAAAGTTTGGAACTTCCTAAAGACTTGTTGAATGGCTGTGACCAAAATGCTGATAGTGATATGGACAATAATATCCAGGCTGAGATGGTCTCAGATGGAGATGAAAAACTTCTTGCGAACTGCAGTAAAGGTCACTCTTGCTATGCAAAGAGACTGATGGCATTTTTTCCTTGCTCTAGAGATCTGTGGAACTTTGAGTGTGAGAGATGATATAAGGTATCTGGCAGAAAAAAAAGATTCTTAGCAGCAAAACATTCAAGAGAAAGCAAAAGTTTGAAAAATTTGCAAAATGACAATGCAATAAAAATTAAGAAACCCTTTTCTGGGAAGCAATTCAAGCCTGCTTCAGAAATTTGCATGAGAAACAAGGAGCTAATGTTAATCACCAAGACAATGAGGAAAATGTCTCCAGGGCATTTCAGAAAGCTCCATGGGAGCCCCTTCAATCACAGGCCTAGAGGCCTAGGAGGAAAAATGATTTTGTGGACTGGACCCAGGACCCCTCTGCTATGTGGAGCCTAGGGATTTTGTGGCCCTGCATCCCAGATGCTCCAGCTATGGCTAAAAGAGGCCAAGGTACAGCTCAGACCATGGCTTCAGAGAGTGTAAGCCCCAAGCCTTGGCAGCTTCCACGTGGTGTTGAGCCTGTAAGTGCACAGAAGTTAAGAATTGAGGCTTGGAAACCTCTGCCTAGATTTCAGAGGATGTGGAGAAACAAGTAAATGTCCAGGCAGAAGTTTGCTGCAGGTGTGGAGACTTCATGGGGAACCTCTGCTACAGCAGTGTGAAAAAGAAATGTGGGGTTGGAGCCCCCACACAGAATCCCCACTGGGGCACTGCATAGTGGATCTGTGAGACGAGGGCCGCCATCCTCCAGACCCCAGAATGGTAGATCATCCAACAGCTTTTACCAGGTGCCTGGAAAAGCTGCAGACACTCAAGACCAGCCCATGAAAGCAGCCAGAAAGGGAGCTGCATCCTGGAAAGCCACAGGAGAGGAGCTGCCCAAATCTATGGGAGTCCACCACTTGCATCACCACACTTTGGATGTGAGACATGAAGTCAAAGGAGATCATTTTGGAACTTTATGGTTTAATGACTGCCCTATTGGATTTTGGACTTGTATGAGGCCTGTAGTCCCTTCATTTTAGCCAATTTCTCCAATTTGGAATGAGTGTATTTACCCCATGCCTGTACCCCAATTGTACCTAGGAAGTAACTAACTTGCTTTTGATTTTACATGCTCATAGGCAGAAGGGACTTTCCTTTACTCAGATGAGACTTTAGACTTGGAATGAGTGAAGACTTTGGGGGCTGTTGGGAAGGCATGATAGTGTTTTGAAATGTGAGGACATGGGATTTTGGAGGGGCCAGTGGTGGAATGATATGATTTGGCTCTGTGTCCCCACCTAAATATCATCTTGAATTGTAGTGTCCATAATCCGCAAGTGTTGCAGGAGGCAAATGGGAGGCACAATGGGAGGTAATTAAATCATGGTAGAGGTTACCCCATGCTTCTGTTCTTGTGATAGAGAGTGAGTTCTCCTGAAATCTGATGGTTTTATAAGGGATTTTTCCCCCTTCTGCTCAGCACTTCTCTCTTGCCTGCTGCCATGTAAGACATGCCTTTGCTCCTCCTTCACCTTAAGCCTTGATTGTGAGGCCTCCGCAGCCGTGTGAAACCGTGAGTTCTTTGAACTTTTTTTCTTTTAAATTACCCAGTCTCGAGTATGTCTTTATTAGCAGCATGGGAACAGACTAATACATGAAGAGTTATTGCTCAATGGATATAGAGATTCAGTTATACAAGATGAAAGGAGTTATGGAAACAAATGATGTTTGAAAGTTACACATTTGACAATGAGTTACTATCCAAAATGTATAGAAAACTCAAAGAACTCAATAGCAAATAATAAAATAGTAATTTCTAAATGGATAGAAGACGGATAGACATTTCTCAAAAGAATACATAAAAATGTCCAACGAGTATATGAAAAAAATGCTAATTATCACTAATCATCAGGAAAATGCAAATCAAAATCACAATAAGATGTCATCTTATTATATTAGAATGGTTATTATTTAAAAAGTCAGAAACGACAAGTGCTGGCAAGGATACAGAAAACAGGAAACCCTTATACACTGAGGGTGGGAATGTAAATTAGTCTGTACAACCATTAGGGAAAATAGAAGAAAGGTTCCTCAAAAAATCAAAAATAGAACTATAATGTGATACAGCAATCCCACTACTGAGCATGTAACCAAAGAAAATGAAATTAGTATGTTGAAGAGATAGCTACACTACCATGTTTATTGTTGCCCTGTTCACAATAGCCAAGATATGGAATGAACTAAGGGTCCATCAGTGGACAAATGGATAAAGAAATGTGGCATATATACACAATGGAGTAGTATTCATCCATGCAAAAAATGAAATCCTGTTCTTTGCAGCAAAGCAGCTGAACCTGGAAGACATTATGTTAACTAAAATGAGCCAGGTACAGAAAGACAAATGCCATATAATCATTTCTGGAATCTTAAAAAAATTGATCTCACAGAAGTGTAGAGTAGAGTAGAGTAGTGGCTACCAGAGGCTTTGGAAGGTGAGCTTGAAGGGAAGATGGATAGAGGTTGGGCAAAGGGTACATAAATACAGTTAGATAGGAGGAATACATTTTAAAGATCTATTGTACAGCAAGGCAACTATAATAATGACAATTTACTGTATTCTTGAATAATGCAAAGAGAGAGAATGTTAAGTGTTAGCACAAAAAGGATAACTGTGAGGCAATACAACTGTTCATTAACTAAAATTACTCATTACACATGTACATATAGTTCAAAACATCATGTACAAGACAAATGCCTGCAATTTTTCTGTCAAATAAAAACATTTTAAAAATTTTTAAAATTTAAACAAAAAGAAGACATAGAAAAAGAACAAAATAAACCCAAGGTAAAATGAAATAAGATGATAATAAGATGAAAATTTAATAAATAAAAATTAAATAAACATATCTTAAAATGATTTAATAAAAATTACAACAAAAATAGGTCTTGAAAAGATTATTGACATATAACCTTTGGTAGGCATGATGAAAAGCAAATGGCAGAAGGACCACTTACAATAAAAATACTTCCCAAAAAGGACATAACTAAGAATACAAATAAAATTTTTAAAATTGTCAGATAATAGCATGGAAAGCTTTAAATCAATAAATTTGAAAATGTAGATTAAATGTACAATTTATTTAAAATATAAATTTACACTATTGACCTGAGATAAATTAGGAAATAAACACACAAATAAGCCAAAACAAATAAAAATAATTGTTAAAACATACATTGCATACCCACTCAAGAGAAAGGCATGAGAACAGATGCTTTTCCAGGCTAGTTTATCAAATCTTTTAAGAGAAAGATATGCAAATTATTTCAGGTCACACAAAAAGAATCTCCTCAACACAAATCATAAGGCCACTAGCCTCCAAAACCCTTATATTTTTACAAGATATAGGCAGTTAAAAATAAAAATTAAATACCTTTGTCACCTATAGATTGGAGCAAATATTCTAAATAGAATTTTAACTAAAGGAATCTATAGTTAAATTAAGCATGTCCAAATGTGTTTAAGCTAGAAAGACAAGGGTGACTCAACATTAAAAAATATATTAACATAATTTACTATCTCAAAAATTAAAGAATAAAACACATGATTATCTCAAAGGATGAAGAAACTTAAAAATATTACAGACTCAACACATAATTGATTTTAATCATTTTTGCCAAACAGAGGCTAGAAAGGAACTTTCTTTTCCTATGAGTAGCTGTCAGAAATCTAGGCCAAATATCAAACTTCATGACAAAACATTTTGAGCATTCCAACTAAAGTCAGAAAAAGACAAAAATAAATATACATGGATAAAAAAAGACAGTATAATTTTTTTCTACTCTTTTCTTCTGTTCGATTAAAAATGCAACTGCAAAAAGAAATAACTACAAAAATGTGTTGATAAATTTGTATAAAGATGTTATATGTATAACAATAATTGTGCAAAGAGAGATGAGGGAATGGAGTCATATTTCAGTAGTTTTTGTACACTAAGCAAATTAATAGGAATAGGAATAGGAAATAGATTATTGCAAAGTAACAAGTTAATTATAATCCTTGAAGCAACCACTAAGAAAATATTTAAATATTTAAATCTAGTAAAAATGTTATTTAAATTGTGAAACTAGAAAATATCTATTTAAATGTAAAAAAGGCAATAATGGAAGACTAGAGGAGTAAAAAGGCATGACATATGGAATAAAAAGGATAAAAAGGTGAACATAAATCCTACCTGTTCAGTAACTACTTTAAAAAGAAATAAGTTAAATCATCCAATCAATAGGCAGTGATTGACAGAGTACATTTAAAAATATGATTCAACTGTATGTCTCTCTACAAGAGACAGACTACAGATTCAAAGGCATAAACAGGTTATAAGTAAAAGGATGGAATAAAATATGTCATGTAAACAGGTGCCTAAAAAGATCTATGGCTACATATTAATATCAGAGAAAATAGATTTCAAGGCCAAAATTGTTATAAGAGAAAAGAAGGATACTTTATAGTTGTAAAAGTTCAATTCATCAGGAAGACTTAACACTTGCAAATTAAATATGCACCTAAAAATAGAGCATCAAAATACATGAAACAAAAACTGACAGATTTGGGCTGAGCATGATGGCTCATGCCTGTAATCCCAGCACTTTGGGAGGCTGAGGCGGGCACATCAATTGAGGCCGGGAGTTCAAGACCAGTGTGGCCAACATGGCAAAACCCCATCTCTACCAAAAATACAAAAATTAACTGGGGGTGGTGTCATGCTCCTGTAATCCCAGCTACACAGGAGGCTGAGGAAGGAGAAGTACTTGGACTCAGGAGGCAGAGGCTGCAGTGAGCTGAGATTGCACCACTGCATGCCAGCCAAGGTGACAGAGATTCTGCTACCAAAAAAAAAAAAGCTTTATCAAGACTAAGCAAGAGAAAAAGAAAGAAGATGCAAATCACTAAAACAAGGAATTAAAAAGAGGACATCTTAAGTTTCCTGTGTGGTTACTAAAAATAAATAAGTAAATGAATAAATACTAAAAAGTGGCCATCACCTTTAAAAAATATAAACTATGTGCCACATTTTCTTAATCCAGTCTGTCACTGATGGACATTTGGGTTGATTCCAAGTCTTTGCTATTGTGAATAGTGCCGCAATAAACATACGTGTGCATGTGTCTTTATAGCAGCATGATTTATAATCCTTTGGGTATATACACAGTAATGGGATGGCTGGGTCATATGGTACATCTAGTTCTAGATTCTTTTGAGAAGGGATAGAAAATCTGAATAATCCTCTAACAAGTAAAGACATTGCATCAGTAATGAATAAACTTCTCATAAAGATAGGTCAGACCCACATGGCTTCACTTGCCATCCTCTGGGGACAGGGTATAGCTAAACAAAAAGCAGCAGAAACCTCCGCAGAGGTAAATGCCCCTGTCTGATAGCTTTGAAGAGAGCAGTGGATCTCCCAGCATGAAAGTTGAGATCTGAGAACGGACAGACTGCCTGCTCAAGTGAGTCCCTCAATCCTGACTAGCCTAACTGGGAGACATCCCCCACTAGGTGCAGACCGACACCTCACACCTCTCATGGCAGGGTACACCCCTGAGATGAAGCTTCCGAGCAAGAATCAGACAGCAACACTTGCTGTTCAGCAATATTCTATCTTCTGCAGCCTCTGCTGCTGATACCCAGGAAAACAGAGCCTGGAGTGGACCTCAAGAAAACTCCAACAGACCTATAGCTGTGGGCCCTGATGGTTAGAAGGAAAACTAACCAACAGAAGAGACACCGACACCAAAACCCCATCAGTACATCAAAATCATCAAAGACCAAAGGCAGATAAAACCACAAAGATGGGGAAAAAGCAGAGCAGAAAAGCTAGAAATTCGAAAAATCAGAGTGCATCTCCCCCTCCAAAGGAACGCAGCTCATCGCCAGCAATGGAACAAAGCTGGATGGAGAATGACTTTCACGAGTTGAGAGAAGAAGGCTTCAGTTGATCAAACTTCTCAGAGCTAAAGGAGGAACTACATAACCAGCACAAAGAAACTAAAAACATTGAAAAAAGATTTCACGAATGGGTAACTAGAATAACCAATGTAGAGAAGTCCTTAAAAGAACTGATAGAGATGAAAACCACAACATGAGAACTACGTGACAAATGCACAAGCTTCAGTAACTGATTTGATCAACTGGAAGAAAGAGTATCAGCGATTGAAGATCAAATGAATGAAATTAAGTGAGAAGAGAAGTTTAGAGAAAAAAGAGTAAAAAGAAATATGAACAAAGTCTCCAAGAAATATGGGATTATGTGAAAAGATCAAACCTACATCTGATTTGTGTGCCTGAAAGTGATAGGGAAAATGGAACCAAGTTGGAAAACACTCTGCAGGATATCATCCAGGAGAACGTCCCCAACCTGACAAGGCAGGCCAACATTCAAATTCAGGAAATACAGAGAACGCCACAAAGATACACCTCGAGAAGAGCAACTCCAAGACACATAATTGTCAGATTCACCAAAGTTGAAATGAAGGAAAAAATGTTCAGGGCAGCCAGAGAGAAAGGTCAGGTTACCCACAAAAGGAAACCCATCAGACTAACAGCAGATCTCTCAGCAGAAAAACTACAAGCCAGAAGAGAGTGGGGGCCAATATTCAACATTCTTAAAGAAAAGAATTTTCAACCCAGAATTTCATATCCAGTCAAACTAAGTTTCACAAGTGAAGGAGAAATAAAATCCTTTACAAGACAAGCAAATGCTTAGAGATTTTGTCACCACCTGGCCTGCCCTACAAGAGATCCTGAAGGAAGCACTAAACATGGAAAGGAACAACTGATACCAGCCATTGCAAAAACATGTCAAAATGTAAAGTCCATCGATGCTAGGAAGAAACTGCATTAACTAACGAGCAAAATAACCACCTAATATCATAATCACAGGATCAAGTTCACACACAACAATATTAACCTTAAATGTAAATGGACTAACTGGTCCAATTAAAAGACACAGACTGGCAAATTGGATAGAGTCAAGACCCATCAGTTTGCTGTATTCAGGAGACCCATTTCACAGGCAGAGACACACATGGGCTGAAAATAAAGGGATGGAGGAAGATCTACCAAACAAATGGAAAACAAAAAAAAGCAGGGGTTGCAATCCTAGTCTCTGATAAAACAGACTTTAAACCATCAAAGATCAAAAGAGACAAAGAAGGCCATTACATAATGGTAAAGGGATCAATTCATCAGGAAGAGCTGACTATCCTAAATATATATGCATGCAATACCGGAGCACCCAGATTCATAAAGCAAGTCCTTAGAGACTTAAAAAGAGACTTAGACTCCCATACAAAAATAATGGGAGACTTTAACACCCCACTGTCAACATTAGACAGATCAATGAGACAGAAAATTAACAAAGATAACCAGGAATTGAACTCAACTCTGCACCAAGCAGACCTAATAGACATTTACAGAACTCTCCACCCCAAATCAACAGAATATACATTCTTCTCAGCACCACATCGCACTTATTCCAAAATTGACCACATAGTTGGAAGTAAAGCACTCCTCAGCAAATGTAAAAGAACAGAAATGATAACAAACTGTCTCTCAGACCACAGTGCAATCAAACTAGAACTCAGGACTAAGAAACTCAATCAAAACCGCTCAACTACATGAAAACTGAACAATCTGCTCCTGAACGACCACTGGGTACATAATGAAACGAAGGTAGAAATAAGGACGTTCTTTGAAACCAATGAGGACAAAGATACAACACACCACAATCTCTGGGACACATTTAAAGCAGTGTGTAGAGGGAAATTTATAGCACTAAATGCTCACAAGAGAATGAAGGAAAGATCTAAAATTGACACCCTAACAACACAATTAAAAGAACTAGAGAAGCAAGAACAAACACATTCCAAAGCTAGCAGAAGGCAAGAAATAACTAAGATCAGAGCAGAACTGAAGGAGATAGAGACACAAAAAACCCTCCAAAAAATCACTGAATCCAGCAGCTGGTTTTTTGAAAAGATCAACAAAATTGATAGACCTCTAGCAAGACTAATAAAGAAGAAAAGAGAGAAGAATCAAATAGATGCAATAAAAAATGACAAAGGGGATATCACCACCAACCCCACAGAAATACAAACTACCATCAGAGAATACTATGAACACCACTACACAAATAAACTAGAAAACCTAGAAGAAATGGATAAATTCCTGGACACTTACACTCTCCCAAGACTAAACCAAGAAGAAGTTGAATCCCTGAATAGATCAATAGCAGACTCTGAATATGAGGCAATAATTAATAGTCTACCAACCAAAAAAAGTGCAGGACCGGATGGATTCACAGCTGAATTCTACCAGAGGTACAAGAAGGAGTTGGTATCATTCCTTCTGAAACTATTCCAAGCAATAGAAAAAGAGAGAATCCTCCCTAACTCATTTTATGAGGCCAACATCATTATGATAGCAAAGCCTGACAGAGATAAAACAAAAAAAGAGAATTTTAGACCAATATCCCTGATGAACATCGATGCAAAAATCCCCAATAAAATACTGGCAAACCGAATCCAGCAGCACATCAAAAAGCTTATCCACCATGATCAAGTGGGCTTCATCCCTGGGATGCAAGGCTGGTTCACCATATGCAAATCAATAAACGTAATCCAGCATATAAAGAGAACCAAAGACAAAAATCACATGATTATCTCAATAGATGCAGAAAAGGCTTTTGACAAATTCAACAGCCCTTCATGCTAAAAACTCTCAATAAATTCAGTATTGATGGAATGTATCTCAAAATAATAAGAGCTATTTATGACAAACTCACAGCCAATATCATACTGAATGGGCAGAAACTGGAAACATTCCCTTCATAAACTGGCACAAGACGGGGATGCCCTCTCTCACCACTCCTGTTCAACATAGTGTTGGAAGTTCTGGCTAGGGCATTCAGGCAAGAGAAAGAAATCAAGGGTATTCAGTTAGGAAAAGAAGAAGTCAAATTGTCCCTGTTTGCAGATGACACGATTGTCTATTTAGAAAACCCTATCATCTCAGCCAAAAATCTCCTTAAGCTGATCAGCAACTTCAGCAAAGTCTCAGGATACAATATCATTGTGCAAAAATCACAAGCATTCTTATACACCAGTAACAGACAAACAGAGAGCCAAATCATGAATGAACTCACATTCACAATTGCTTCAAAGAGAATAAAATACCTAGGAATCCAACTTACAAGGGATGTAAAGGACCTCTTCAAGGAGAACTACAAACCACTGCTCAGTGAAATAAAACAGGACACAAACAAATGGAAGAACATGCCATGCTCATGGATAGGAAGAATCAATATCATGAAAATGGCCATACTGCCCAAGGTTATTTATAGATTCAATGCCATCCCCATCAAGCTACCAAAGAGTTTCTTCACAGAATTGGAAAAAAATGCTTTAAAGTTCATATGGAACCAAAAAAGAGCCCGCATCTCCAAGACAATCCTAAACCAAAAGAACAAAGCTGGAGGCATCACGCTACCTGACTTCAAACTATACTACAAGGCAACAGTAACTAAAACAGCATGATACTGGTACCAAAACAGAGATATAGACCACTGGAACAGAACAGAGTCCTCAGAAATAATACCACACATCTACAGCCATCTGATCTTTGACAAACCTGAGAGAAACAAGAAATGGGGAAAGGATTCCCTATTTAATAAATGGTGCTGGGAAAATTGGCTAGTCATAAGTAGAAAGCTGAAACTGGATCCTTTCCTTACTACTTATACAAAAATTAATTTGAGAAGGATTGGAGACTTAAATGTTAGACCTAAAACCATAAAAACCCTAGAAGAAAACCTAGGTAATACCATTCAGGACATAGGCATGGGCATGGACTTCATGTCTAAAACACTAAAAGCAACAGCAACAAAAGCCAAAATTGACAAATGGGATCTAATTAAACTAAAGAACTTCTGCACAGCAAAAGAAATTACCATCAGAGTGAATAGGCAACCTACAGAATGGGAGAAAATGTTTGCAATCTAGTCACTGACAAAGGACTAATATCCAGAACCTACAAAGAACTCCATCAAATTTACAAGAAAAAAACAAACAACCACATCAAAAAGTGGGCAAAGGATATGAACAGATACTTCTCAAAAGAAGGCTTTCATACAGTCAACAGACACATGAAAAAATGCTCATCATCACCGGCCATCAGAGAAATGCAAATCAAAACCACAATGAGATACCATCTCACACCAGGTAGAATGGCAATCATTAAAAAATCAGGAAACAACAGCTGCTGGAGAGGATGTGGAGATATAGGAACACTTTTACACTGTTGATGGGACTGCAAACTAGTTCAACCATTGTGGAAAACAGTGTGGGGATTCCTCAAGGATCTAGAGCTAGAAATACCATTTGACCCCGCCATCCTATTACTGGGGATATACCCAAAGGATTATAAGTCATTCTGCTATAAAGACATATGCACATGTATATTTATTGCGGCACTATTCACAATAGCAAAGACTTGGAATCAACCCAAATGTCCATCAGTGACAGACTGGATTAAGAAAATGTGGCACATATACAGCATGGAATACTATGCAGCCATAAAAAAGGATGAGGTTGTGTCCTTTGTAGGGACATGGATGCAGCTGGAATCCATCATTCTCAGCAAACTATCGCAAGAACAGAAAATCAAATATTGCATGTTCTCACTCATAGGTGGGAATTGAACAATGAGATCACTTGGACACAGGAAGGCGATCTTCACACACCGCGTCCTATTGTGGGGAGCAGGTACAGGGGAGGGATAGCATTAGGAGATACACCTAATGTAAATGACGAGTTAATGGGTGCAGGACACCAACATGGCACATGTATATATTTGTAACAAAGCTGCATGTTGTGCACACGTACCCTAGAACTGAAAGTATAATTAAAAAAAAAAAGAAACAGTAAAAAAAGAAAAAAAAGGTAAATTTTATGTTAGCTGAATTGTATCTCAATAAGGTTATTATTTTAAAATATCCCATTTAAATAACAACAAAACACCTGAGCATCTTATAAAAATGTATCAAAAATACACTATATCCTTATGTAAAATCTCATGTAAAATATTATGTAACTTTAATGAAGGATGTAAATGAAGAGCCATATCCATTGATGGCTTTTCTTTAAAGTACACAACGATGTCAACTCTTTCTTTTTTTTTTTTTTTTTTTCTTGAGACAGTCTCACTCTGTTGCCCAGCCTGGAGTGCAGTGGCACAATCTCGGCTCACTGCAAGCTTCACCTCCTGGGTTCATGCCATTCTCCTTCCTCAGCCTCCTGAGTAGCTGGGACTACAGGCCCCGCCACCACGCCCGGCTAAGGTTTTGTATTTTTAGTAAAGATGGGGTTTCACCGTGTCAGCCGGGATGGTCTCTATCTCCTGACCTCGTGATCCACCCGCCTCAGCCTCCCAAAGTGCTGGGATTACAGGCACGAGCCACTGTGCCTGGCCAGATGTCAACTCCTGCTGAGTCAATCTACAAGTTCAGTGCAATCCTAAAAAATAAACCCAGTGAGACGTTGTGTGAATACTAACTCTAAAATTAGTTCAGAAGTATAAACTCAATCCTTTATCAAGTATTTACTGAGTACTTATACTATGTCAAGCATTATTAAAGTTGTTAAGAGTATAATAATTGAAATAACAAGCTTTCATGGAACTTATATTTAGTAATGCACTAAAATAGACAAGATTTTTAGAAATAAATTACAATGAGTTTCTTGATCTAGCAGATATCAAGATATATATCATCAATATTAATTGAAGAAGCATAAAACTGGCACAAAAATGGCCCAAATAGATTTGTACAACAGAATATAGCTTAAAAACAGATGTGTACAACACATATGCTAATTTTGCATATGAGAAAGAGAAAAGGAATGTGATTAAATAGACACTGCTTTGATAAGTGCAAACATGAAGCTCTCTTTGAATAGATTTTGTTTTAATGAACTTTTTGGCTCTGAACTCCAGTGTGCTTAGAGCAAGTAACTATATATATATATGTGTGTGTGTGTGTGTATGTGTATATATATATGTATGTATGTATAAATCCATCTCCCTGTTCAATATTAGCAGTCCAAAGAAAGGGTCTCAATCAATTATCAGCTGATGCTATGAAGCAAATCATAGACTCTAGTTTGCTGATTGGGGTCAAGGAACAAGAGAAAATCAGCAAGAAAACAAGTTTTGGAAATTCCAGCTCTCACTCATATACTGAGCACTAACGGGTAATAAATCCCCCTTAGAATCTCCTGACCCTGGCTCCACATCCCATTTCTTCCCTATCTTCCACTCAGGCATTCTTCTTTCTGATGCTTCTTTTAATGGGCCAAGAAATGCTCAAAGACAATAGAGGTCTGTGACCTTCTCATTAGTTTTGTTTGCTCACAACTCCCAAGAAGTGATGCTTCCTCACCCCCACTTCAAGTTCTTTGTATTTTGTTTTTCTTTCCTTTTTGTATTCTAAAACTGAGTGTGATCAGTGTGAAGAGTGAGAGCATTAATAAATACAGCTCATAGCAAGCAACGGTTTTAAACACTAGTCTAAGTGTGCTCAAAGAGTAGTGGGAAGGTCTCTTCCAGGGGGTCTATGAGATCAAACTGTTTTCATAATAATACTGATATTATTTACCTTTTTCATTAATTCCCTCATGAGACAGGAGTTTTCCAGAGGTTACGTAACATGTGATATGGCAACAGATTAGATATAGAAGCACACATAATAATCCAGCTATCTTCTATTAAACCAGACATTAAAGAGATTTGCAATAATGCAAAGTAGTGCCACTCTTCTAAATATTTTGTTGTTTTGGTTATTTTTCATAAAAAATGTTATTTATGTTAACACATAATAGGTTCATTGTTATTTTCAAATAAATTAATAGTTTTACAATTTATCAATTTTAATTTCTACTACAGTAAAATAATATGGACTAAAGCTCATAGGGTCCCCAATAATTTTTAAGAGTTGAAAGAGTTCCCGTGATCAGAAAGTTGGTAGTCTTGAAGGTCACCAACCTTCTAAGAGCCAGTCATGGCAGAGTAGCATAAACAGGTAATAAAGCCATCAATAGACATCACTTGGAAAACTGAGTGAATAAAATGATTAATATACTAGGTTTTGGAGAATAATAGTTTAAATTGGATAATGTGTATGAAATTTCTAGCAAAGCACTTAATGCATAGACAATAATTAATGCATAAGTGCTTTCTTTTCTGACTTTGTAACAAGAACCAGTAGGCTCAGGGAGAGAGGTGGAGCAAGATGGCAGAATAGGAACGACACCAAGTTAACAACTACCTACACAGGAAAACAACACCAAAAATAAGGTGAGCACTCACAATACCTGGTTTTAACTTCATATTGCTGAAAGAAGCACTGAAGAGATAGGAAAACAGCCCTGAATCACCTATGCCACCCCTCCCCAATCCTCACAAGCATCTGTGTGGTGCAGAGAGCATCTCTAGGTGCTGGAGGAAGGAGAACACAATTGTGAAGCATTGAACTCAGTGCTGTTCTGTTGGAGCAGAAGGGAAAACCAGACAAACTCAGGTGACACCCATACACAGAGGGAGCATTTAAACCAGCCCTAGCCAGAAAGGAATTGCCAATCCCAGTGATCTGAAATATAAGTGCCTGCAAACCTCACCACCAAGGGCCAAAGTGCTCTCAGTCACTAAGTAAACTCGAAAGGCAGTACAGATCATAAGGACTGCAACACTCAGGTGAGTCCCAGGGCTGAACTAGGCCCAGAGATAGTGGACTTGTTGTGGGGGGCGGGCATGGAATAGACTGGGACACTAGCTGGGGAAGCCAAGGGAGTGCTGGCATCATTCCTCCCCTAACCCAAGGCTGCACAGTTCATGGCTCCAAGAGACCCCTTTCTTCCACTTAAGGAAAGAGGAGGAAAGAGTGAGGTGGACTTTGTCTTGCATCTTGAATACCAGCTCAGCCATGGCAGGATAGGGCACCAGTCAGCCAGAAGGCCCCTGTTCCAGACCCTAGCTCCCAGCCATCATTTCTAGACACACCCCAGTCCAGAAGGAAACCTGTTGCCTTAAAGAAAAGGACCCTGTCCTGCATTCATTGACTGCTAAATGAAGAGCCCTTGAGTCCTGAATAATCAGCAGTGATACCCACGTACTACATTGAGGGCCTTAGAGAGCCCCTGAGACTTGCTGGCTTGAGGTAAAACTCAGCATATTACTAGCTGTGGTGGCTATGGAGCAAAACTCCTTCTGCTTGAGAAAAGCAGAGGGAAAAGTAAAGGGGACTTTTTCTTGCACCTTAGGTACCAACACTGCCACAGGGGGTAAAGCACCAAGTCGAATCTTGGGGGTCCTTGATTCCAGAACTGTACTTTTGGATGGCATTTCTGGACCTGCCCTGGGCCAGAACGGAGCCCACTGTCCTGAAGGGTGAGTCCCAGGCTAGACAACATTCACCACAAGCTAACTTAGGAGATCTTGGGCCTTAAAGGAATATTGATGGCAGTCTGGCAGTATTCCTTGTGGCCATGGGTGGTGGTGGCTATGGAAGTGAGGTTCCTCTGCCTTTGGAAAAAGAAGGCAAGAGTGGGAAGGACTGTGTCTTGTCGTTTGAGTGCCAACTCAGCTGCAATATAATAGAATACCAGACAGACTCCGAAGGTTTTTGACTCTAGTCCCTGACTCCTGGATGGCACTTCTGGACCCACCTGGGTCTTGGGGGACCTTGCCACCCTAAAGCAAAGGACACAGGCCTGGCTGCCTTTAACACCTGTTGATTATAGAGCCCCAGGGCCTTGAGTGAACATAGGCAGTAGCCAGGGACTGGCTACAGCAGGTCTTGGGTAAGCCCTGGCACTATGCTGGCTTCAGGTCTGTGCAGTCATAGTGATAGTGGTCACAGGAGTGCCTGTGTCACTACACTCCCAGTTGGAGGTGGCTCAGAAAAGAGAAAGAGACTCTGTATGCTTGGAAGAAAGTAAGGGAAGAGAATAAGAATCTCTGCCGGGTAATCCAGAGAATTCTGATAATCTTATCCGAGACCATCAAGGCGATACCTGTATGAGTCTGCAAGAACCACAGCATTATTGGTCTTAGGGTGACCCCTAAAGCAGAAACAGCTTAAATCACAACATCCAAGTCCTTTCAAATATCCGGAAAGCCTTCTCAAGAAGGATGGTTGCAAATAAGCCCAGACAGTGAAGATTACACTTCAGCATATGGATCATTCTCAAGGATAGACCATATATTAGGTGACAAAACAAGTCTTAAAACATTCAAAAAATTTAAATAATATCAAGCATCTGAAAATATATTGACTGGCTGAATGTATGAAAAAACAAGACCCATTGATCTGTTGCCTACAAAAAACACTTCACCTATAGACACACATAGAATGAAAATAAACGGATGGAAAAAGATATTCCATTCCAATGGAAAACTAAAAAAAGCAGGAGTCACTATACTTATATCAAGCATCTTCTCTGGCCAAAAGGGGATGAAACTAGAAATCAATAATGAGAAATTTTGGAAAGTATACAAATACATGAAAATTAAACAATATGCTCCTGAATGACCAGTGGGTCAATGAAATATTGAAAAGCTCCTTGAAACAAACAATAAAGGAACTGCAACATACCAAAACCTATGGGATACAGCAAAAGTAGTACTAAGAGGGAAGTTTTTAGCTATAAGTGCCGGCACCAAAAAAAAGAGAAAAAATTTCAAAAAAAAAAAAAAATCTAATGATGATCTTATAGGACTAGAATAGCAAGAGGAAACCAAACCCAAAATTAGTAGAAGAGAAATAATAAAGATTAGAGCAGAAATAAATAAAATTAAAATTAAAAAAACACAAAAGGTCAATGAAATAAAAAGTTGGATTTTTGAAAAGTTAAACAAAATTGACAAACCTTTAGCCAGACTAACAAAGAAAAAATAGAGAAGATCTAAATAAATAAAATCAGAAATGAAAAAGGTGGCATTATAACTGATACTGCAGAAATTCAAAGGATGATTAGTGGCTACTATGAGCAAGTATATGCCAATAAATTGGAAAACCTAGAAGAAATGAACAAATACTTAGATACATGCAACCTACAAAGATTGAACCAAGAAGAAATCCAAAACCTGAACAGATAAACAAGTAATGAGATTGACGCCATAATAAAAAGTCTCCAGGAAAGAAAACCCAGGACCTGATGACTTCACTGCTGAATTCTACCAAACATTTAAAGAACTAATACCAATCATACTCAAATTATTCCAAAACATAGAAGAGGAAGGAATACTTCAAACTCATTCTACAAAGCCAGCATTATTCTGATGCCAAAACCAGACAAAGACACATCAAAGAAGGAAAACTACAGGGCAATATTTTTTATGAATATTGATGCATAAATCCTCAACAAAATAGTAGCAAACTGAATCCAACAATACTTTGGAAAGATCATTCATCATGACCAAGTGGGATTTAATCCTGGGATGCAGGAATGGTTCAACATTTGAAAATCAATCAATGTGATACATTACATCAACAGAATACAGGACAAAAACCATATGATCATTTCAACTGATGCTTAAAAAAGCATTTGATAAAATCCAACATCCCTTCATGATAAAACCCCTAAAAATCAGGGGCTAGAAGGAACATACCTCAAAGAAATAAAAGCCATATATGACAGACTAACAGCTAGTATCATACTGAATTATACTGGCTGAGTGGGAAAAACTGAAAGCCTTTCTTATAAGATCTGGAACACAATAAGAATGCCCACTTTCATCACTGTTATTCAGTATTGTACTAGAAGTCCTAGCTAGAGCAATCAGACAAGATAAAGAAATAAAGGGCATCCAAATTGGAAAGGAAAAAGCCAAATTATCCCTCTTTGCAGATGCTATGATCTTATATTTGGAGAAACCTAAAGACTCCACAAGAAAACTATTAGAATTAATAAACAAATTCAGTAAACTTTCAGGATAAAAAATCAACATACAAAAATTAGTAGCATTTCTATATGCCAACAGTCAAAAATGTGAACAAGAAATTTTTTTTTAAATTCCATTTACAATGGCCACACATAAAATCAAATACCTAGGAATGAACTTAACCAAAGATCTCTATAATGAAAACTATAAAACACTGATGAAAGTAATTGAAAAGGACACCAAAAAAAGGAAAAAGATTCCATGTTCACTGGTGGAAGAATCAATATTGTTAAACTATTTATAGTACCCAAAGCTGTCTACAGATTCAATGCAATCCCTATGAAAATACCAATGATATTCTCCACAGAAATAGAAAAACCAATCATAAAATTTATATGGAACCACAAAAGACTCAGAAGAGCCAAAGCTATCCTAAGCAAAAAGAACAAAACAGGAGGAATCACATTACCTGACTTCAAATTATACCACAGAGATATAGCAACCAAAACAGCATAGTAGTGTCGTAAAAACAAACACATAGAAGAATTGAACAGAATAGAGAACCCAGAAACCAATCCACACACCTACAATGAACTTATTTTAAACAAGGGACCAAGAACATAAACCAGGGGAAAAGACTGTCTCTTCAATAAATGGTGCTGGGAAAACTGGGTATACATATGCAGAAGGATTAAACTAGACCCTATTGCTCACCATGCACAAAAATCAAATCAAAATGGATTAAAGAATTAAATCTAGGACCTCAAACCATGAAACTACTGCAAGAAAACATTGGGGAAAATCTCCAGGACCTTGTTAACCTGGGCAAAAATATCTTGAGCAATAACCCACAAGCACAGGCAACCAAATCAAAAGTGGACAAATGGGATCACATCAATTTAAAAAGCTTCTTCATAGTAAAGTATACATTCGACAAAGTGAAGAGACAACCCACAGAATGGAAGACAATATTTTCAAACCACCCACGTGACAAGGGATTAATAAAAAAAAAATATAAGGAGCTCAAACAACTCTATAGGAAAACAATCTAATAATCTGATCAAAAATAGGCAAAAGATTTGAATAGACATTTCTCAAAAGAAGACATACAAATGGCATGCAGACATATGAAAAGGTGCTCAACATCATTGATCATCAGAGAAATGCAGATCAAAACTACAATGAGATATCATCTCACCCCAGTTAAATGGTTTATATCCAAAAGACAAGACAATAGCAAATGCTGGCATGGATGTGGAGAAAAGAGAACAACTACACACAGCTGGTGTGAATGTAAATTAGCACAACCATTATGGAGAACTTTTTCGAGGTTCTTCAAAAAACTAATAATTGAGCTACCATATGATCCAGCAATACGACTGCTGGATATATACACAAAAGAAAGGAAATCAGTATATCGAAGAGATTGTACTCCTATGTTTGTGGCAGCACTGTTTGCAATAGCTAAGATTTGGAAGCAACCTAAGTGTCCATCAACACATAAATAGATAAAGAAAATGTGGTACATATACACAATGTAGTACTGTTCAGGCATAAAATTAGAATGTGATCCAGTCATTTGCAACAACAGGAATGGAACATTATGCTAAGAGAAATAAGCCAGGCACAGAAAGACAAACATTGCATATTCTCACTTAGATCTTACTTTAGATCTCACTTGTTGGATCTAAAAATCAAAACAATTGAACTCATGGACATAGAGAGCAACCAGAGGCTGAAAAGGATAGCTGGGGGCTTGAGGGGGAGATGGGGATTGTAAATGGGTACCAAAAATATAGAAAAAATGAATAAGACCTACTATTTGACAGCACGACAGGATGACTATAGTCAATAATAACTGTACCTTTTGAAATAACTTGAACATTCTCTTGAACAGGCCTGAGTTGGGGAAACTGGAGGTATTTCAGCCAATAATAGCATTTAATATCTTACACCTCTTAGACAATCCAGGAATGAATATAGACCCTGGGAAAGGAACTAGGCACCTATTGCCTATTGTCTCCAGTATCCTTTTTCATATCCATAGTCAGAATTGCAGCGTAGGATTCTGCAGGTTGTGCAGTGCACGACAGTGCCACATCCAAAGGAGTATCATTTACAGCTCAAGCATCATAGATTTGTGACAATTTATTAGGCAAGGGCAGTAAAATTATTACAGCAGTTTTCAATAGAAATGTCTAGAGAAGATGCTTTTTTCTCCTAAAATACATAGACATGCTTCATAGAACAGTGAGAGCCTTGCCCGTACATGGTCTTCTTGAGAAGACCATGATTTTTCTCAAGAAGTTCCTGCTTCATGTTACTCCATTCATTACAAAAAGCAAGTGACAATGATAAGCGAACTAGATCCAAATCCTATTGCTACAAATGTCTAGTTTTGTGTGCCTGGGCAGATAAATTCTATCTATATGTGCTTTAGTATTTTCAGGTCTAAAATAGGGACAATAGCATAATTGTTTCCCAGCTTACTCTATAGGGTTCATTAAGGATCAAGTGACATCCTATGTGTGAAAGTTCCTTATAAATTATAAAGTGATGTACAAACATATAGAACTTTGTTGTCAGTGTGATATTAATTCCTTGTCTTTATATCCTATGATAATGGTGGTGCAAAACATGAGGTAGCACTATCAAGGAGAAACAGCATATACTCATGGCTCACCATGGGCTCCATGGGGTGAGGGTGATGCCCACACCACTGAAAGAGGAACTAGTAAACTTATACTAAAGTTTGTGAACAAATAAAGACATAAGGCAAAAAGGTGGATCTAAGGGGGAAATTGTATAAAAAACAACTAAATTAACACATTCCATTTTCCCCTCTGAAGGTTCCCTAGCCTCAAAATAGAATAACATATCTGAAGCTTTTTACAAGGTGTCCAACATGAATCTTCCATTTTTGTGTTATTTGGCAGGAGTAAGAACTGGTGAAACTCACAGGCCCTTTTACCTGGTTTCATGGGA
The DNA here is from genome assembly GCF_003255815.1 of Theropithecus gelada. Taxonomy (NCBI): domain Eukaryota; kingdom Metazoa; phylum Chordata; class Mammalia; order Primates; family Cercopithecidae; genus Theropithecus; species Theropithecus gelada. The sequence goes on from NC_037668.1 coordinate 24,937,692, forward strand.
ATATGACTACTAATCTGAGAGAAGACATGTCCTGTGATGACATTCCAGGAGCAGGCCCCATAGGGGGCTCCCTGGATTGTGAAGAATCATAATATTCCTGACTGCCAAAACTTTGGAGAAGTAAGCACACGAAGGGAGGCCATCACAGTCTTGACACACTGAACAGTTTCTTCTTCATGGCTCTGCACAGAGCATCTTTGAGCTCCTGTTCCTCAGGCTGCACATGACAGAGTTTAGCAGGGGAGTGATAATGGTGTAGGTCACTGAGATGAGTCTGTTCTTCCCCAGAAAACTCTGGGACTTAAGCTTCAGGTAGACGATGGAAATACAGCCATAGTGGCTGATGACCACTCTGAGGCGGGAGGTGCAGGTGGCAAAGGCCTTCTTCCTACCCTCAGTTGAAGCAATCTTAAGGATGGTGCAGATGATGAGGTCATAGGAGATAAAGATCAGGCCCATATGTAGGACAAGGACACAGACACTGACAACAAAGTTGATGATCTCATTGACAGTGGTGTCTGTGCAGGCCAGATTCAGCAGGGGTGTCACATCACAGAATAAGTGGGAGATTACAAAGGTATCACAAAAGGGCAGGCCAAACATGGATGTTACTTGGACAATGGCCATGCCCAAGCCAATCCTCAGTGACCCAGATCCCAGCCAGACACAAGCCTTCTTACCTATGAATACTGTAGGGGGTTGCAGATGGCCACATAGCAATCATATCCCATGGCTATGAGCAGAAAGCAGTTGTTGATGTCAAAAGTCAGATAGAAGAGCTGAGTGACACAGCCTTGCATGACAAGCTAGTGAGGATTCAAGAGGCGAGAAAGCATATGGGGAATAATGGCCACCATGCAGCAGGTCTCAGAGATAGACAGCAATGCTCAGGAAGAAGTACATGGGGGTGTGGATGTGATTGTCCAGACGAATAATGGTCACAATAATCACATTGCCAGAGAGAGTCAGCAGGTACAAAGTTAGAAAGACAACAAAGAAGACAAGTCTGTGCTGTCACATGAAGCTGGAGAAACCTTCAAAGAAGAGCTCAGTCACAGCAGTGGACTTTGACCTTGGCACTGAAGAATGTCTAAATCTGAAGGAAATGGACAAAGGAAAGACAGAGGTGAGGCTCCAACTATGTAACAGTTTACACAGTGGTCTAAACAGCAACAGTTTTTTGGATTCCTTGGGTAATGTTCCAGGCACAGGGGTTATCTTTGCTCCTCTACTGATCAAGAGCTCAGCACTCTTGGAAATAAACTAAGAAACTTCTAATGACCTACTGGATTAAGGGCAGAGATCAAAGGGAAGGAAAATTTCAACATAATGTGAACAATGAAATTACGAAAACAGCTATCCTACTTCACCTTTAAAGAGGTGGGTCCAGGTCCGAGAGGAAGAAAACGTTGAATGGGCCAGGCACTTCAGTTTCCTCTGTACTTAACCTCCATCTGAATCTTTGATGACACAATGAGGAGGCAGAGATAGTGAAGGCTGATAAATATCTGAGGTGATCCATTCATTTCCATCAGTATGAATTGCCAGGAAAGACTGCCCTGGGAGGCTCCCAGATCAAGCATTCTTCCCAAATATCTGGAGTCCTGGGCATTACTTTCCTTAGCTCTGCTCCTTTAGATGACTAGTGCAAAGCCAGGCTATGGAAGAGACATTCAAACTATCATATTGGCCATGTTTTCAGAAATAGAGGTCAATGTATTGGTCTTCTTTTCCAGTTGTTACCATAACAAACATTTCTGCAATAGAAAACTTTGTAACATGTCATTTCACACGTAAGTGAGTAACAGGTAGTGAAAAAATGCAAAGTCAAAGGTTATGAGCATCTTCAACTTTGATAGAGTGCCATGTTTCTCTCCATAAAATTTTTACCAAGTGATCTCTCACAAAAAAATGTGTCAAAATGCAATTTTCCATTGTTATGCCTCAAAGAGGAAATAGAGTGTAATGGGAAAGAGTATGCACTCTGAAGCCACACTGCCCCGAATTTAATTTTGTTTCTGCCAGGTCCTAACTATGTAACTGTGGGCAAGTTATTTAACTTGTCTGTGTCTCAATTGCTTTATCTCTAAAATGGGCTTAATGATAGCACCTTCTTTACAGAGTTATTGTGAGGATTAAATCCATTAATATCTCAAAGTGCTTAGAAAAGTGGCACCTAGTGAATGCTAGATGGTAGGCTGTAAGTGTACATAAAGTCTGAAGCATTCCATCAGCAGAGATATTAAAGAAGGTGTGTTTAACCAGGAAGACTTCCAATGATGATTTTAGAAAGAATTGGAAGGCAAAGACAAAGGGCAATAATTACAACAACTGTGCATGAATACAATCAATTTTATAACCTATTCAATCTGGTTATGCAGTTAATTCTTATATTTCTCAGTGAGATCTGTGACAAAGTTCACAACTGATTCTTAAAGGGAGAAGTACCCCAAAGAAGAGCATTAATTTATTTATTTATTCATCAAATATTTCTTATTCCCATACTATTTGTCAAGGTCTATGAATTCAATGGCTAGTACATTTTAGTTTCCCAGTAATTATTTACTGAGTGAATAAAGAATTGGAAAGAGTCCCTGATGTTAAATAACTCACAATATCAATAGAAGAGAAAGGTAAAAGGGAGTAACAATGTAGCGAGCAAGGGGTGCTATGATAGAGCTTAGTGTAGGATGCTATGGAAACATGAAGAAGGGTTCCTGACTCAGTCTTAGGGTCAGAGAATACTATAAAGGAGGTATTATCCAAGATAGTAAAGGAAAAATGAATAAGGCATATGTTGCAGGCAGCATCAAGTAAGAGGGTCCAGCATTTCAAGATCCAGATGAAGCAGCATGAGAATCACTGTAGCTCAGTGGTTACACATGGAGGACCCGGAAACAGAAGGCCTGGTGATGAATTCTCATTCCACCTTGGGCAAGGTCTGAACCTGTCTGTAACACAAGGTCCTCCTCTATAAAATGGATAATGTTAGTACTTAACTCATAAGAATATTGTGAGGCTCAAATAAATTAATGCATAAATCATTGAGCTGAGTGACTGACACCTAGCAACATCCCAAAAAATGTTGGCCATAATTATCATTATCATGATTTGGGAAGATTATGTCATGTTTAGGGAATAAAAGAGTAGTTCTGAATGGGTCTAGGACTATGTGCTTCATAGCAACGTCAAAGAGGCTGAGTCCTTGGGAACTGTTATAAGGAAGAAAGAGAAACTAAGTTGTGACCCTGGGATTGAAAACCACCTTGGTATGTGGGATTTTCCAAAACACAGATGATGAATTTGATATGTCACCATGTACTTCCTAGTATTGTGTGAGTTGAATGAGCCTATGTTAGCTCTGTGCACTCCATTCACAACTGTATTTAAATGAATCACATCCCTTCTCTGCTTCTTTTACTGCAGACTTCAGAGTCTCCTCTTATCAGGCTACTTGCATAGTGGAGCTCTTGCGACTCTCACCAGGGTATTTCCCCAGCTATTCTCGGAATCTTCTGGAGTAGTGTGAATGAGGAATTCACCTGCGCTGCATGAAGCTGACCAAGGAGTTGCACGAGGATTCTTTTCTTTTGACTGCTCCCGGATTAAACCCATCTCCATTTTGTTTTTAACTTTTTTAGGCCTGTATACTTGGGAATAGCTTATTGTGGCATCAAATTCCCCTTTCTTTTTAATTAGTAAGTCAGAATATTGTGCTTTAAGTATACTCCATACTCTCTTATTCTAATACATTATTTTGCAATTTCTCACCGAGACTTACCTGCCTCTTCCTACCAGCTGCAAAGAGATTTTGGTCATTCATTTCCATTGATTTTATATCTTCACAAACTTTGAGGAGTCTACCTGTACATTTTCATAAAGATAAATAACCACTTAACTTTACATGTATTATCTATCTCTAATCTATCCATAACGATAAAGTCTCTCCATTATTTTAATGGCTCAAATGTTGGAGACAGCTTTTCCAATTTTTAAAAAACTATATTACTTGTTTTTATTAACCTTTCTTAAATGTATGTATAGCTCATACTTATTCAATGAGTTTTTTAGGTTTTTAAATTGACACATAATATTTTACATATTTATGGGGTACATGTGAGTATTTGTTACATGCAGAGAAAGTATAATGATCAAATCAGGGTGTTTAGGGTATCCATCACCTTGAGTATTTATCGTTTCTATGTGTTGGAAACATTTCAAGTCCTCTCTTCCAGCTACTTTGACATTTACAATACGTTGTTACTAGCTGCAGTCACCCTAACCTGCTGTGGACCATGAGAATGTATAACTTCTAACTGTATGTTTGTACCCATTGACCAACCTCTCTTCATCACCCCCCTCCTACCCACACACCCTTCCTAGGCTTTAGTATCTACCATTCTGTTCTCTACCTCGATGAGATCAACTTTTTATAGCTCCCACATATGAATGAGAACATGTAAAATTTTCCTTTTTGTGTCCAGCTTACTTCACTTAATGACATCCACTTCCATCCATGTTGCTTTAAATGATGAGATTTCATTCTTTTTATGGTCAAACAGTATTCCATTGCATTTATATACCACATTTACTTTGTATATTTGTCAGTTGATGGACACTTAGGTGAATTCCACATCTTAGCTATTTTAAAGAGTGTTGCAATAAACATGAAAGTGTAGAATCCTCAATATATTGATTTCCTTTCTTTTCAACATACACCCAACAGCAGAATTGCTGGATCATATGGCAGCTCTATTTTTAGCTTTTGAGAAATGTCATACTGTTTTCTATAGCAACTGTACTAATTGACATTCCCACCAATATTGTATGAGTTCCCTTTTCTTTGCATCTTCTGTTATTTATTATTTTTATTAATAGCCATTCTAATTAGAGTAAGAGGGTATATCTCATTGTGGTTTTGATTTGAATTTCCCTGATGATTAGTGATATTAAGCATTTTTTCATATATGGTTGGTCATTTGCATATCTTCTTTTGAAAAATGTCTATTCTTGTCCTTTGCTCACTTTTTAATTCGATTTTTATTTTTACCATTGAGGTGAGTTCTTTGTATATTTTGGATATTAGTCCCTTGCAGGATGAATAGTGTGCAAATATATACTCCCATTCAATGTGTTGTTTCTTAACTCTTGTTTCCTTTGCTGTGAAGAAGCTATTTAGTTTAATAGAGTTCAATTTATCTGTTGGTTTCTATCTATGCTTTTGAGATCTTCACCATACACAAATCTTAGCCTACACCAATATTCCGAAGTGTTTTCCCTACATTTTCTTCCGGTTATTTCATAGTTTTGGGTCTTACATTCAAGTCTTTGATCCATCTTGAGTTGATTTTTTTATATGGTGAGAGATAGAAGCCCACTTTTATTCTTCTGCATGTGGACATCCAATTTTCCCAGTACCACTTATTGAAGAAGGTATCCTTTTCCCAGTGTATGTTCTTAGTGCCTGTGTCTAAAATCACTTGACTGTGAATAAATGAATGTATTTCTGAATTATCTATTCTGTTTCACTGGTGTGTGTGCCTGGTTTTATACTAATACCACACTATTTTGGTTATGATAGCCTTGTAACACATTTTGAAGTCAGGTCAGGTGATGCCTCGAGCTTTGTTGTTTTTGCTCAAGATTGCTTTGGCTATTCAAGCTCTTTTTTGGTTCTATACAAATTTTTGGATTGCTTTTTCTAATTCTATGAAAAATGACATTGATATTTGAATGGAGAGTGCATTGAATCTATAGATCACTTTGGGCAATATGGTAATTTTAATGATATGAATATGGTAATTAATTTTTAATGACTAATATTCAATTTCAGTGATATTATGTTAATGATATTAATTATTTTAAGAATGTGAAAATATTAGTATGATTATTTAATGATAATTGTTTAATTTATGAACATGAAACATCTTTTCATTTTCATTTGTTGTGTACTCTTAAATTTCTTTCATCAATGTTTTATAGTTTTTCTTGCACAGTTCTTTCACCTCCTTGGTTAAATTTATTCCTAGGTTTGTTTGTTTTTTCAGTTACTGTAAATGGGATGGCCTCCTTTATTTCTTTATTCACTAGGTCATTATTCACGTATAAAAACGCCATTGATTTTTGTGTGTTGATTTTGTATCTTACAACTTCACTAAATTTATTTATAGATTTAAGAGGTTTTTTTGGTAGAGTCTTTGGTTTTTTCTAGATGTAAGATTATATCATCAGCAAAGAGGGACAATTTGACTTATTCTTATCCAGTTTGAATACCTTAATTTTCTCTTGTTTGATTGCTCTGGCTAGGATTTCTAGTACTACATCAAATAAGAATGGTGAAAGGGAGAATCCTTGTCTTGTTCCAGTTCTTAGAGTAAAGGCTTTCAGGTTTTCCCCATTCAGTACAATGTTAGCTGTGGGTTTGTCATAAGTGGCCTGTATTATGTTCAGGTATGATCTTTCTTTGCCTACTTTCTTGAGACTTTTTATCATGGGGGAATATTGCAAAATGATTTTTCTTCATCTATTGAGATGATCATATGGTTTTTGTCCATTATGTTGATGTGATGTATCATGTTTATTGATTTGCATATGTTGAACAATTCTTGCATCCCTGGTAAAAATCCCACTTAATCCTGGCACATTATTATTATTATTATTATTATTATTATTATTTTGATGTGCTGTTGGTTTTGGTTTGCTAGTATTTTGTTGAGAATTTTTGTATCTGTGTTCATCAGAAGCATTTTACTGTAGTTTTCTTTTTTATTGCATTCTTGTCTGGTTTTAGCATTAGGGTAATGCTGCCTCATACAATGAGTTAGGGAAAATTTTCTCCTTTAGATTTTTTCAAATAATTTGAGGAAAATTGATGTTAGCTCTTTTTTCAAAGTTTGGTGGTACTTTTCAATGAAGCCATCCAGGTCTGTGATTTTCTTTGCTGGGAGGCCTGTTATTACTGATTCAATCTCATTTCTCATTATTGGTATGTTCAAGTTTTTTATTTCTTCCTCATTCAGTCTTGATAGGTGATATCAGTCTAGAAATTTATTCATTTCCTTTAGATTTACTATTTTGTTAGTGTGTATTGCTCATAATAGTCTCCGATAATCTTTTCTAATTCTGTGGTATCAGTTGTAATGTCTCCTTTTTCATTTCTGATTTTACTTTTGTGAGTCTTCTCTCTTTTGCTTTTGATTATTCCCCCTAGCAGTTTATTGATTGTGTTTATCTATTAAAAAACATTTCCTTTCATTGTTTTATTGTTTTTTAAATCTATTTCATTTAGTTCTGCTTTGATCTCTATTATTTCTTCTACTAATTTTCAATTTGTTTTGTTCTTGCTTTTCTAGTTCATTGAGGTAAATCATTAGATTGTTTATTTAAAATATTTCTACTTTTTTCTATATGTGTTTATTTCTATAAAATTCCCTCTGAGCACTCCTTTTGCTGTCTCCCACAAGTCTTGGTATGTTGTGTTTCCATTTTATTTGTTTCAATAAATTTGATTTCCTCCATAATTCCTTTCTTGATCAAATGGCCTTTGAGGAGTGATATGGTTTGACTCTGACCACACGCAAATCTCATCTTAAATTGTAGCTCCCATAATTCCCACATGTCATGGGAGAAACATGGTGGTAGGTAACTGAATCATGGGGGCAGATCTTTCCCACACTGTCCTCATAATAGTGAATAAGTCTCATAAGATCTGATGTTTTTATAAGTGGGAGTTGTCCTGCACAAGTTTTCTCTCTTGTCTGCTGTCATGTAAGACATGCCTTTCACTTTCTGCCATGATTGTGAGGCCTCCTCAGCCACATGGACTTGTGAGTCCATTAAACTTCTTTTTCGAAGATGACCAAATAGGAACAGCTCCAGTCTCCAACTCCCAGCACCAGCGACACAGAAGACAGGTGATTTCTGCATTTTCAACTGAGGTACTGGGTTTATTTCACTAGGGAGTGCCTGACAATCAGTGCTGGTCAGCTGCTGCAGCCTGACCAGCGAGAGCTGAAGCAGGGGGAGGCATGGCCTCACCTGGGAAGCGCAAGGGGAAAGGGAATCCCTTTTCCTAGCCAGGCGAACTGAGACACACAACACCTGGAAAATCGGGTAACTCCCACCCCAATACTGCACTCTACCAAGGATCTTAGCAAACGGGCATACCAGGAGACTATATCCCACACCTGGCCGAGAGGGTCCCACACCCACGGAGACTCCCTCATTGCTAGCACAGCAGTCTGCGATCTGGCGGCAAGATAGCAGCGAGGCTGGGGGAGGGGCGTCTGCCATTGCTGAGGCTTCAGTAGATAAACAAAGCGGCTGGGAAGCTCGAACTGGGTGGAGTTCACAGCAACTCAAGGAGTCCTGCCTGTCTCTGTAGACTCCACTTCTGGGGACAGGGCACAGCTAAACAACAACAACAACAAAAAGCAGCTGAAACCTCTGCAGACGCAAACCACTCTGTCTGACAGCTTTGAAGTGAGCAGTGGATCTCCCAACACGGAGCTTGAGATCTGAGAAGGGACAGACTATCTGCTCAAGTGGGTCCCTGACCCGTGAGTAGCCTAACTGGAAGACATCCCCCACTAGGGGCAGACTGACATCCCACACCTCACACGGTGGAGTACACACCTGAGAGGAAGCTTCCATAGCAAGAATCAGACAGGTACACTCGCTGTTCAGTAACATTCTATCTTCTGCAGCCTCTGCTGCTGATACCCAGGCAAACAGGGTCTGGAGTGGACCTCAAGCAATCTCCAACAGACCTACAGCTGAGGGTCCTGACTGTTAGAAAGAAAATTAAAAAACAGGAAGGACACCCACATCGAAATCCCATCAGTACGTCAATATCATCAAAGACCAGAGGCAGATAAAACCATGAAGATGGGGAAAAAGTGGGGCAGAAAAGCTGGAAATTCAAAAAATAAGAGTGCATCGCCCCCTCCAAAGGAATGCAGCTCATCGCCAGCAACGAATCAAAGCTGGATGGAGAATGACTTTGATGAGATGAGAGAAGAAGCCTCCAGTCCATCAAACTTCTCAGAGCTAAAGGAGGAATTACGTACCCAGCACAAAGAAACTAAAAATCTTGAAAAAAGAGTGGAAGAATTGATAACTAGAATAATTAATGCAGAGAAGGCCATAAACAAATTGAGAGATGAAAACCGTGACACGAGAAATACATGACAAATGCACAAGCTTCAGTAACTGACTCGATAAACTGGAAGAAAGAGTATCAGCCATTGAGGATCAAATGAATGAAATGAAGCAAGAAGAGAAGTGTGGAGCTAAAAGAAGAAAAAGAAATGAACAAAGACTGCAAGAAGTATGGGATTATGTAAAAAGACCAAATCTACATCTGATTGGGGTGCCTGAAAGTGCGGGCGAAAATGTAACCAAGTTGGAAAACACTCTTCAGGATATCATCCAGGAGAACTTCCCCAACATAGTAGGGCAGGCCAACATTCAAATTCAGGAAATACAGAGAACGCCACAAAGATACTCCCCGAGAAGAGCAACTCCAAGACACATAATTGCCAGATTCACCAAAGTTGAAATGAAGGAAAAAATCTTAAGGGCAGCCAGAGAGAAAGGTCGGGTTACCCACAAAGGGAAGCCCAT
>NC_037668.1:24962186-25025551 GCF_003255815.1 Theropithecus gelada
TTTGACAAAATTCAACAGCCCTTCATGCTAAAAACTCTCAATAAATTCGGTATTGATGGAACGTCTCTCAAAATCATAAGAGCTATTTATGACAAACCCACAGCCAATATCATACTGAATGGGAAAAACTGGAAGCATTCCCTTTGAAAACTGGCACAAGACTGGGATGCCCTGTCTCACCACTCCTATTCAACATAGTGTTAGAAGTTCTGGCTAGGGCAATCAGGCAAGAGAAAGAAATCAAGGGTATTCAGTTAGGAAAAGAAGAAGTCAAATTGTCCCTGTTTGCAGGTGACATGATTGTATATTTAGAAAACCCCACCACATCAACCCAAAATCTTAAGCTGATAAGCAAATTCAGCAAAATTATTGTGCAAAAATCACAATCATTCTTATACACCAGTAACAGACAAACAGAGAGCCAAATCATGAATGAACTCCCATTCACAATAGCTTCAAAGAGAATATAATACCTAGGAATCCAACTTACAAGGAATGTAAAGGACCTCTTCAGGGAGAACTACAAACCACTGCTCAGTGAAATAAAAGAGGACACAAACAAATGGAAGAACATACCATGCTCATGGATAGGAAGAATCAATATCATGAAAATGGCCATACTGCCCAAGGTTATTTATAGATTCAATGCCATCCCCATCAAGTTACCAACGAGTTTCTTCACAGAATTGGAAAAAACTGCTTTAAAGTTCATATGGAACCAAAAAAGAGCCCGCATCTCCAAGACAATCCTAAGTCAAAAGAACAAAGCTGGAGGTCACGCTACCTGACTTCAAACTATACTACAAGGCTACAGTAACCAAAACAGCATGGTACTGGTACCAAAACAGAGATACAGCCAATGGAACAGAACAGAGCCCTCAGAAATAATACCACACCTCTACAACCATCTAATCTTTGACAAACCTGACAAAAACAAGAAATGGGGAAAGGATTCCCTATTTAATAAATGGCGCTGGGATAATTGGCTAGCCATAAGTAGAAAGCTGAAACTGGATTCTTTCCTTACTCCTTATATGAAAATTAATTCAAGATGGATTAGAGACTTAAATGTTAGACCTAAAACCATAAAAACCCTAGAGGAAAACCTAGGTAGTACCATTCAGGACATAGGCATGGGCAAAGACTTCATGTCTGAAACACCAAAAGCAATGGCAGCAAAAGCCAAAATTGACAAATGGGATCTCATTAAACTAAAGAACTTCTGCACAGCAAAAGAAACTACCATCAGAGTGAACAGGCAACCTACAGAATGGGAGAAAATTTTTGCAATCTACTCATCTGACAAAGGGCTAATATCCAGAACCTACAAAGAACTCAAACAAATGTACAAGAAAAAAACAAACAACCCCACCAAAAAGTGGGCAAAGGTTATGAACAGACATTTCTCAAAAGAAGACATTCATACAGCCAACAGACACATGAAAAAATGCTCATCATCACTGGCCATCAGAGAAATGCAAATCAAAACCACAATGAGATACCATCTCACACCAGTTAGAATGGCAATCATTAAAAAGTCAGGAAACAACAGGTGCTGGAGAGGATGTGGAGAAATAGAAACACTTTTACACTGTTGGTGGGATTGTAAACTAGTTCAACCATTATGGAAAACAGTATGGCGATTCCTCAAGGATCTAGAAATAGATGTACCATATGACCCAGCCATCCCATTACTGGGTATATACGCAAAGGATTATAAATCATGCTGCTATAAAGACACATGAACACGTATGTTTATTGCGGCACTATTCACAATAGCAAAGACTTGGAATGAACCCAAATGTCCATGAGTGACAGACTGGATTAAGAAAATGTGGCGCATATACACCATGGAATACTATGCAGCCATAAAAAAGGATGAGTTTGTGTCCTCTAAAGGGACATGGATGCAGCTGGAAACCATCATTCTTAGCAAACTATCACAAGAACAGAAAACCAAACACTGCATGTTCTCACTCATAGGTGGGAACTGAATAATGTGATCACTTGGACTCGGGAAGGGGAACATCACACACCGGGGCCTATCATGGGGAGTGGGGAGGGGGGAGGGATTGCATTGGGAGTTATACCTGATGTAAATGACGAGTTGATGGGTGCTGACGAGTTGATGGGTGCAGCACAGCAACATGGCACAAGTATACATATGTAACAAACCTGCACGTTATGCACATGTACCCTTGAACTTAAAGTATAATAATAATTAAAAAAAAGAGAGAGAGATAATGCATTAAAGAGGAAATAATTTAATATTTACATATGTGTGAATATGCACATATATGTATGTGTACATACATATGATTTAAATATATGTAAATACACATATATGTATATGTGCATATATGTGTGTATACATGTATGTGAATACACATATATATTTAAATTAAGTATATATTATATATAGATATGTAAATATATAATATAAATATATAAGTAGGGGATCTGCGCCAAGATCGCCGAATAGGAAGAGCTCCAGCCTCCAGCTCCCAGCGTGAGCAACACAGAAGTCGGGTGATTTCTGCATTTCCAACTGAAGTACTGGGTTCTCCGCACTGGGGCATGTTGGACAGTGGGGGAAGGACAGTAGGTGCAGCCCAACGAGCTAGAGCTGAAGTAGGGTGAGACATTGCCTTACCCGGTAAGTCAAGGGGGAAGGGAGTTTCCTTTCCTAGCCAAGGGAAACAGTGACACACAACACCTGGAAAATCAGGCCACTCCCACCCTAATACTGTCTTAGCAAACTGGCACACCAGGAGATTATATCCCGTGCCTGGCTTGGAGGGTCCCATGCCCATGGAGCCCCCCTCTTTGCTAGCACAGCAGTCTGAGATCTAACTGCAAGGTGGCAGAAAGGCTGGGGGAGGGGCACCCGCCATTGCTGAGGCTTAAGTAGGTAAACAAAACAGCTGGGAAACTTGAACTTGTGGAGCCCACCGAAGCTCAAGGAGGCCTGCTTGCCTCTGTAGACTCCACCTCTGGCAACAGAGCATAGCAAAAAGGCAGTAGAAACCTCTGCAGATGTAAATGTCCCTGTCTGACAGCTTTGAAGAGTAGTGGTTTTCCCAGCATGGAGTTTGAGATCTGAGAATGGACAGAATGTCTGCTCAAGTGGGTCCCTGATCTACGAGTAGCCTAACTGGGAGACATCCCCCACTAGGGGCAGACTGACACCTCACACCTCACACGGCAGGGTACACTTCTGAGACGAAGCTTCCAGAGGAACGATCAGACAGCAACATTTGCTGTTCAGCAATATTCACTCTTCTGAAGCTTCCACTGCTGATAGCCAGGCAAACAGGGTCTGGAGTGGACCTTGAGCAAACTCCAACAGACCTGCAGCTGAGGTTCCTGACTGTTAGAAGGAAAAATAACAAACAGAAAGGATATCCACACCAAAATCCCCAACTGTACGTCACCATCATCAAAGATCAAAGGTAGATAAAACCACAAAGATGGGGGAAAAGCAGTACAGAAAAGCAGGAAATTCTAAAAATCAGAATGCCTCTCCCCCTCCAAAGGAACACAGCTCCACGCCAGCAATGGAACAAAGCTGGACAGAGAATGACTTTGACGAGTTGAGAGAAGAAGACTTCAGACAATCAAACTTCTCCAAGCTAAAGGAGGAATTACAAATCCAGTGCAAAGAAACTAAAAACCTTGAAAAAAGATTGGAAGAATAGCTTACTAGAATAACCAATGCAGAGAATTCCATAAACAAACTGATAGAGGTGAAAACCATGACATGAGAACTACATGAGAAATGCACAAGCTTCAGTAACCGACTCGATCAAGTGGAAGAAAAGGTATCAGTGATTGAAGATCAAATGAATGAAATGAAGTGAGAAGAGAAGTTAAGACAAAAAAGAGTAAAAAGAAATGAACAAAGCCTCTAAGAAATATGGGACTCTATGAAAAGAGCAAATCTACATCTAATTGCTGCACTTGAAAGTGACAGGGAGAATGGAACCAAGTTGGAAAACACTCTGCAGGATATCTTCCAGGAGAACTTCCCCAACCTAGCAAGGCAGGCCAATATTCAAATTCAGGAAATACAGAGAATGCCGCAAAGATACTCCTCGAGAAGAGCAACGCCAAGACACGTAACTGTCAGATTCACCAAAGTTGAAATGAAGGAAAAAATGTTCAGGGCAGCCAGAGAGAAAGGTCGGGTTACCCACAAAGGGAAGCCTATCAGACTAACAGCAGGTCTCTCGGCAGAAAAACTACAAGCCAGAAGAGAGTGGGAGCCAATATTCAACATTCTTAAAGAAAATAATTTTCAACCCAGAATTTCATATCCAGTCAAACTAAGTTTCATAAGTGAAGGAGAAATAAAATCCTTTACAAGACAAGCAAATGCTGAGAGATTTTGTCACCACCAGGCCTGCCCCACAAGAGCTCCTGAAGGAAGCACTAAACATGGAAAGGAACAACTGGTACCAGCCACTGCAAAAACATGCCAAAATATAAAGACCATCGATGCTAGAAAGAAACTGCATCAACTAATGAGCAAAATAACTAGCTAACATCATAATGACAGGATCAAATTCACTCATAAAAATATTAACCTTAAAAGTAAATGGGATACATGCTCCAATTAAAAGACACAGACTGACAAGTTGTATCAAGAGGAAAGACCCATCAGTTTGCTGTATTCAGGAGACCCATCTCATGTGCAGAGACACACATAGGCTTAAAATAAAGGGATGGAGGAAGATCTACCAAGCAAATGGAAAACAAAAAAGGCAGGGGTTGTAATCCTAGTCTCTAATAAAACAGACTTTAAACCAACAAAGATCAAAAGAGGCAAAGAAGGCCATTACATAATGGAAAAGAGATCAATTCAACAAGAAGAGCTAATTACCCTAAATACATATGCATCCAATACAGGAGCACCTAGATTCATAAAGTAAGTCCTTAGAGACTTACAAAGAGACTTAGACCCCCACACAATAATAATGGGAGACTTTAACACCCCACTGTCAACATTAGACAGATCAACGAGACAGAAAGTTAACAAGGATATCCAGGAATTGAACTCAACTCTGCACCAAGTGGACCTAATGGACATCTACAGAACTCTCTACCCGAAATCAACAGAATATACATTCTTCTCAGCACCACATTGCACTTATTCCAAAATTGACCACATAGTTGGAAGTAAAGCACTCCTCAGCAAATGTAAAAGAACAGAAATGATAACAAACTGTCTCTCAGACCACAGTGCAATCAAACTAGAACTCAGGACTAAGAAACTCAATCAAAACCGCTCAACTACATGAAAACTGAACAACCTGCTCCTGAATGACTATCGGGTACATAATGAAATGAAGGCAGAAATAAAGATGTTCTTTGAAACCAATGAGAACAAAGATACAACACACCACAATCTCTGGGACACTTTTAAAGCAGTGTGTAGAGGGAAATTTATAGCACTAAATGTCCACAAGAGAATGCAGGAAAGATCTGAAATTGACATCCTAACATCACAATTAAAAGAACTAGAGAAGCAAGAGCAAACACATTCAAAAGCTGGCAGAAGGCAAGAAATAACTAAGATCAGAGCAGAATTGAAGGAGATAGAGACACAAAAATCCCTCCAAAAAATCAATGAATCCAGGAGTTGGTTTTCTGAAAAGATCAACAAAATTGATAGACTGCTAGAAAGACTAATAAAGAAGAACAGAGAGAAGAATCAAATAGATGCAATAAAAAATGATAAACGGGTTATCACCACCGACCCCACAGAAATACAAACTACTATCAGAGAATACTATGAACACCACTACACAAATAAACTAGAAAAACTAGAAGAAATGGATAAATTCCTGGACACTTACACTCTCCCAAGACTAAACCAGGAAAAAGTTGAATCCCTGAATAGACCAATAGCAGGCTCTGAAATTGAGGCAATAATTAATAGTCTACCAACCAAAAAAAGTCCGGGACCAGATGGATTCACAGCCGAATTCTACCAGAGGTACAAGGAGGAGCTGGTACTATTCCTTCTGAAATTATTCCAATCAATAAAAAAGAAGGAATCCTCCCTAACTCATTTTATGAGGCCAACATCATCCTGATAGCAAAGCTTGGCAGAGACACAACAAAAAAAAGAGAATTTTAGACAAGTATCCCTGATGAATATCAATGCAAAAATCCTCAATAAAATAATGGCAAACTGAATCTAGCAGCACAGGAAAAAGCTTATCCAACATGATCAAGTGGGCTTCATCCCTGGGATGCAAGGCTGGTTCAAGATACACAAATCAATTAATGTAATCCAGCATATAAACAGAACCAAAGACAAAAACCACGTCTATTATCTCAATAGATGTAGAAAAGGCCTTTGAGAAAATTCAACAGCTCTTCATGTTAAAAACTCTTAATAAATTCGGTATTGATGGAACATATCTCAAAATTATAAGAGCTATTTATGACAAACCCACAGCCAATATCATACTGAATGGACAAAAACTGGAAGCACTCCCCTTGAAAACTGGCACAAGACAGGGATGCCCTCTCTCACCACTCCTATTCAACATAGTGTTGGAAGGTCTTGCCAGAGCAATCAGGCAAGAGAAAGAAAGAAAGCGTATTCAATTAGAAAAAGAGGAAGTCAAATTGTCCCTGTTTGCCGATGACATGATTGTATATTTAGAAAACCCCATCATCTCAGCCCAAAATCTCCTTAAGCTGATAAGCAACTTCAGCAAAGTCTCGGGATACACAATTAGTGTGCAAAAACCACCAGTATTCTTATACACCAATAACAGACAAATGGAGAGCCAAATCATGAGTGAACTCCCATTCACAATTGCTTCAAATAGGATAAAATACCTGTGAATCCACCTTACAGGGATGTGAAGGACCTCTTCAAGGAGAACTACAAACCACTGCTCAATGACATAAAAGAGGGCACAAACAAATGGAAGAACATTCCATGCTCATGAATAGGAAGAATCAATATCATGAAAATGGCCATACTACCCAAGGTAATTTATAGATTCAATTCCATCCCCTTTAAGCTACCAAAGATTTTCTTCACAGAATTGGAAAAAACTACTTTCACGTTCATATGGAACCAAAAAGGAGCCCGTGTTGCCAAGAGAGTCCTAAGCCAAAAGAGCAAAGCTGGAGGCATCACGCTACCTGACTTCAAACTATACTGTAAGTCTACAGTAACCACAACAGCATGGTACTGGTACCAAAACAGAGATACAGACAAATGGAACAGGATAGAGCCTTCAAAAAACACATCTACAGCCATCTAATATTTGACAAACCTGACAGAAACAAGAAATGGGGAAAGGATTCCCTGTTTAATAAATGGTGCTGGGAAAACTGGCTAGCCGTAAGTAGAAGGCTTGAACTGGATCCCTTCCTTACGCCTTATACAAAAATTAATTCAAGATGGATTAGAGACTTAAATGTTAGACCCAAAACCGTATAAACCCTAGAAGAAAACCTAGGCAATACTATTCAGGACTTAGGCATGGGCAAGGACTTCATGTCTAAAACACCAAAAACCATGACAACAAAAGCCAAAATTGACAAATGGGATCTAATTAAACTAAAGAGCTTCTGCACAGCAAAAGAAACTACCATCAGAGTGAAGAAGCAACCTACAGAATGGGAGAAAAATTTTGCAATCTACTTATCTGACAAAGGGCTAATATCCAGAACCTACAAAGAACTCAAACAAATCTACAAAAAAGAACAACCCCATCAAAAAGTGGGCAAAGGATATGAACAGACACTTCTCAAAAGTTGACATTTATGTAGCCAACAGAGACATGAAAAAATGCTCATCATCACTTACCGTCAGACAAATGCAAATCAAAATCACAACGAGATACCATCTCACACCAGTTAGAATGGCGATCATTAAAAACTCAGTAAACAACAGGTGCTGGAGAGGATGTGGAGAAATAGAAACACTTTTACACTGTTGTTGGGACTGCAAACTAGTTCAACTATTGTGGAAGACAGTGTGGCGATTCCTCAAGGATCTAGAGCTAGAAATACCATTTGACTCAGCCATCCCACTACTGGGTATATATCCATAGGATTATAAATCATGCTGCTATAAAGACACATGCACACGTATGTTTATTGCGGCACTATTCACAATAGCAAAGACTTGGAATCAACCCAAATGTCCATCAGTGACAGACTGGATTAAGAAAATATGGCACATATCCACCATGGAATACTATGCAGCCATAAAAAAGGATGAGTTCATGTCCCTTCTAGGGACAAGGATGCAGCTGGAATCCATCATTCTCAGCAAATTGTTGCCAGAACAGAAAACCAAACACTGCATGTTCTCACTTATAGGTGAGACTTGAACAATGGGAACACTTGGACACAGGAAGGGGAACATCATACACTGGGGCCTGTTGTGGGTGGAGGGGGAGTAGGGGGGGCAGGGATAGCATTAGGAGATATACCTAATGTAAATGATGAGTTAATGGGTGCAACACACCAACATGGCACATGTATACATACATAACAAACCTGCACGTTGTGCACATGTACCTTAGAACTTAAAGTATAATAAAAAATAAATAAATAAATAAATAAATAAATAAATAAATAAGTATACATATATGTATATTGAAATACATGTATGTGTATGTGTATATGTATGTATATGTATATGATGTGTATGCACACGTGTTTGATATCCTCAATGAGATGAAAGAACTGAGTGTGTCCATGAAATAAAAACAGCCTTCTACAAAAAGAAAACTTTGGAAAATAAGACCATTTCTTTCAATAATAAATTAACAAATTGGAAGATAATTTTGAGGAAGCATTCTGGAAAATATAATAGAAAGAGAAAAAAGGAAATAAGAGACAAAATAATGTGAAGATTGGTAGAAGAGGTACAATGTCCAACAAATATGAGTTCCAAACAAGAAAATAGAGGAAGAAAAACATCAAGGAAAACAGTATTTCAAAATACTGAAGAATATAAATTTCCAGATTGAGTAACTAACAGAGCAAGAAAGAAAATAAGAAAGGAACACACACTGAAGAGTACCATCATGTTACATCAAAATTCTAGGGATAAAGAAAAATGCTAAGAGTTTCCAGACAAAGAAAGGGAGAAAAATACATCGTATTAGAAGACTGAGATTTCAAATGGAATTAAACTTTTCAATAATTACACTAGAAGCTGGTAAACAATGAAATAATGCCTTCAAAACTGTGATATAAAAATATTTCTAAAAGAGATTAATACATCCAACAACATACAACATACGTGGATACAATAAACATATATTTAGAGAAGTGGACATTTCAAAAAATTTACATCCCATTTTCTTGTTCTCAGATAGTTATTGAAGAGTTCTCCATCAAAATGAGGGATCTAGAAAGCAGGAAAACTAACATAGGCGAGGGACAAGAAAATTCTAGCATGTTGGTGAGGAAAATCTCCAGCACTATAATCCTGTAGCAGTCCTAGAGAACAATCAGATCCAGATTGCAGGAGAGTAAAGAACTTCAGAATGGTGGTATTAGGCCAAAAAGAAAAAAAATAAAATAACTAGAATCCTAAATAAATAAATAAATATGACCTGGGGAGATTATCTCATGTATTTGACTGTATCTAACTGTATCTATAGAGAAAAGGCTTTATAGTTCTGATGGAGAGTTTGAGGATTCATTCAAGATACTTGAAAACTTAATAACAGAGTTCAGTAACAAAAAATTAGCAAGAAAATAATTGTAAAGGAAGAGATATGCACTTATAGTAAGCTGCACAGTTCAGTTGTGAAAAATATGTTCATATCATAATAACGTATGTACTGAAAATAGATTTAATTTTTACTGAAAGGATGACAGGACAATTATGTGGGTGTATGTGTGTTCATGTGCACAGAGATGGTGTTGTAAATGAGCTAGGAAGTTAAGAGATAATGCCTAACATTTAGACATCAAGAAATATCATTATGTGCATATTTTATACAATATAGCAGAAACATAAAGATGCATAACATAAGAAACAGGTAAAAGAACTGAAAGTGGCTGCCTCCAAAAATCAAGAATTATGTGTGGATAATAACTAACTTTTAAAATAATGTAGTGCTATTTCACATCTTAAATTCTATATTTGGATTATTTAGCAAAAATAAAATTAAACTCTAAAAATTAAGGATGACTGCTGGAGAAATAGAAATGGTGGATATCTAACTGCATAGTGTGCATAGTGAACAATGGAAACAAATTTTTAAAAACAATTAACCAAAAGGCTGGCTAAGAAACAAGTAGAAATTAGGAAAACATAGTAAGTAAAAAATATAAAACATGATGTAAGTAATATTCAAAAATTTATTTAATTACAATAAATGTGAATGGATTAAACTAATTCATGGAAACACAGAGGCTCTCAGACTGAATTTTTATAACCTGCCACTTTAATTTTTTAAATGTATATTAAAATGACAAAAAGTTGGAAAATAAAGAGGCTGAAAATGGTATTCAAGCAAATGAAAACAAAAAGAAAATTGATATAATATTGCTCATAACAAACAAAATATAATTTAAAGTGCAAACAACTAAGGAACTTATGATGTTGATAAAATAATTCACCAGGAAGATATTCCATTTATGAATGTATAAGCTCCTAACAACTTAGTTTCAAAATGTACTAGGCAAAAACTGATAAAACTACTAGGATAAACTGACAAACACACAATCATAGCTGGAGATAACACATTTTTTTTTCCTGAAACTAACAAAACATTCAATGGTTCAGTAGGACTTAAAAGAGCTGTAGCACTAATTAACAAACCTAATCTAAAACTCAAATCTTCACAAAGAGAATGTTCACTCTTTTGATCCTGAAGGATGTCTCAATATTGATATTACGTAAATATTTTTTTCATGGCCCACAATGCAATAAAATAAAAAAAATCAACCAAAAAAGAAGTAGCCAAACTCTTCTCCATTAACCTCCTTCAAAGGTCTATATACATCATAGATAGTTAATAAACACATACATAGCATTTATTGTATATTAGCCATTATTCTAAGCACTTTGGAATATTTACTCATTCAGTCTTTAATATTGCTTGAGGTAGGTACTAGTATTCCTCTCGATATACAAATAAAATTGAAGCACAGAGATTAAGCAATATGTCCAAGGTTATGTAGTTAGTGAGTGTCAGAGAGAGACACAAGTGCTCTTGACTCCTGTATTAAGCTTATTCTCTTAACATAAATATCTAAACAAACTATGAGGTAAAGAAGAAACAAAAATAAAATTTTTAAATATATACTACTATGACTTCACAAAAAGACTACAAAACTAATGACATACATCCAAAGCAGTTCTCAGAACTGCTTTATATATGTACTGGAAAATAATAAATGAATATTTAAATTCAAAAAGTTTCAAAAAGTTTCAAAAAGAGTAGCAAATCTAGAGAAAGTAAAAACAAATAATTATGATGAATTTAAATGCAAAAATAAAGAAAACTAAAACCATAGAAATTTTATTTTTTACGTTTGGATAGCTGAAGAGATTAATTAGAAATGAAACCCCTGACAACCATGATCAACAAAAATCAAAGAGACACAAGAAACAATATAAAGTAGGATACAAGGACAGACACAGAGGAACAAAATACTTATAAAAGCATATTTTGAACAGCTATATACGAATTTATTTTTTTTTTTATTTTTTATTTTTTTGAGACGGAGTCTCGCTCTGTCGCCCAGGCTGGAGTACAGTGGCCGGATCTCAGCTCACTGCAAGCTCCGCCTCCCGGGTTTATGCCATTCTCCTGCCTCAGCCTCCCGAGTAGCTGGGACTACAGGCGCCCGCCACCTCGCCCGGCTAGTTTTTTGTATTTTTTAGTAGAGACGGGGTTTCACCGTGTTAGCCAGGATGGTCTCGATCTCCTGACCTCGTGATCCGCCCGTCTCGGCCTCCCAAAGTGCTGGGATTACAGGCTTGAGCCACCGCGCCCGGCACGAATTTATTTTTAAAAGGTATATAAAAAGGGCAGATTTGGAGAAAAGGATATATTACCATAATTAGACAAGAAATAGAAAATGTACTAGAATAAAAACCCCATAAAAAAGGAAATGCTAGTAGTGAAAAACCTACTCTTTCCAAAAACAAAGACACGAAAAACAATATCATGCTGGGAAGATAGAAAGGTGTGAGATTTTGCCAGCATTTAAAGAGGCTGCTAATTGCAAATCTTTCATACCAAAAATAGCCAAGTAGGAAAAGATAATTATCGGCCAATAATGGATAGATGAAAAAATAGTAAACTGAATTCAGCAGTACATAAAAAGATCAAGCAAGGGTTTCCTTTAAAATGTACGAATGAGCTAATATTTTAAAAATCTATTAATACAATTCATCCCTAACAACTTAAAGAATAAAAAAAACATATGATTATGTCAATGAATGCAGAAAAGAAACTAGTTGAAAATTTGACAGACCATTTATGATAAACTTGCAAACAAATCAGGAATAGAAGGGAACTTCCTTATATCTGCCAGAGATCTATAGCAAGCATCATGTTTACTGGTTAATAAAACATGAAAAACATTTAAAGTCTGAAAAAAGACAAAAAAGTATCTGTAACTGTTAGTATTGAATATTATATTCCATAACCAAATGCAATGTGAACAGAAATAAATAAGAGAGATAAAAATCAGAACAGAAAAGACAAAGTTGTCAAAATGTGCAGATGATGTAATCGTCAATATATTTTTCTTCTTTGTCAGAAAAAAGCCTACATTCATCCTAGATTTTCTTAGCCTTTTTCCTCTAAACCCATCTTTCTTCAGATAAACACACAATAAAACTTATATTTTAAAAAGTCAGTCACTTTCCTGTTCATAATTTCAGTATTGGGGTTTTCTTTTCTTTCTCATAGGTTTCAATTCCATTCTATTTCTAATTTGAAAGAGCTACATATTTAAATAGCTACCAGGAGAACTATAAAGAAGAGACATTGACAAAAAAGCCCAAGATTAACTGATTATTTCAGGGTCTTGATAAGACTTGCTGCCCAATTTTAAGCCTTCCTTGACTGCTCCCTAAAGGATTTCAAACAGTCCTAATGAAGTTACACACTGGCCATTCTCAAGCAATCATAAATATGCCGTAAATTCATCTCTTGCCTGTGGGACTTTGGATCTTAATAGCTTATGAGCTCAAGTATTTCCAGTTTCTGTTGGGTAAATGTTTGATGGCCTTAAGAGAGATTATGTGGAATTGAACTGAATGCCTGGCAACTCTTCCATGCTTGTCAGTCTCTCCCAGCTTACTTGGCTCGTCAAAGACACCACAATAAACTGCTTTCAAATATTTATTTCTCAGTATGTTGGTACTCAGAAAGGAAATCCTTTCCATTTTCTGAGTCTCTAAGAGAAAGGTACAAACTGAGCACCAGAACTAGGAATTACTGAAGAGCCCAAGTCTTAGGGTATCCTGGGGGATTTGATATCCAATTCTCTTCCAACCTTCAGAAAGGCCCATCTTGGGCTCACCTTCTAAAAGAAGAGCAAGGATGGGTCAGTTGATCGTCTAAGTGCTAGAGAGAGAAAGAGGGGGCTACAGGAATTACTTCAGTAAAGGTCTTCCTTCTGATCTTCCTCAAGGAGAAGGTGCTCAGCTTTTTGTGGGTAACACACAGGGGTGGCCAGGTACTGCAAAGCAGGCAAAACTGGCTTACACTACAGGTACAGTGTTCCCAGTTTCTGCTGTATTCCATGTTCCTTGCATGCGAGAGACATTCTACGAGTATTTGCTGAAGAAATCAGTAAATGAATGAGGCATGGTTCCCACAACATTCAAATTGAAGAGGCCTCAGAGTTGGTCCTTCAGCAGTTAGGACAGAGAGACCCTGGAGTGTGAGTGATTTGTCTCACGAAGCTGCATCCTTAAACACGATTGGTTCTGAGGCCCTCCCCTTAATGCGATCATAAGGCATGAGGTCCTCTTCAACCACGGAGCAGTGCAGGACCTTATGCTGATGCAAATACTTCATTCCTGTAGGAAAAACCAAGACTGTCTAGTACTATCTGTATGATTGTTGATGAGCCACTTTTATAATGAGATCCCCAGACATCAGAGTGTTTGATTGTGCTATTGCTGCCTTGCAGACCGTCATTGTGGTTTTGGGGAGAGGGATTCCAGAGTCCTGGGAGAATGGTCCTCTTGGGCAACCAGCAATTCGGACTTAAAGGGACGGGGCAATGGAGAGGTGCAGGAGAGCCTGGTGCTGCTTTCTGTATGTTTGTTACGCCCAGATCTGACTGATCAGGGAGATAAATTAACTGAAACGTCCTGGTAGATTCTGTTTTACTTCTAGTCCTCCAATTCGGAAAATTCTCTGTGTGCTGTGTCTGCCACAGTACAATAGGAGTCCTGGAAATTCTGGTTTCAAGCCTCACTCTCCTGAATCCTGAATAAGCCTCTGTCCTGCCCAGTGATATGTAAGTCACATTTCAGGACTTGATAATGTAGGGATTCTTGTTCTGTAACTAAATGTGACCTCATGGCCCTCATCTCATAACCTCATGACCCTCATCGCTCTTTTTTATCTCCTGAGATAATTATCAAGTGGAAAAAATGAATATACAGCTGTGTCACAAAACTTAGGAATCAAAAAGCATAAATAGTGAAAAAAAAAATCACCCAGAAAGGATAATCTGGGTATCAATCTTAAGAAATCATGGGCAAAGTTTCCAAACCCTAAATGCCTTATCCAGTGTATTCCCATTGAAATGCTGTCCAGTCTCTGCAGCCCTCAACAAACCATCTCCATCCCAGATTGTGCCACTCAGCTCTTCTTCATAGCAGTCTCTGAGATAGATATTAGCACAGTCTCCATCTTACAAGTGAAGAAATTGAGGCCTAGAGAGGTGAGAACTGTTTCCAAGGTCATATATGAGTAAGTGGGGCTTGAGTTTGATCACAGAGGTATTTAACTCCAGACTACCCTGCCCCCAATACCCACACATTTCAAAATCTAGAGTTGGAAGAGAAGTGAGTATGGAAAGTAAAGACCGGACCTTCCAATAGGGATTGAAGAAATTAATAACAACAACCATCCACGAACATGAAGAAAAGAAAGAGAGGAAAAAAAAATAAGGGGTGTGTGTGTGTGTGTGTGGGTGTATGCCTGGGTAGCCAAGCATACAAGTAGAACCCAGAGTTATGGCGAGTGGGGATGGGAAGGACGGAAGAAGGGAGAAAAGCAGAAATTTAATGTAGTATTTTCTTGTTATGTATCAGGAACTGCACTTGGCAATTTACATACAGTAATTCATATGATCTCCATAGCAACACTATGAAGTAGATATTATTATTCTATTTTATAGATGAGCAAATGGAGACAAATGAAACGAGCAAAGAAAATCAGGCTTCCCTCCATTTACACTGGGGTTAAAGCCAGATATTACTATGAACTTAAATATTTTGTTGTTTCTATTGCTGTTGTCTTATAGTTACTAGTATTTTAAATCTGTAAAAAACCTTCCAAGACTTTATTGTGTTTAGAGACTAAAAAACAGAAGCAGAAACTACCCTTCACACAGAACGGGGAGACTCGGGTATTAAACACGTGATATTTGGGGCTATTGGAAGAAAGCAAGACTGAAAAGAGAAGTGGCTACACACCACAGAATGTTCTAGGTCAGCACACTGGACTATCCACACGGGAGAAAAGGGGTGTCTCCTCTCACTTCCTTATTCCAGACACCGGCCACTGTGAATTTGAACCTTGAGAGAAGGCAGTGCTTTCTACGTTGACTTACCAAATGGAAGCCCTTCTGAACACAGATGGAGCAGGTTTTGAGGAGAGGAACTCCAGAGTCCTGGGACACAGGAGAATGGTCCTCTCTTGACTTCCCAGGAGTGTGCCTCACACAGCCATCTGTTCTTGGCTTGAACTCATTCACTCTTTAGGTACGTCCCTTTGCACTGGCCTTCGACAAGCAAAGTGCCATTGCTGATTTAAACCAGGTAAGTCTGAGTAGAGTTTCAGGCCTGGGCACACGTATTCAGTGTTTTCTCTGTTCTACATCTACTTCTAGTTAAACCAGTTAGGGATTTCCAATACATACAGTCTCTGACTTTATAATAGTGTGATATTAAATTTAAAATTGTAAGCAATAAAAATAAACAATGAAAGTCACGTAACAACAACAAAAAAAAGTGATATGCATACGGAAGAATTTATACTTCATGTACCTATACAACCATTTGGTTTTTCAGTTTCAGTACAATATTCAAAAATTACCTATGATATTCAACACTTCATCATAAAATAGACTTTATTTTAGGTGATTTTCCCAGTTGTAGGCTAATGCAAGTGTTCTGAGTACATTTAAGTTTAGCTAGGGCAAGCTATGATGTTCAGTCAGGTGTATTAAATGCATTTTTAACATGATATTTTCAACGTATGATGGGCTTATCAGGATGTAGCCTCATCATACATTGAAGGGCATCTGTACTCAGTTTTCATAATTGATTCCTGTCGACATACATATACTACATCTGTCCCCAAGTCTCAGGGCCCAGAGAACCTTGATGGGTCTTTCAGCACTTGCCCGTGTCTGAATGTTGAAAGCTTCTGAAACCCAGAGCTACACCCCATTTCTGTGCCTGCATATGGCTGATGATCATCCTGGACCAGCCCAGTGTTTCCAGCCTGGATGTTCAACATTCCCACCTCATCTCTTTCAGACTCAGATTCTCCTCAATGCCAAGGCCCAATTTCATGGCTGTGACAGAGTTTACATTTGAGGGTTTCCATTTTTGAGTGGCATCACAGACACATCTTCTTTGTGGTCTTTTTGGTCTTGTACCTTTTGACCCTTGCCAGCAATGCTATCATCTTGACAGTTATCCGCCTTAACCATCAATTTCACACACCCATGTATTTCTTCCTGAGTGTGCTGTCTATTTCTGAGACCTGTTATACTGTGGCCATCATCCCCCAAATGCTGTCCAGTCTCCTCAGTCCTCAACAAACCATCTCCATCCCAGGCTATGCCACTCAGTTCTTTTTCTATCTCACTTTTGGTGTCAATAACTGCTTCCTGCTCATGGTCATGGGGTATGACCACTATGTGGTCATCTGTAAGCCCCTACGGTATTCGGTCATCATGGGCAAAAAGGCTTGTATACAACTGGCAAGTGGATCCTGGAGCATTGGCCTGAGCACAGCTATCATTCAGGTGTCTTCTGTGTTCAGCCTTCCCTTCTGTGATGCTAATCTCATCTCCCACTTCTTTTGTGATATCCGGCCCATAATGAAGTTCGCCTGTGCAGACACTACTATCAAGGAATTTATTACTTTGCTCATCAGTCTCCGCGCCCTTGTTCTGCCCATGGTCTTGATCTTAGTCTCCTATGTCCTAATTGTCACCACCATCTCAAGATTGTATCAGCTGAGGGCCTGAGAAAGTCCTTTGCTACTTGTGCCTCACACCTCACAGTGGTCATTGTCCACTATGACTGTACCTCTTTCATCTACTTAAAACCCAAATCCCAAAATTCCCTGTAGGACAGACTTATCTCTGTGACATACACTGTTATTACTCCTCTGCTGAACCCTGTTGTATACAGCCTGAGGAACAAAGAGGTCAAGGATGCCTTGCTCAGAGCTTTGGGCAGAAAGCCTCTCTCTTAGGTGCTGGTCATTCAATAACAGTCAAAGAAAAAGAGTTTGATGAGGTGTCACAGTGAGAACAATCAGATGAGAGAAAGTATGAGAGCACCAGGTGGCTGATCTAGGCAGCATCTAGGAATCTATTCCTCTCATAGATTGAAACAAGGAAGAAAAATATTAATGAAAAAAGAAATAGATAGATTTACCAAGTCAGATATATGGGTTTACCAAGCATGATGAAAATCAAATAAGATAAAGGGTGTCCAGGCACTGCACTATAATGTTAAATGTTACTTCTGTTACTCTTGGCATAAGGTATCGTAAACCAGTAGGGAGAATAGGAAGAATATATACTATCATATCACAGAAGTTTATGTAAGATGGACTTGACTTCATGAATGACACAAAGGGTACAAAAGGCCACCACCCCCTCCTGTCTGAGGATGGGACCAACTTTAGGGCACAATTCTAGATCCCTCCATTAGATCAGGCTGAAGTTATGCTCCAGCTGAGACCGTGTTCTTGCATAGTGATTCCCCTTCCCCATCCTGCTTCTCTCATTCCCTTTCCTCTGAGGGCACTCCTTAGTCAATCACTGTAACCAAGACCTTATTTCAGACTCTGCTTCTGTGGAACCTGACCTAAGCAAGGTGGTACCTATGTCTACGGGGCAATTACTCAGACACTGCAAGTACTCTTTTTGCATCTGTTGCACTTAGAGCAGTGCCTGGTGCATAGTAGATGTTAGGTATTTATTAAAAGGAAGAAGGAAGGAAGGAAAGAAAAAGGAAAGAAGACTGCTGTGAGCAGCTAAAATACAATTAAAAGGTAGCTCTTCTCCCTTGTTTTCCTTTTATTATTTTAACACTTTCAGGCTGTTTGCCCCTCTTTGTGACATCTCCTTTTGGTACATTTATTGAATGTATCCTAGATAGTAGCCATTATTTTAAGTATGTTATTCATTTAATCTTCACTATAAATCTATGACATAGATATTTTATTATCCTTTTTTATGGATGAGGAAACTGAGACCTCAAATAAGTTAATTCCTCAAGGCAGAATCAGGATTTAAACACATGCAGCCCAGCCCTGATGTCTGTAGTTGCATTGTAAGCTCATGATGTTCATTTTAACCAGCTTTTTCCTCTATATAACTAAATTATACTACTCCATACTCCTAGGAAAAGGAGGAGCCTCCACCCCATTCCAAATTGTGGATTTACACATATCTCGGATCCTGTTCACGATATCTTTGGACTTTACAATCAGTCTGGAAGTTCAATAATAGTGTATTATAATACACTCCATTTCCTAAAATAGCTTGGTGCATCCCTTTTTCACTCAGCACAACCCCAAAGAGGAAAATAGGAAAGAAGTTTAAAGTGGGCCAAGAACTGTTATTGTTTACCCTGAACTCCCGCTCTAAGAACCAATGACCTTGAGTAGGAGGTACTAAAACCGTATGATATTGTAGGTAGAGTACAGGCTTTGAACAGAGAGGCATACATTCCCAATCATAGATCCGCCATTACAAGCATGTGTCCTGTTATGATACTTAACCTCCCTGGTTTTTGTTTCCTATCTGCACGGCAAGGCTGACAATATCACCTCCCAGGGTTGCTGTGAGAAGTCAACAATGTTATGGACCTCTACATGGGAAGCTATCAGCGCCTTCTCCACCACCACTCTCCACAGACATTGCTCCTGGGTCACTCTGAGGTCAACATCAAGTCACTCTTGATGTGGACACAGAACCCTAGCTTTAACAATAGGATTCTCATTTGTTCTTTGTCAATAGAATTTCCTTTTACCCAGGAGGTCTTGACTTTGTAACTGGACTTCTCTTATAGTCCCTGATCCTGTGTTCTGGTAAAAGGAAACTAACTATTCTCCCAGTGTCTTCCAAGTATTGCTTCCTGGATATACCCAGGACTTTATTTCAGGCTCTGCTTATGTGGAACTAGACCTAAGCAAAGTGGTATCTATGTCTATGGGGAATCACTCAGACTTCACTCTGAGTGTTCTTTTTGTGGTTAATAAACCACTAAGAGCACCTGTCTGCATTTCTCCTCCAGATTCCCTTTATTTATGCCTGCCTTACTGACCTGCCAAATACATCTCATAATATCATTCCCTCTTCTCTCCTAGTTGTCTCAGAGTCACTGCAAGAAGTCCCAGGGTTTCTGTGTGCGTCAATTCTCACATGCAGTCTGAATAAATACTGACAAAAGCATCTGCAAGTATTTTTTAAAGTATCATAATTCATTTGAAAGCACCAATTACTAATTCATAGTTCTCCTTTTCAGAACTTATTTTTCCTATCAATAGGTACAAATAGTACAACTATTATTATCCAAACATTATCAATTTGGAGATCCAAGAAATATTTGGACGTAAAAAGCGGTTTTCATACACAGACAATTTGGACACGCCAGCTCTAGGTGACAGAAATAGTGTGGAAGATGGTGTGGGAGTAGACATAACTTTAGGAACCTAGTTAAATCTGTTTTGAGCCCTATTCGGGGCCCTGAAAGACTCCCATTGACAATTCCAAAGCCTTCTTAAGAGGTCTAGACCCAGGATCCTAAGCTAAATTGAATGCCATAAACAAACTATAATAAGAACCACTGGAATCTGCTCCCCAAATAAAGCAGTCTGCAGAACTAGAAGATTTTATACAGCAAGTTCTTTTGGCTATTTTGCCAGCTTTGTTTCTATAGTCACTCCACATGTGTTCATTTTTTTCTAGCATAAAATCCCAATATATTTGCTATTGGTGGCAGATTGGACTTTCTGTACATCTCTAATCTGTAAAATTAGATACTGCTACTGACTTCAGAGGGTTATTTGGAGGCTTATGTGAGACAAAAATCTGTGAAGGTGTTTGATAAATATTAATTGCTACTGAAGTGGTATACCTGTCCTTTTTTCCAGATAACACATTTTTATATCATCAACCCAGTTCCCCATTTCTACAACCTTCCTAATTTGTCCCAAAGCAATAGTATCATAAAGCCTTGAGCTCTTTTGCCCAATTCCACTCCTTTCCTGTTGAGATCTCATAGCCACCAATGATATCTAATCACGAACCTTTAATGTGCAAATCATTTTCTTTGATTCATCTGTTACAAGAAGAAGCTATATATATTTATAAATAATCAGAGAGTCAACATGAATGAACCTGATGAGAGCAGTTTATGAAATTATTGGTTCTTTCCTCTCCTTTGAGCCACACATTGATTCAGTTACAAGTCCTATTGATTTCCCTCAGATGTCTCTCACATGTGTCCCTCCCCTCTGGGCCAATTGCCACACCTTTAGATCAATCCCAATTATCTCTGTTACATCAGTAGCCTAGCTGGTTTTTCTTCCTCTTTTTTGCCAACTTCAAATCCATCTTCCCACCTCACAGGTCAATATACCAAATCCCAGTGCAGGCTATGTTTATTTATTTACTTATTTATTTTCAACAAGGAAGCAAAATCACCAGAAAGACCGGAAGAGGGCATATGATCGTTAGTGGTTAAAAAAAAAAAAAAAGAGAGAGAGAATCACTTCCTTGAGAGGGCAGTTGCTAAGGAACTTTAAAGTCTAAGAGCAGGAGAGATAAGTGAGAATCACTTGAGAGGCTCTTAAAAGTGATACATTCAAATACTCTTTTGTAATCTGTTCTTACTTTACCTACACAATGTAATTTTCCATAATCAACCTGAGTGTAATCAAGGACTATCTCCTCCCTGTATCACTTACAGTTACATTTCAGTTATTATGATTGTCTATCACCTGCAACTAAACCATGAGCTCCTCAAGGTTTGGTGCAGCACCTCGTCCATTTCTGTATTTCCAGCAACTAGCACAGGGCCTGACATATGCTCAGTGCTTAAAGAATGAATGAACGCAGATAAATATCACATGAAAGACTAAGACATTGTTAAAGAAGTAATAAACAACTCATGGAAAGTATTCAGTGAGAAGTAAATTTGGAGTTGGGTCTTCACAATTAGAAGTCTAAAAAATAAAGGGAAGAAAAGTCTGGGTAAAGAGAACAGAGTTCGAAAGCTAATTTCTGTTTCCTAGCCTTCAGGAGAAAACCTTTGGATCTAAAGATAGTGTACTTCCAATCCTGAATGCCACAGGGCAAAGACAGGCACCATGAACTGTCCTCTGCAGAATGATGACCATATTTAAATACTTCTATTCCAAAGAGAAAACCAGATTCTTATACTAGATAGAGTTCCTGCCTATAAGCAAAAGACCCTAAATTTCCTGAAATCCAAGGTGGTATGGCTCTAAGCTTGAGCTGCCTAGATTTGTCAGTATGGATTTCTGAGACACATCTGCAAAAAAAATAAAAAATAAAAAATAAACCACATGCACACATGCACGCTCACTTATTCAAATAATTAAAAATCAACTAAATAAACCAGCTTCCTCAAATATTATTCCAACTTGAAGCAAAGACTTTCCCCAGGCTCCCCAAGCACTAGCCTGGAATTGAGTAAATGAGCCTTATACATAATAAGACCTCCAGGTACCTGTTATCTGCATCCTCCCAGCCCCAGGGTGGCTCCCAGAATGTCTTCAGGGAGTGACCCCCAGAAGCCCAGCTGCCTGATCCTGGGAGAGCATCTTCTCTGGCTTCAAAGACTTTTCCACACAGAGGGGTTGTCAAGAATGCCTGTGACTCTCAAACCTGACTATATTCCCACTAGAGTGTGTTTATGCCCTGCCTGCTCAGCCTCAGGTCCTGCCGTAGGCACTCTTGGTCACCTTGCTCACCTTGGTCACCTTGCTCACCTTGGTCACCCTGTGCCTATCCATTGTGGCCAAGGGAGCCTGACATTTCAATCCTTACTCCTCAGCCTCCTCTAGCCCAGCTCTCCTGTTGTGCCTCAGTGCTAAGCAGAGTCATGTGAGTGGTCTTTAGAAGAAGGATTGAAATGGGGCTCATTACGTATGGGCTGACTTTAATTTATTGCAGTATTTCAGCTCCTATCACAGCTGGACACGTCTTCATAAGCTATATTTGCTCTTCCTTCCGTTTCCTTAGAAGAATTATAGGCTTCCAAGAGTTGGGAGGATGCTAACCAAATCATAATAGCCATTCTTCTACCTCAAGACAGACAAGTTTCAGTCAGATAAGATGACATTTTAGCCATGTGCTTCTCAGTGGGAACTCTATTGGTGTTTGGAATAAGACAATTCTTCCTTGGGCAGAACCACCACAAGTTTTGCAGGACATTTCACATCTTGAATGGCCAAGAGCCTCTGTGCTCATTATTGTAACAGTTAAAAGCTCTGCCAAGCATTTCTGATTTCACCATAGAGGCGCCATACCACTCCGCGGCTGGACTACTACATAGTTTTTGCTCAGAAGCCTCACAGAAGACAAATGTCTTTAGACATATATTTTAGTATCAAATGATTTTCTTTGTTGGAAAATATTCTCTATTGCAGCTTTACTTTCTTTTTAGCATTCTTAGTGTAAATGATTAACAGCTGGTCATCAACGTCTTTTAAATAGATTTTTATGAACTTGAAGAAAGTCTCCACGCATACTAACCTTCATCATTGATGTGATTTATTTTATGCAAAACTTCTCTTTCTGAATATGCATAAGCAAATCAGAATATAATTTAAATACCCTACAGAAGCTTACTGTTTAAAGAGATAAAAATGTGAAATATTACATAAATTGAACTCATCCCCTTCCTTCAACAAAATGATGTACCTTTGATGTAGCTGTTTTTTTATATTCAGGGTCTGCTTTTGCTTTAGGTGAGGGACACTTAAATTTGCTGTATCTTTCCTGATACAATTGTTTATCTCTGCAGAGTGGGTGTAGGCTTACTCACAAAGCTATATTGGCTATAAATTTGCCTTCTGGTTTAGGGAAGGTAAAGATGTAGCATAGTTTATAACATACGTGAATCAGTGCTCTGAACTGTCAGCAGACTTCCATCGCTCAGACAGAAGTGGGAGAGGCTGGTGGTTGGCTAAGATTTTCCTTTTTCTTCTTGAAGACAAGATGAACCTTTCTACTTTGCTTCTACTTCTTAAAGGATGTGCAAGGGGGATGATTCATAGTCTTTAAAGAAAAGACATCACTAGTCCATCCCTAAACAAATTATTTTCAAGCACCCAATCCATGCATAATTTGGAGCTAGTGAAATATGAAAAGATGTAAAAGGTATTTTAAAGTTGCTGAGCATTTGTGTGAGGTGAGGCAGAAATAATGGGGTAAAAATAATCCAAATAAACATGAGGACCTCCGAGTGTAACATGGTTTTATGAAGGGCTGAAAATGTGCGCTTGTCTCTGAAGAGTAGGAAAGAAGAGGAGAAAAGAGGAGTCATTCCAGATGTCAGGGAGGAAGAGTAGAAATGAAGTAGGAGCATGCATGGTTATACAGTGAAAAAGTGAGACTATATGATTCTGTGATGCATGGAAAATTATAACAGATGGTCACAGAGTAAAAATATTTTAAGTAAAGATAAGTAAACCCAGGGATTAACTTAATCCACTAGGAAATATATCCCCAGATTTATAACTGAGAAGTATTGAACTTCAATCAATTTCAGAAATGTGCTTCCACTGTTTTACTGAGACAACGTGACTTTCATGTTTTTATGCTTCAGATTTGGGAACCAATCAATGAAAACAGAGAACTTTACTCTCATCACTGACTTTGTTTTCCAAGGTTTCTCCAGCTTCCATAAACAGCAGATCACCCTTTTTGGAGTGTTCCTTGCACTATACATCTTAACCCTAGCAGGCCCTACCATCATTGTGACCATCATCCGAATAGATCATCATCTTAACACACCCATGAACTTCTTCCTGAGCATGCAGTCCACATCAGAGACTGTATATACATTGGTCATTCTCCCAAGGATGCTCTCCAGCCTCGTAGGTATGAACCAGACCATATCATTGGCAGAGTGTGCCACACGGATATTCTTTTTTGTAACCTTGGCATCACTAACTGCTTCCTGCTCACAGCAATGGGATATGATTGCTATGTGGCCATCTGCAACCCCCTGAGATACACGGTCATTATGAACAAGAGGGTGCGTATCCAGCTTGTCCTGGGGGCCTGCAGCATTGGGCTGATTGTAGCAATAACACAAGTGACATCTGTATGCAGGTTACCCTTCTGTGCTAGAAAGGTGCCCCACTTCTTCTGTGACATCCGACCTGAGATGAAACTCTCCTGCATTGACACCACTGTCAATGAAATCCTGACTTTGATTATCAGTGTGCTGGTGCTTGTTGTATCTCTGGGTCTGGTTTTCATTTCTTAAGTTCTCATTATCTCTACAATCCTCAAGATTGCTTCAGTTGAGGGCCGGAAGAAGGCTTTTGCCACCTGTGCCTCCCACCTTACTGTGGTCACTGTCCACTACAGCTGGGCTTCCATTGCCTACCTCAAGCCCAAGTCAGAGAACACCAGAGATCATGACCACTGATCTCGGTGACCTACACTGTCATCACTCCCCTACTGAACCCTGTGGTATATACCCTGAGAAACAAAGAGGTCAAAGATGCTCTGTGCAGGGCTGTAGGTGGGAAGTTTTCCTGACCATTTAGGAAGAGTTCTCCTGAGGCTGTCAACACCCACAGTAGGCAGGAATATGAGGTGTAAACTCGCAAACCCTTGTCTCCTAGAGACCTGCCCCTTAAATAAGAGGCAAAAGAGGAATAGCAGTTTCATAAAACTGGGAGTCTGAAGCTTTAAATAAAGTTACTGGATGGAGCGTTATCCGTGTTTTGGGGGATAAATAGACAGACAAGGATAAGATATGCCTAAATAAAAGGTCAGAAAGTAGTGTGGGCTGAAAATTGTGTACTGACCTTTTGGTTTCTTTGTGAATCTCCACCTAATGAAGGCAATAGAAAGCCCCTTGAGAAAATGGAATCCAAGACACACTTAAAATCTTTTTCTACAATCCCTTTCTTCCTACGTTAGAGCACCAGGGCTTCTAAAACTGGATTCCCTATTGGAGTATGTTTATGACATGTCAAGTAATAAGTTACTGTGTGGGGAGGGAGAGTGACCTCAGGATTAGATAGCCCAGGAGAAATAGATTTTCTCTCCTGGATGTGTTAATTTATCCTAGATTCTAGCAAAACTGCTAATTAAATATGGTGAGCATAGACAGTTTAATTAGAGATCGTGGCAATTCTACAGTCATCATGGCAGTCTTTTGAGGGCACAATCTGAGATACTCCTGGATCCTTTCAAATTTGGTTACATCAGAAAACACATAACGGGCAAGAGCTATGAACTAGCCTCTGTGCTAGGTCCTGGAGAAATAAAGATAAAAAAAGCTTCCTTGCCTGGCTCCAGGAAGCTACAAGTCTAGTGGCAAAAACAAGCATTTGACAGTATGGTTTCAGTTCTTTATGATAAATGGCGTTTACAAACAATTAAAGAAGAACTCAGAAAAAGAAAGAAAGGGAAAAGGGAAGAGAGAGAGACTGTTGGAGATGTCAGGGAAGTCTTTAAAGAGGAGGGGACCTGTGATGTAAACTGGTTTTAAAACCCAAGAGATTGTCTGAATGATAAGAAAGAATTCCAAAGAGAAGAAACAATGTAGCTACAGGTACCAAAACAAAAGGACTGATCAGGGAACGAAAAATGATTCAGTTGTGCTGACTTCAGGACATGGAGGAAGTGGGGACTGAAGGAGATAAAACCAGAAGGGTAGGTTGGGGTCATATTCTGAAGGCCTCATATGCCAAATTAAGGAATCTCAGCTTTAATTTTTTTTTTTTTTTTTTTTTTTTTTTTTTTGGTGAGACAGGGTCTTGCTCTCTCTCCCAGCCTGGAGTGCAGTGGCGCGATCTCGGCTCACTGCAAGCTCCGCCTCCTGGGTTCACATCATTCTCTTGCCTCAGCCTCCCCAGTAGCTGGGACTACAGGCACCCGTCTCCATGCCCGGCTAATTTTTTTGTGTTTTTAGTAGAGATGGGATTTCACCATGTTAGCCAGGATGGCTCTCTATCTCCTGAGCTCAGGATCTGCCTGCCTCGGCCTCCCAAAGTGCTGGAATTACAGGCATGAGCAACCGTGCCTGGCCAACTTTTTTTTTTTTTAACAAAGTCTTGCTCTGTTGCCCAGGCTGGAGTGCAGTGGCACAATCTCAGCTCACTGCAACCTTCGCCTCCTGGGTTCAAGTGATTCTCCTGTCTCAGCCTCCCGAGTTGCTGGGACTACAGGCTTGCACTACCACACCCAGCTAATTTTTGTATTTTTAGTAGAGACAGGGTTTCACCATGTTGGCCAAGCTGGTCTTGAACTCCTGACCTCAGGTGATCCACCCACCTCGGCCTCCCAAAGTGCTGGGATTACAGGCGTGAACCACTGCACCTGGTCAGTTTTAAGTTTTAAACATGGGAACTAGCCAGGACTTAGGAGAACTAGGATTCAGTTTGTGAAGCATCACATATGCATTCTTAACATCTTTATCATACTTAGCTCCCCTGAGATATCTAAAAAGCCGTATGGGGGAAGGGGTCTTTGGACTCCAAGCCAAAAAACTCATGAGTAAAAAGAAATTGTGACTAAGGTATTGGGGAGAATACACAGAAATAATTATGTACTTAAGATGAAGCTGAATCAGACTGTCAGAGAGAACATGGAGTGGGGGCTGTCCAAGGACTGTCGTGTAGATTTGGGGTTTGAGATGCAGATGAGCACCAAGGGAAGAATACAGATTTACTGTCAAATCAGTGACTAGGCTGGGCCTCAGACCTGGTGGAAGTATGGTCTCAGGGCACACTTTCTACTAGGCTGAAAGGGTGGACTCATTAATCAGAAAAGCCTTCAAACAAACAAACAAACACCAGAGATCCAAAGGACACATGTATCTGCATTCCAGACCATAATAGAACTACTCGGGCATTTTTCAGGATTAACAAGGTCAATGGCAAAAATAAAACCATATCTAAAGTTCTCTAAGAACATCATAAGGTGGCTAAAAGTAACTAAGACAAGTTGCTAACTGACAAGAAAAAAAATTGAAAAATTAAAAGCAAAATATTGCTGGTAAAGATTTTGACAGGCATTCAGTAAACATTCATGAAATGTTTACCAGTCATTCAATAAACATTCATAAAGTCTTTACTATGTGCCAGACACTACGCTAGACATAAAACCTCTTGAAATAAGCCCCGTACTATCCCTTAGATAGTTTTCAGTCTTGAAAGGGAGATGGGCTTATGCAGAACTCACCATAATTCAATGTGATGGAGAAATGAACAAAGTATGCTTAATATTTAATGACAAAAATGTAAGCCTCGGGATATTTTTTCCTGATCTATATAAAGCTCATCAAGCCAAGAATGGATTTTGCATGTTGAAGTTCAGTGAAATAAATCTGTTACCTGGATAGTAAGGTTGCCTTGATCTGTGTGTAGTGCTATCTCCTGGGGCCAAAGGCTATGCAGCGCCTGCTGAGCATCACTCAAAACATTTCATCACCATGGAATTTTAGAACATTTATCACCTAGGTTTTTCAGAAATCTTGTTTGAACAGAATAGCTTAACAGTCAGACATTATGGAATCAAATGTTTTCAACATTCCTGTTTTTTGGAACTATTTTAGTCACCATTCATGCTCAGTATCACTGCTTTCATACTGTAGCCCCTTGCCACAAAACAATTTCCCAACCATTATCTCACTAGGTCCTCAGAACAATCTCAAGGGAGACAAGGATAAGGCTCTCATTACACAAATAATAAAACTGAGATAGAAAAAAGAGTGAAGGCAGAACTTGAACTTGCACCAGTTGGCTGGCATTTTCTGTTTTCCTAGAATAAATCCTCACCCAAGGGCGACTCACAGTGGAGACAGTGATGTACTAGAGAAATCAAACTAGGCAAAATTTACATTCTCTGGGCCTCAAACATTCTAAATAAATCAAAACCTCATCCCTGAGGCTTTTCCAAGAGAGGGCCTATATAAAAGGGCCACCTGGGACCCTTACTCTAGCCAGTGGGGACTCACGAGGAAGAGCATCTCCAGCACAGCACAAGCTGTAAAGTCTTATTCATGCAGAACCAGCTAAGATTTTATGGAACATAAGTATCCATTTTCTCCAATATTAAAACAAATCATAGAAAAGCATTTAGAGCTCCACAAGCAAACCTAACCCTTACTTAAACAGATTCAAGAATTCAGTAGACACTGTGTTGCATTAGATCTGGAGCCAGGTGCTGGGAATAACGGTGGTCAATTATGCCGAGTGTCTGGCCTGTGGACAGAGAGACTGCTCTCTCTCTCTCTATCTCTCTCTGTCTCTCTCTCTCTATATATATATATATATAATATATATAAACATAGCATATATATATATGCTATGTTAATTTTTGGTAGACTAATGAATGCTAAACTAAACCACAGAAGGAAGAAAGCTTTAGTTCCAATGGATGTTTTTAAATTATAAATAAAGAATTATAAATGCAGGTTCTTGGCCAGTCACCCAGCTCACCTCTCTTTAAGCACATATTAAACCCCATTAGCAATAAAGGGACAGATCATGTAATAGAGGGATTTGAGATCTTTATGGTGGTGCATTACTCTTTTTTCTAAGGAAACCTTCAGCAACTCAATCTTTAAACTCTTATTTCTGTGGATGCCATCTAAGACTTTAGAAAGCATGAGTACCTCACTCACTCTGCCTAGTAGAACTGAGGCTACGGTATGTTAAATGCGTTTTCAACATTTCAGTTGGGCACATACTCCCTCCTCCCCAACAATCTACAGACATATATCTCTAGAACATCTGTAAGCCCAAAGGAAAGCCTAAGCACTTGTGCTGGGTGGAGGTAGGGAGACACAATACAAACCTGAAGGTCTCTGAACTGAGATAGAGGTTAATGATTCACCTGCAAAGACATCTTGAAATTGAGGGTCACAACATTTAAGCAACTCAACCAGGAATAGAGAGTTAATGAATGAGAGAGCTAAGGCTTGAATTCAGTCTACTGACGTCAAGTCTTCCCATTCCTTATGTTGTAGCTGTGAGAAGTGACTGGTAAAAATGGGCTCTTCACCAAAGTCCACCATGGGCTCCCAGTATTCACTAAAAGAAAAATTTCCTACTTTAAAAACAAAGGAGGTTGACCTGAAGCAAGATGGCCAGATAGGAACAGCTCCAGTCTCTAGCCCCCAGCAACACAGAAGACTGGTGATTTCTGCATTTTCAACTGAGGTACTAGGTTCATCTCACTGAGGAGTGCCAGACAATCAGTGCTGGTTAGCTGGTGCAACCCGACCAGTGAGAGCTGAAGCAGGGCGAGGCATCACCTCACCTGGGAAGTGCAAGGGGGAAGGGAATCCCTTCTCCTAGCCAGGGTAACTGCCACACGCAACACCTGGAAAATCGGGTAACTCCCATCCTAATACTACGCATTACCAAGGGTCTTAGCAAATGGCACACCAGAAGATTATATCCCACACCTGGCCAGGAGGGTCCCATGCCCACGGAGCCTCCCTCATTGCTAGCACAGCAGTCTGCGATCTAACTGCAAGGCAGCAGCGAGGCTGGGGGAGGGCCGCCTGCCATTGCTGAGGCTTAAGTAGGTAAACAAAGCCACCAGGAAGCTCCAACTGAGTGGAGCCCACAGCAGCTCAAAGAGACCTGCCTGTCTCTGTAGACTCCACCTCTGGGAACAGGGCATAGCTAAACAAAAAGCAGCAGAAACCTCTTCAGATGCAAATGACCCTGTCTGACAGCTTTGAAGAGAGCAGTGGATCTCCCAACATGGATGTTGAGATCTGAGAACAGACAGACCGCCTGCTCAAGTGGGTTCCTGACCCCTGAGTAGCCTAACTGGGAGACATCATCCACTAGGTGCAGACCGACATCCCACACCTCACATGGAGACGAAGTTTCCAGAGCAAGAATCAGACAGGAACACTCGCTATTCAGCAATATTCTATCTTCTACAGCCTCTGCTGCTGATACCCAGGCAAACAAGGTGTGGAGTGGACCTCAAGCAATCTCCAACAGACTTACAGCTGAGGGTCCTGACTGCTAGAAGGAAAACTAACAAACAGAAAAGCTAACAAACTAACAAACAAACACTCACACCAAAACCCCATCAGTATATCACCATCATCAAAGACCAAAGGCAGCTAAAACCACAAAGATGGGGAAAAAGCAGGACAGAAAAGCTGGAAATTCAAAAAATAAGAGCGCATCTCCCCCTCCAAAGGAATGCAGCTCATCACCAGCAATGGATCAAAGTTGGACGGAGAATGACTTTGATGAGTTGAGAGAAGACGGTTTCCGTCCATCAAACTTCTCAGAGCTAAAGGAGGAATTACGTACCCAGTGCAAAGAAACTAAAAATCTCCCAAGCAAATGCTTAGAGATTTTGTCACAACCAGGCCTGCCCTACAAGAGACCCTGAAGGAAGTACTAAACATGGAAAGGAACAACCAGTACCAGCCATTGCAAAAACATACCAAAACGTAAAGACCATCAATGCTAGGAAGAAACTGCATCAACTAACGAGCAAAATAACCTGCTAATATCACAATGACAGGATCAAGTTCACACTTAATAATATTAACCCTAAATGTAAATGGACTAAATGGTCCAATTAAAAGACACAGACTGGCAAATTGGATAAAGAGTCAAGACCCATCAGTTTGCTGTACTCAGGAGACCCATCTCACAGGCAGAGACACACATAGACACAAAATAAAGGGATGGAGGAAGATCTACCAAGCAAATGGAAAACAAAAAAAAGCAGGGGTTGCAATCCTAGTCTCTGATAAAACAGACTTTAAACCATCAAAGATCAAAAAGACAAACAAGGCCATTACATAATGGTAAAGAGATCAATTCAAGAGGAAGAGCTAACTATCCTAAATATATATGCACCCAATACAGGAGCACCCAGATTCATAAAGCAAGTCCTTAGAGACTTACAAAGAGACTTAGACTCCCGTACAATAATAATGGGAGATTCAACACCCCACTGTCAACATTAGACAGATCAATGAGACAGAAAGTTAACAAGGATATCCAGGAATTGAACTCAACTCTGCACCAAGCAGACCTAATAGACATTTACAGAACTCTCCACCCCAAATCAACAGAATATACATTCTCCTCAGCACCACATCGCACTTATTCCAAAATTGACCACATAGTTGGAAGTAAAGCACTCCTCAGCAAATGTAAAAGAACAGAGATGATAACAAACTCTCTCTCAGACCACAGTGCAATCAAACTAGAACTCAGGACTAAGAAATTCAATCAAAACCGCTCAACTACATGAAAACTGAACAACCTGCTCCTGAATGACTACTGGGTGCATAAAGAAATGAAGGCAGAAATAAGGATGTTCTTTGAAACCAATAAGAACAAAAATACAACATACCAGAATCTCTGGGACACATTTAAAGCAGTGTGTAGAGGGAAATTTATAGCACTAAATCCCCACAAGAGAAAGCAGGAAAGATCTAAAATAGACACTCTAACATAACAATTAAAAGAACTACAGAAGCAAGAGCAAACACATTCAAAAGCTGGCAGAAGGCAAGAAATAACTAAGATCAGAGCAGAACTGAAGGAGATAGAGACACAAAAAGCCCTCCAAAAAAATCAGTGAATCCAGGGGCTGGTTTTTTGAAAATATCAACAAAATTGACAGACCGCTAGCAAGACTAACAAAGAAGAAAAGAGAGAAGAATCAAATTGATGCAATAAAAAATGATAAAGGGGATATCACCACCGACCCCACAGAAATACAAACTACATTCAGAGAATACTATAAACACCTCTACGTGAATAAACTAGAAAATCTAGAAGAAATGGATAATTTCCTGGACACTTACACTTTTCCAAAACTAAACCAGGAGGAAGTTGAATCCCTGAATAGACCAAAAGCAGAATCTGAAATTGAGGCAATAATTAATAGGCTACCAAACAAAAAAAGTCCAGGACCAGACGGATTCACAGCCGAATTCTACCAGAGGTACAAGGAGGAGCTGGTACCATTCCTTCTGAAACTATTCTAATCAACAGAAAAAGCGGGAATCTTCCCTAACTCATTTTATGAGGCCAACATCATCCTGATAACAAAGCCTGGTAGAGACACAATAAAAAAAGAGAATTTTAGACCAATATCCCTGATGGACATCGATGCAAAAATCCTCAATAAAATACTGGCAAACCGAATCCAGCAGCACATCAAAAAGCTTATCCACCATGATCAAGTGGGCTTCATCCCTGGGATGCAAGGCTGGTTCAACACACACAAATCAATAAACATAATCCAGCATATAAACAGAACCAAAGACAAAAACCACATGATTATCTCAATAGATGCAGAAAAGGCCTTTGACAAAATTCAACATCCCTTCATGCTAAAAACTCTCAATAAATTCGGTATTGATGGAACGTCTCTCAAAATAATAAGAGCTATTTATGACAAACCCACAGCCAATATCATACTGAATGGGCAAAAACTGGAAGCATTCCCTTTGAAAACTGGCACAAGACT
Organism: Theropithecus gelada; assembly: GCF_003255815.1. Classification (NCBI taxonomy): domain Eukaryota; kingdom Metazoa; phylum Chordata; class Mammalia; order Primates; family Cercopithecidae; genus Theropithecus; species Theropithecus gelada. The sequence continues at coordinate 24,995,382 of NC_037668.1, forward strand.
GGGATGCCCTGTCTCACCACTCCTATTCAACATAGTGTTAGAAGTTCTGGCTAGGGCAATCAGGCAAGAGAAAGAAATAAAGTGTATTCCGTTAGGAAAAGAAGAAGTCAAATTGTCCCTGTTTGCAGGTGACATGATTGTATATTTAGAAAACCCCACCACATCAACCCAAAATCTTAAGCTGATAAGCAAATTCAGCAAAGTCTCAGGATACAAAATTATTGTGCAAAAATCACAATCATTCTTATACACCAGTAACAGACAAACAGAGAGCCAAATCATGAATGAACTCCCATTCACAATAGCTTCAAAGAGAATATAATACCTAGGAATCCAACTTACAAGGAGTGTAAAGGACCTCTTCAGGGAGAACTACAAACCACTGCTCAGTGAAATAAAACAGGACACAAACAAATGGAAGAACATACTATGCTCATGGATAGGAAGAATCAATATTGTGAAAATGGCCATACTGCCCAAGGTAATTTATAGATTCAATGTCATCCCCATTAAGCTACCAATGACTTTCTTCACAGAATTGGAAAAAACTGCTTTAAAGTTCATATGGAACCAAAAAAGACCCTGCATTGCCAAGACAATCCTAAGCCAAAAGAGCAAAGCTGGAGGCATCAAGCTACCTGACTTCAAACTATACTACAAGGCTACAGTCACCAAAACAGCATGGTACTGATACCAAAACATAGATATAGACCAAGGGAACAGAACAGAGTCCTCAGAAATAATACCACACATCTACAGCCATCTGATCTTTGACAAACATGAGAAAAACAAGAAATGGAGAAAGGATTCCCCTATTTAATAAACAGTGCTGGGAAAATTGACTAGCCATAAGTAGAAAGCTGAAACTGGATCCTTTCCTTAGTCCTTATACGAAAATTAATTCAAGATGGATTAGAGACTTAAAATAATAATATAAAATTATTATATTTTATACCATAAAAACCTAATACCATAAAAACCCTAGAAGAAAACCTTGGTAATACCATTCAGGACATAGGCATGGGCAAGGACTTCACGTGTAAAATACCAAAAGCAATGGCAACAAAAGCCAAAATTGACAAATGGGATCTCATTAAACTAAAGAGCTTCTGCACAGCAAAAGAAACTACCATCAGAGTGAACAGGCAACCTACAGAATCGGAGAAAAATTTTGCAATCTACTCATCTGACAAAGGGCTAATATCCAGAACCTACAAAGAACTCAAACAAATTTACAAGAAAAAAACAAACAACCCCATCAAAAAGTGGGCAAAGGATATGAACAGACATTTCTCAAAAGAAGACATGCATATACCCAACAGACACATGGAAAAATGCTCATCATCACTGGCCATCAGAGAAATGCAAATCAAAATCACAATGAGATACCATCTCACACCAGTCAGAATGGCAATCATTAAAAAGTCAGGAAACAACAGGTGCTGGAGAGGATGTGGAGAAATAGAAACACTTTTACACTGTTGTTGGGATTGTAAACTAGTTCAATCATTGTGGAAAACAGTATGGCGATTCCTCAAGGATCTAGAACTAGAAGTACCATATGACCCAGCCATCCCATTACTGGGTATATACCCAAAGGATTATAAATCATGCTGCTATAAAGACACATGCACACCTATGCTTATTGCGGCACTATTCACAATAGCAAAGACTTGGAATCAACGCAAATGTCCATCAGTGACAGACTGGATTAAGAAAATGTGGCACATATACACCATGGAATACTATGCAGCCATAAAAAAGGATGAGTTCATGTCCCTTGTAGGGTCATGGATGCAGCTGGAAACCATCATTCTCAGCAAACTATTGGAAGAACAGAAAACCAAGCACCGCATGTTCTCACTGATAGGTGGAAATTGAACAATGAGATCACTTGGACTCGGGAAGGGGAACACCACACACCGGGGCCTATTATGGGGAGGGGGGAGGGGGGACGGGGGAGGGTTGGCATTGGGAGTTATACCTGATGTAAATGACGAGTTGATGGGTGCAGCACACCAGCATGGCACAGGTATACATATGTAACAAACCTGCACGTTGTGCACATGTACCCTAGAACTTAAAGTATAATAATAATAATAATAATAATAATAATAATACATTTAAAAAAAAAGTAGATTAGGTTAAATAAATAGGGAGATCTATTCTACAGATTTAGTAAAACAGAGAAAGAGTATACATTTTCCTTTGGTGATATAACTTTCTTATCAAAGACTAGAAGTGGATGTTACAGTTTCTAGATATCATTCTTGAGGCTTTCAAGGATCCTCAAAATAGCTTCAGAATAGGCTGTGCTCCCACCAGAGTCTGGATTTTCTTCCTGTTTGCTCATTTGCCGTCCGTAAGCCATCTCATTTTTTTCCCCATTTGGCTTCTGGACCCCTAGCCTCAATAGCTGCTTCACTCTTGCCCTGGAAATGAGCTTACTCTAGCTTCTTATGGCCTGTGGACCCTTAATGTAACATGTTAGCAGCAGCAGCGTATAGTTTATAAAGCATTTTCATCTGACCCTCACCACATGTCTGCGATATTCATAGAGACAATCTCATCAGCACTTTATCTGTTAGGAAACTAAGGCTCAGAGGAGAGATGGGTAACTCTGATAGGTAGTCAAAGTCATATAGCTGGTGATTGTCAGAATTACTGAAACCCAGGTTTTTGCCCCAATCCTCCTTATTGCACTGTTCTTCTTTGCTTAAGAGAAGTTCCTTTCATTTACTGTGTAGCAACTGAGGTTTACCTGCAGCATTCCTCCATCCTGATAACCCAACACATCTGTATTTAAACATTTTCTGCCTTCTTTGGAAATGACAGCAAAGCATGCCCTCAGGCACGCTGTGTTGTTCCATTATTGTGGCTCAGAGGAGAGTTTTCTAGCTGCTTCCATATTGTCTCAACTTGCCTAAATATAAGGACTTACTCTTTTATCCCCCACTCCCCCGCTCCAATTTCTCTCTAATGTTCCTCTTCTTCTCTTGTACTATTTCCACCTCTTCTTTTTCTTCTATTCTAGAGGCTTTTATCTTTTTTCTTTGATCTTTCATGAGGGACTATCTACAAAGGTATTTTGGGTGGGAGAATTGCTAAGCCACTTCTGGATGATCAATAAGCTTCCAGCTGATTGCTGTCAATAAACCTCACTAAACTGCAACAAGATGGACATTGCATCTTGGTTCTAAACTCTCAGAAAGTTTCCTGCACTGTTCAGACAAGACTGGTCAGTCTTTCATTGCTAATTTCACCCCTGTGTGGTTCCTTCCTTTGACCTTGACCAGCCCAGAGCTGTATCTAGTTTAAGAAATTAAAAAATCTGCTCTCCAAGTGCGCATGCAAATATTTCTATTGTATACCTTTTGGAACTTAAAAGTCAAAAATTTTTCACTTTTGTTTCTCAAGCTTTTTAATTATCTCACTTTTTTCAAAGGAATTGAGGAGTTGAGTGACTAAAGTTTAATTCTATGAACTGGAGATAGGAGGTGGGGAGAGGAAAGGCTTTTAGGATGAAAGTGAAATGTAAGATGAAATGGGGGAAGGAAGGAAAACAATGGAAACTTTTTCAAATTTATTTTTCTAGTCTTTCATTGGATTTGTTAATTTCTTGATTTAGAATGTTTATCCCACAGAACAATTTAGTAGTACTCTAGGCTTTCTGTTACTGTGCAATTTTAGCTAAATTTCTTATTTTCAACCAAACTAGAAATGAATAGATACTACTGTTAGTGTTCAATCTGTACAACTTCTTTTGAAGGTTTAATCAGAAGAAAAGGAGTTTAGAAGTTGTCATTCCATCCTTCAAATCAGAAAAAGCTGGACAAACCAAAAACCAATAACTTTTTTGGACCCATTAGAGAACAGAGGTTGCAAGTCAGGTTGCCATCTGGATATCTGAAGAGATATTATAGCTAAGACACAGCTGAGATCTGCCTCCTTTCAGGAGGCACTGGAGCCATAAACTAGAGTACTCGAATGGCAATTTTGATGAACTGCTGGGAGCTGAGTATGGACTAGCTCGACAGCGAGAAATTCCTGGGGGATCACAGTCTTAGAGGAGCTCCCACACTTTCATGGATTTTGCATACAGGAACCTCACCAGATTCTCATGGTGAAGATTCAAAAAGGATCTCCTCTTGGCTGTGGCAGGGGGAAGGGAAAATTAATCATTGTGAAATACACTCACATCCTTCTCCATAACAAAAGCCTGTATTTCATAGAAAACTAACTTTGCTAGAGTCTTAGGTCAGAAGAAGGGAATCCTTTCCATCCAGTCACCTTTACCCTTTCCATCTTAACTAAGAGGGAAAAATAATCAACAGGGGTCAGGACTTCAAATGAACAGATGGGCAATTCTGCAGGCAGGGAAAGGAGATGACCTGGGGAAAATATACTAAAGGAGAAAAGCATATGATGGTCACAGCTTTGAGACATGGGCCAACTAAAAGACTGAGAACTAATTAGTAGATAATGGAAAACTTCCTCTACTCTAACTTACCACCATACCAACAGGGCTCCAGTATAATAACAGTGGATTACAGCTGAGAGAGTGTCAGATGCAGACTTTTTGAAGAAGAGTACTTATGGGAACCCAAAGTTAAAAGGAGAGACAAAACAAGGACAGTAGAGGAATTTGAAGTCTCTGACCAGATTAGGAATAAAGAGCTTTTTCATCTTGAAAAAGAATATTTTTTAAACCCAGAACTAACATTATACTTAATGGTGAGAAATCAAATTCTTTCTCCCTAAAATCAAGAGCAAGACAAAGATGTTCCCTCTCAGCACTTCTATTCAACATCCTACCAGAAGTTCTAGTTTCTCCAATAAGACAAGAAAAAGAAATAAAAGGTACATAGATTGGAAGAAAGAATTAATGTTGTCTTTACTAACAATTGACATTATTGAATAAACCCCAAAGAATCTACAAACAAAACTTCCAGGACTAATGAGTATGGTAGTGTAATAGAATACAAGTTCACTATATAAAAGTCAATTATTTTTCTGTGCACCGGTAATGAAAAAATGAAATTAGAAATAAATACCACAAATAATAAAATAAACATAAATCTAAACAAAGGTATAGAATTTTAATATAGAAAACTACATAACACTGAATAGAGAAATCAAAGATTATCTAAACAAGTTGAGATATTTCACGTTATTGGATTGAAAGAGTCAGTATTGTTAAGATACCATTTTTTCTCAACGGATTTACAGATTCACACAATGCTAATCAAAATCTCAGCAAGCTGTTTTCTAAATATTGACAAACTGCTTCTAAAGCTTTTATGGAAAGATAAAGGATCTAGAATAGCCAACACAATACTGAACAGAACAAAGTTAGAGAACTGAAAGCTACCTAAATTGAACTTGTATCCAAAATGTACAAAGAACTCTTACAACTCAATAATAGCAAAACAAGTAACCCAATTTAAAACTGAGCCAAAGAACTGAACAGAAACCTCATCAAAAATCTATAGATACACTTTGGGAGGCCGAGGCGGGTGGATCACGAGGTCAGGAGATCGAGACCATCCTGGCTAACAGGGTGAAACCCCGTCCCTACTAAAATACAAAACATTAGCCAGGCTTGGTGGCGGGTATCTGTAGTCCCAGCTACTTGGGAGGCTGAGGCAAGAGAATGACGTGAACCCAGGAGACGGAGGCTGCAGTGAGCCGAGATCACGCCACTGCACTACAGCCTGGGCGACAGAGCGAGACTCTGTCTCAAAAATAATAATAATAATAATAAATCTATAGATAGCAAGTAAGCACATGAATAAATGTTCATTTCTTATTAGGAAAGTGAAAGTTAAAATAACAATGAAATACCACCATATATTAGAATGGCTAAAATTTAAAACACTGACAACTCCAATTGCTGGTGAAGATGTGGTTCAGGAGGAATTCTCAGTCTTTAAGGGTTGGGATGCAACATGGTATAACTACTTTGGAAGAGAGTTGGACAGTTTTACACAAAGATAAACATATTCTTGCCATATGATCCAGTAACCACACTCCTTGGTGTTTATCTAAACGATGAAAAACTTTTGTCCACAAAGAAACCTGCATACAAAAGTTTATAGCAGCTTCTTCATAGTTTGTAAAAATTTTAGTCAACCAAGAAGTCCTTCAATAAGCGAGTAGGTAAATAAGCTGTTGAACACCCACACAATGGAATCCTATTCAGTATTATAAGTAATAAGTTGCTAAACATTTTAAATTTTGACAAAGTTTTAAATTATAATGAAACTCAATGTATCATATTTTTTCATAGATCATAATTTTAGTGTAAAGAACTCTGCCTATACTTATGTGTGTAGTCTACTTTGACTTAATTTTTATTTAAGATGTGAGACTTACATTGAACTTTATTATTATTATTATTATTATTATTATTATTATTATTATTATTGCCTGTGAATATCTAAGTGCTCCAGCATCATTAATTGTTGAACAGGCTATCTTTCTCCATCAGATTACTTTGTAATCTCTCTGAAAAATAAGTAGGATATATTTGTGACTATTTTAGTTTCTCCATTCTGCCCTATTGATCTGTTTATCTATCCTTCTACCAATACCTAACAGTCTTTATTATTATAAATATATAATAAGCTTTAAAATTTGGTAGACTTATTTCTTCACTTTATTTCTCCTTTCCTATATTATTTTTAACTATTCTAGTTCCTTAGCTTTTCCATATAAAGTTTAGAATAATCTTTTCTATATCTACAAAAAAATTCTGAGATATTGATAGAAATTACATTATATCTATATATCAGTTTGGGACGATGTATTCACTATGTGAGTCTTCCAATCCATAAACACATATACCTCATCACTTACTTTGATCTTTAATTTTTTTAATCAGCATTTATAGCTTTGAGTATACAAGTCCTATACATATTTTGTTATACCTACAGCTGTTTCACTGTTTTTCCAGTTGTAAATGGCCTTTTGGTACTAATTTCAGTGCCCATGTGTTCATTACTAGCATATAGAAATACAATTGATTTTTGTAGGTATATGTTATATTTTATGATCCGACTGAACTCACTTATTAGTTCTAAGAGATTTTTGTAGACTCCTTGGAATTTCTACATAGACAATTATGTCTTCTGCAAAGAGAGACATTTTATTTCTTTTTCTCCCAATCTGTATGCTTTTTATTTCCTCTTACTGCCTTATTGTGCTTGCTAGTTACAGCATTGTGTTAATAAAAGGAAGTGGACATATTTACCTTATTTTCAAACTTACAGGTAAAGCAGTCAGTCTTTCATTATTAAGTATAATGTTAGCTGTAGGATTATCATCGTATTATGTCTCTCTTTTTCTCTGTTCAATTTCTTTTCTCAGAAGCCTACCTTAACTGATATTAATATACTCCCTACGGTTTCTTTTAATTAATGCTTGCATGATTATTATTTCCCATTAGTTTATTTTCTACCTGCCTATATTTAAAGTTAATTTCTACTAGACAGCATATATTTAGGTCATGTTATGACATCTACTCTGCAATCTGTTTTGATTTGGTATACCTCGACCATTTATATTGTATGTAATTATTTACATGCTAAGACTTAAATCTGCTATTTTATTTCTTGTTTTCTATTTTTTCTGGGTTTTTTTGGTTGTTGTTTCTCTTTTTTATGCCTTCCTACGGGCAACATGGATATATTTTCAAATTCCATTTTGATTTTTCTGTTTCATTTTAGATGTATATTTTGGTATAGATTTTTAGTGGTTGTGCTAAGTATTATATTATATATCCAAAATTTATCATAATCTATAGGTGTCATCAATTCAGCAGTTTAAGTAAACAGTAGAAACCTTACCTCCATTTATATACTTTTATCCTCCTTCTTTTATAACATACTTGTCTTAAATACTTCCTCTACACAAATTTAAAACCACGTCAACCCTTATAGCACTGTTTTAATTTTTGAATTTTTGTTTTAACCAAACATAATTTTTAAAACTCCAGAGAAGGAAAATCTATTTCATTTACCTCTATTTTCACATTCAATTTTCTTTCTTCCTCCCAGATATTTCAAGCTTCTTTCTGGAACTGTTTTCTTTTTAAGAGAACATTCCTGTCTGGGAGGGAGAGGTATGTCTCATTGCCATTCCTATGTGACTTCCACTGACCCTATGACTGGGTGGTCTTATTACTACTGGCTGGCAATATAAGTCCTGAGATGTAACTCAGCCTCTTGTGACTCCATCCCGGCAGGGGAGGAGCTGGGCACCTCATTACTGCTGGGTGGAGTGGACACGGACGTTCAGAAAGAACTTCTATTGGCCATTCTTTTAGGGTAAGTCTGCTGCCAACAAATTCTTAATTTTCTTTCATCTGATAGTGTCTTGTTTTCCCTTTCATTCCTGAGGGGTATTTTTGCTGGATATAGAATTCTGAGTTGTTTTGTTTAGTACTTTAAAAATGTTGTATTGTTTCCTTGTAACTTTGTGGTTTCTGATCAGAAATTCTCTCCATTTGAGTTTTTATGTTTGGTTGGTTGTTTTTTTGTTTGTTTATTTGTTTTTGGTATAGGTAATTTGTTGTTTCTGTAACTGCTTTTGAAAATTTTCCTTTTTCTATAGCTTTCAGAAGTTGGACTATGATGCATCTTCGTGTGAATTAGTTTTAATTTATCTTGTTTCAGGTTCTCTCAAGTCCTTGAATATGTAGCTTTATGTCTTTTGCCAAATTTGGGAAGTTCTCAGCCTTTAATTCTTTGAATACTTTGAAAGAATTCAAAGAATTCTTTCAGCTCTGTCCTCTTTCTCCTTTGGTTCCAGGAAATCTGTTACACAAATGATACCTCCTTTGTCATATTCTCCCAGGTCCTTGAAGCTCTATTGATTCTTTTCTATTTCATCTGTTTTTCAGACTAGATAATTTCTATTTTTTAATCATCCAATTCACTGATTCTTTCCTCTGTTCCCTCCTGTCTAGTGTTGAGCACATACATTGATTTTTTTTTCAATTCTAAAATTTTCAATTTTCATCTGGTTCTAACTTATATCTTCTTCTTCTTCTTCTTCTTTTTTTTTTTTTTTTTTTTGCTGAGACTTTCTATTTATCTGCTAAGATTTTCTATTCTTGGTTTTAAGCATCTGCATAATTGCTCATGAAGCATTTTTATGGATGGCTGCTTTAAAATCTTTCAGCTAATTCTAACATTTGTATCATCTTGATATTGGTATCTGTTGATTGCCTTTTATCATTCAGTTTGAGATATTCCTGGTCCTTCATAAGATTAATGATTATCTGTTGAAACATAGATATTTTGTATTATGTTATGAGACTTTAGATCTTTTAAAAAATATTCTGCCTTTGCTGGCTTTCTCTGATACTGCTGTTGCAGAAGATGTGCCACCTCATTAATGCCAAGTAGGGACAAAAACCCAGGTTAACCACTTTGTTTCCACTGACAACTGAAGGGAGGTCAATATTCTTATTACTGATGAGTGAGGATGGAAGTTAAAGTTTTTCACTAGGCTTCCACTTAAACCATCCTGGCTGGGAGGGGTAGGTGTGCCTTGTTACCACTCCTGTGTGACCTCCACTGACTTCCACTGACACTATGAGAGGGACGGTCTTATTGTTACTGGCTGGTAGTATAAGTCCTGACACTCAACTTGGCCTCCTCTGACACCACCCCAGCAGGGAAGGAGCAGCACACCTCATTACTGCTGAGTGAAGAAGACATAGAAGTTCAGGCTCCCTATGTTGTCTCTCCTCAACATTTTAAAACCTTCTGCTTTGTGTGACACAGAGCATTTAAGCACTCCAAATCTCTCTTCCAACCAAAATATCCAAATTCACCTTAATTTGGATGACAGGTGAGTGCTTTACTTTAGCATAGTCCAATCTCTTAAAAGAGCAGTTGGAATTACACCTCTCAGTACTTTTTTTTGCCTTAAATTACATATTTGGGTTACTTCCTCTGTAATGGGTTTTCTGATTTTATTCCAATTTTCTTGCTGAGTTTTCACCAAAATTAATCTTAGCCTCTCAGCCTTTAAAAAAAAAAAAAGCAAAGACATCATTTATGAGGATATATGCATATTGGTAATATTACAATAGAGTTTTAATACCCATAGCTTCATTATTAAGATTGTGAACTGCTAAAATCCACCAGAAAATAATTTTTTAAATTTTAAATTAAGTTTTTTAAAATTATCACGTAAGAAAGTTGACTTTTGTGTGTGTGCAATTCTATAAATTTAGCAAGTATTCATTTGTGTAACCAGCACCACAGTTAGGATACAGAACCATTTGATCATCTAAAAAACTCTTTTATTCTATCCCTTCAGTCACAACCCTCATTCACCCCTAGTCCTAACAATTACTGATCTATTCTCTACTACTGTAGTCTTCCCTTTTCAAGACTATAATGTAAATGGAATCATACAGTATGCGACCTTTTGAAATTGTCTTCTTACACTTAGCTTGATACTATTGAGATGCATCCAAGCTGCTGAGTCAATCAACAGTTTGTTCCGTTATAATGCTGAATGTTATTTCATTGTATGGATGTATCTCTTGTTGTTTGTTCATCATTGAAGGAGATTTGGGTTGGCTACAGTTGTTGGTAATTATGAATAGAGGTGCTAGAAACATTAGCCTATTGGGTTTTGTGTGAACATAAATTTTCATTCTATTTGGATAAATAGCAAAGAATGAGGTTTCCATGTCATATAGTGAGTGTATGTTTAATTTTATAAGAAACTGCCAAACTGTTTTCCAGTGGCTGTACCTTTTTTCTTTCCCAATGTGATAATTCCAGTTGTTCTGCATCCTTGCCAGAAGTTGGTAATGTGTTTTTTAAAATCTTTTAGCCATTCTTTTACATGTGTAGTTGTATTATAGAGGTCTTACTTTCTATTTCTTTAATGGCTTATAACACTGAATAGCTTTCCATGTGCTTGTCATCATTACATCTTATGGTGAAGTGTCTGTTCAAATATTTTGACATATTTAACTGGATTGTTTATATTACAAGTCTTGAATTTTGAGAGTTCTTTATATATTCTGGATACAAGTCTATTGTCAGATATATTTTTTCCAAACATTTTATCCTGGCCTATTGCTGGTATTTTCATTCTCTTTACAATTACTTTCACAAAGCAAAAGTTTTTTATTTTGATTAAGTTTGATTTATCAATTCTGTCATTTTTTGGCACCATGTCTTAAAACTCTTTGCCCAATTCCAGTTCAGGAAGATTTTCTCCAAAAAGTTTCATAGTTTTAGATTTACATATAGATCTATAACATATTTAAGTTTATTTTTGAATAAGGTGAAAGTTAGGTCAGGTTTCATTTTCCTATTGAAAAGATTATCCTTTCTCCAATAAATTTTCTTATATTTTCATCAATCGTACATGTTTGTGTAATATTTACCATTGTCATTCTGGAATATAATGTGTCTTTTGTAAGATCTGCCCTCTTCCCATCACATATCTTTGTATTGCTTCGTTTTGTCTCCATTTAATTCACTTATTTCTAGGAATTTTGCTAGAAATTTTTAGCTAGGAATTTAGCTGGAAATAAAGGTTGTATGCTTGAGGCAGGAGAATAGGGTCTGTAGGCAGAGGGATAGGGTCTGTAGAATAGGGTCTGTCGGCTGTTTCATGCCGACTTCTTAGAACTAAATTGAAAGGAAAACCCTAACTTTCCACGCCTAAGTAATGGAAGGACCAGAGGCTTCTGCCTTTGACCTTTTCTGCAGGCAGATGAGAAATTGTCTCTCTGCAACAAATCAGACTGATTGCAGGTCCAGTCTTCCTTTGCAAGTTTGTAACTTCACTCCAGCTTCTGAATGGTTGCTGTCCACTCCAGCTTCTGAATGGTTGCTGTCCACAACCAGTCAGACTGATTGTGGGTGGAGTCTTTGTTTGCATGGAAGGATAACTTTGTAACTTCACCCTAGTCTCTGATTGGCAACAAATCAGATGTTTGCCGCAGGAGTGTGACCTTTGTAACTTCACTTTAGCCTTTGGTTGACTGCTTTCTGCAACCAATCAGACTGATTGCAGGCTACCATTTCATTGACATGAAGTGAGCATGAAGTGGCCAATGGAAAACTTCTAGGGAGTATTTGGACCCAAGAAGATTCTGTATCCTGGCCCTAGAGCCACTGCTCAGCCCGCTCCCACACAGTGGAGTGTACTTTCATTTTCAATAAATCCCTGCTTTCATTCTTTTGTTGCTTCATTCTTTCTTTGCTTTGCTGGGCTTTTTTCCAACTCTTTGTTCGAAACACCAAGAACCTGGACAATTTGCAATCACGACCCTCTACAGGTGACGTGCTGACTGACACTGTGTCTTTGCAGTCTTCTCAAAAGAGTAGAAAAACTTCTCCAAGTGGCATTGCTCTTCATTACATAGAAGCAGAAACAGACATTCTTATTCCTACAGAGCCCATCGTGACAACAGCTGCCCTGCAGCACCTCTTCCAGGCATCACAATGGGAAACAGGAAATACACTGTCCCTTTCCAACCTCTGCCTTCATCTCCCCTCCCCTAGTACAAGTTCCTTCACAGAAGCTCTTTCACATAAAAATTATTTTATGCAAATGGATTCCTGTGGAATTCAACTCTGACAAGTCTGAATCCCAGTGGAAACACAAGTTAGCCTCAAACTGAGAACTTCATACTACATTCAGAATATGTTTTCATGTTTCCAAACTGTCACCAACAATGAGATGACAGGAACCTGAACCAAAAGGATGAGAGTAGAGATGGAAAGTAAATGTTGTTACGAAGGCTAAATCAGAAATTTGTCCCAGATCTAATATGGATCGTGAAGAAGAAGATACAATAAAAGAACACTCTTACCATTCTGAGTGCCGAAAGCAGGAGGTGGTTCCTAAACATGTGAAATTTGGGTGAGTTCAGTTGTAAACATATTGAGTTAGAGATGACTTTAAAGACATTAAGTGAAAATACGTAGCAGAAAGTTGGAAAGATAGATAAGAAGTTCTTAGAATATAAAATAGGGAGCTATCAATATAAGGTGAAAAAGTTAAGCTATGAGAATGAACAATATCTCTGAGACAGAGATTATAGAGAAAGAAAAGCAAAAGGGTGAGGATTTAGCCTTGAAATTAATGAGTAGCATTCAAGTGGTTACTGAAGACCGGGCAAAGAGAGGTGTCAAATGCAAACAGAAAAGAGGTAGTTGAAAAGGGGCAAAGAGTTTTCCTTTGCTGCAGGCACTAAATAAATTTTTGTTTTAATGTAAGGAGTTTTTTGTATATTTGTTTTGTTTTGCTTGCTATTGTTTTTGTGCGTTTGCTCTAGCAGCTGATGCTTAGGAATATCATTCTCTACTTGGCCCTGCTTTATCTTTTTCTATAAGGAAGAAAATAATTTCTGCTCGCTGAGGGGTGGGAAAGCCAGGAGACTAAACTTTTACACTATCACCAACAATATGACATCCTGTAATAATCGTTTTCTAATTTTACCCTTTCAAAAAAAAAAAAAAAAAAGAGAGTATTTCTGCTTTCAGCAGTTTTATTGCTACCAGATATCTTCTGATTAATTATTTGCCTTTATGAATAACTGTTCTTTCCAAAACAATCTAAGAGGCTCCTTATATATTCCAAGACTTAATCAGATTATACACAAAAAGGTTTTCAAATTAAGTATTTAGTTTTCCAATTACAAATTAAAATACTGTAGACCCATTTGGAAAAAATGGGATATTATAAAAAATACATAAAGAAGAATGAATGAATGATTCAAAATCCAACTAACGACATTATAGTAAGAACATTTCTTATAGTTTTTTATGTTGGGATAATAGTTTATATAAAAAGTCACATTTTGCTTTTTCACTTAATAAAGTAAAAGATTTTCTGTATAGTGTTACAGACTCTTCATAAGCATAATATTTAAAGCATGCAAAATAATTCATCATATGTGTGTCCAATATTTATTAGTCATTAGCCAGTTTTTAGCATTTGAATTGCAGTCTAATTTTTTTCAGTACAAAAATATTGTAGAAAATTGTAGTTTCTAATTTTTTAAATCATCAATTTTTTACTCATTCCCACATAAAATAGATTTAATATGAACATCAATTTCGGTTAAATGCAAAAAGGTGATGTTTCACTGCATATGAAATTCCTCGGGTCCTCTCTGCATATGAAATTCCCATGCTGCACAAAAATGGTCCAAAGACTTCTTTCTGGGTAATGAATACAAAACTAGAGTTAATCCTTCTCCTTTGCTGTATTAATCCCAAATCTCTCTTCTCATAACTCTATTTCCCTTTCCTTTTAAAAAAATCCTAATTACTTTAAATTATTTTCTGCCATAAAGTTCACTGGGCTTTGGTTATTTACAGGTATCCTATACAGTGAGAGAATAATGTATCTTCATTGTGTTCAAGTACCCAGATAAATGAACCTGCTGTTATAAGGTATTATCTTAAAGCCTTTCTGATGTTTTTTCTTAGGACTTGATTGCAATGAAATGTTCACACTGGGACTGGGGTACATAGAATAGTAGGCAGAGAGTTATTATTGTGGGTTAAAAATTTGTTGGCCAACAGTTTATAAAATTTTTCAACTAAAGCAATTTTTAAAAACATGTAATCTGAGAATAACATGGTTTCAAAATAAAACTGTGTGGTGTTTACTCTACAAACAACTCCTCCTGCTTCTCTTACTATACCTTGCTAGAGTTCTACTTTTGACCGTCTTACTCTTTGCCTCCAGAGTTGTGGGGCAGATATGCAGTTTGGTCTTTTTGTGGAATCACTGAGCACGAGACATTGGAATTACCTAGTACAAAGGCTTCATTTTATAAGTGAGGTAACTCGATCTTACAAATTTTAAGGAATCTGTCCTACATCATGCAGCTAGCTGGTTCATGGCTGATTTGAAACTAGTATGTTTTCCAAAACACTATGCTACATCATAAAAATGGATAATTACAAGTTAGCTGAAAACATTTCTTCTAGGAGGGTAAATCATTCAGAAAGGGCCGGGCGCGGTGGCTCAAGCCTGTAATCCCAGCACTTTGGGAGGCCGAGACGGGCGGATCACGAGGTCAGGAGATCGAGACCATCCTGGCTAACACGGTGAAACCCCGTCTCTATTAAGAAATACAAAAAACTAGCCGGGCGAGGTGGCGGGCGCCTGTAGTCCCAGCTACTCGGGAGGCTGAGGCCGGAGAATGGCGTGAACCCGGGAGGCGGAGCTTGCAGTGAGCTGAGATCCGGCCACTGCACTCCAGCCTGGGCGACAGAGCGAGACTCCGTCTCAAAAAAAAAAAAAAAAAAAAATCATTCAGAAAGAAAAAATGGGATGACTTTAGGCTTTAATTTAAAAACTGTTTGTAAAGGCATGAACCATACAGAGCAAGAGCATAAATCTGACTCAGGATAAATCCAACCCACTTCAGCCATGGTGATCTTACCTTCAGTGAGAGATGAAAAGAGGGATCTTGAAGCTTGTTTTACCAAATAACTTCAGTTGTATATTAGTCCATTTTCACATTGCTATAAAGAATTGCCTGAGACTGGGTAATTTATAAAGGAAAGAGGCTTAGTTGACTGACTCACAGTTCAGCATGTCTCGGGAGGCCTCAAGAAACTTACCATCATGGTGGAAGGCAAAGGCGAAGCAAAGCACCTTCTTCACAGGGTATCAAGAAGGAGAATGCAGACAGGTGGAACTACCAAACACTTATAAAACCATTGGATCTGGTGAAAACTGACTCACTATCATGAGAACAGCTTGGAGGAAGCCGCCCCCACGATTCAGTTGCCTCCACCTTGTCACTCCCTAGACACTTGGGAATTATGGTGATTATGGGGATTACAGTTCAAGATAAGATTTTGGGTGGGGACACACCCAAACCATACCAAAACCATTTTAATTACAGTTACTATTTTAATAACCTCATCCTCCCCCGTAATCTTGTGCATATATACAAGGCTTGTGGGTTGGGGCATATTTGTCATGGAAAAACAAAACAAAACAAAACAAAACAAAAAAAACTTGTATGTATGTTTCCCAGGATAAAACTTCCAGTATATCCTCAGAACCAATGTTAAATTAATTTTTGTTTTAATGTAAGGAGTTTTTTGTATATCACCCTTAGTTGATTCTCCCCAAAACCAAGAAGATCTTCTCCAAGATGACTTTTTCTTCATTATTATTTATATAACTGGCTAGGACTTTAAAATGACAGTTTGCCTTACTAAAGAAATACAGAAAGAAAAACTAAAGGGAAAACTAAAGGTTCTGCTTTTTTGAGCACCCAACTATGTAAGTCAATAAACATTTAAAAACAAGATCTCTCTATATCTCCCAATACCAAGTATTGTGTTTTGCATAAACCAGTTCACCATTAAATATCTATGGAAGGAGATAAATATTCATGGAAAGGAGAAAAAGAAGGAAAGGGGAGAAGGAAGAAAAAAATATGTATGAGCTATAGACAAAGAAGAAAAAGAAAGAACTAACATAACCGACATCTAACCATTTGTTGGACATTTGGCTTATAGTCTTATTTTATCCTAACAAAGATAATAGGAATTTTATCTATACTTAGCTGATGAAGGAATGAAGTTCAAAGTTCATGTATAGTTGAGGAGCCATGAAGAGAGAGATTCAAATTGCTACCCTTCCAGTTCTCCCTGTCTTCACTATGGTATTTTCCTAGGATCACTGTAACAGCTTCCTGACTCTCCTTGCTTCCACTTTAGCTTCCCTAAAAATAGTAACTGCTCAGCAACCAGAGCCTCTTTAAAATATAAATCAGATTGTGTCACTGTTCCCTGCGTGAATCATTCTAGTGGCTTCCTTTTGCATTTAGAATAAAATGTAAATTTCTTCATAAGTCTAAAAAGCCCTACCTCACCTGGCCTGTACCTCTGTCTCCAATACCCTATCACTCTCACCCTCGCTAGCCTCCAGCCACACTACTTGCCAAGAATACAAGAATACAAAGCCTACACCCAGCCTTGGCCTTTCAACTTCCCAGATTCCTCCTGCCTGAAACGCTTTCACCTGCAGGCCAAATCTGACTCTCCCACTCCTGCCTGTTTTTCTAAATAAAGACTTTCATGGGAGCAGTGGCTCAATTCCAGCACTTTGGGAGGCTAAGGCAGGCAGATCACGAGGTCAGGAGTTCGAGACCAGCTTGACCAACTGAAACCTCATCAGTCAATGTGAAACGTCATCTCTACTAAAAATACAAAAATTAACTGGGTGTGAGGGTGCACACCTGTAATCTGAGCTACTTGGGAGGCTGAGGCAGGAGAATCACTTGAATCCAGAAGGCGGAGGTTGCAGTGAGCCAAGATCACACCACTGCACTCCAGCCTGGGTGACAGAGCAAGACTCTGACTCAAAAAAAAAAAAAAAAAGAGTTATTATTATACAGCCACAGCCATTTCTTTATGTATTATCTGTAGCTGCCCTAAATTATGACCTGTCTGCCTCTATCTGTTCACTTATATGATGTTTCCTTCTAAATTGCTGCTTCCAAAGAGAGGCCTTCTCTGACTACTCAGTCTAAAATACCTCCTTGCCACAAATCTTATCATCCTATTGTTCTTATAGGATTTATTTTACTCATTTATTGATATATTAATTATCTAACTCCTCTTTCTAGAATCTGTGTTCTATGAGAGTAGTAAACCTTACAAGTCTTATTTATAATATTTGCCAGTTACTAACATAGAGTCATCTCTTGATAAATACTTTTAGTAAATGAATATATGATGGAACACTTTGTTTTTATTACTCCAAAACTCAAGATTTTTTATTACATAATGACTCTCTCAAACAACAAAAGAATGTCTGGCCATAGGAAAGGACAATGTATAATTAAGCAATTTTTGTTCAGTTCTGAGGATCTACTTGATATTCAACAGAGACAGGCATCATACCATCTTCAAGAAAACCATAAAGTCTGTGAAACACAGAGTACACATTTGTAGAATACACACTTGTAGAGTACGCTCCAACTTAATGGGCAGTGCCATATGAGATCAACTTATAACCACCAGGCAAAAGCATTTGGAAGGTTTCCATGTGGAGAGGAGTTCGTTCTGGGTTAGCCCTGGAAAACACTTCAAAGTAAGCAGTGTATCTTTTGAGCTCAATAACTTGACTTTTGTCTTTATAGCATTCCCTCTTTCCACTGATGCAATCACTATCCTCCTGCTGATTAATCCTGATATACCCAAACAGTATCAAAGGTGCTATGGTCTGAATGTTGTTGTCCCTAAAATCCGTATGTTGGAACCTAATACCCAATATGATACGGTGGGGCCTTCAAGAAGTGATTAAGTCATGAGTGCTCCACCCTCATAAATGCAATTCATACCCTTATAAAGGATGCTTGAGCAAGCTTCCTTGCCCCTTCTGCCAAGTGAGGACACAGCAAGTGCCATTTATGTGAAACAGGCCCTCATCAGAACCAAATCTGCTAGCGCCTTGATCTTAGACTTCTCAGCCTCCAGAGCTATATGCAATAAATTTCCACTGTTTATAAATTACCCAGTCTAAGGTATTTTGTTACAGCAGCCCAAAAGGACCAAGAAATAAGCCCATGAGAGAGCTACCCAAGCTTCTTATAGCCTTTTCCGATAAAGTTTGCTCATCTTGAGGCTGATTCCTGAAATACCTTTATCTGCTACTAAAAGTTGATTGTAATACACTGATCATGCAAATAAAAAACTGGTACCAAGTCAGCTGATATGTTGCTCCCTACTTGAGAGAGCTGTTCTTGGAAAGCCATTTGCCTTCATTTGGGGTCATTAAAAAACAAGATATTTTAAACCTTTTTGCAAGCCCAGTTACTAACATTACCTCCTGGGTGTCCCTAAATGTATGATATTCTATCAACCAAGTCTTGGGGTAAGAATGGCTCTAATTAGTTGGGACATCTTTAATAACTGTAAAGTGAGTATGTAGGATTAGATAATCTCTGAGTCCCTTCAATTCCAAAAGCCTATGCTTTTATAATGAACTTTACGGACTTCAGAGCAGTGGGAAAGCATATGGAGTATGGACCCTGAATGAAACATCACATTGATGGGAAATAGAATGTTGGTTTTTAGGGGGGAAATGCCTTAATCTTGTTAAGCCATAGTTTCCTAGGTACAATGTAGACATAATAATGCCTGCTTCTTCTGTAGTTATGATAATTGCAATGTGCTAATTGCATATAAAGCAACTTAGAGCTGTAGCTAGCTAATAAATGAAACCTAGTTTTATTATTATTTTTCTAGTGTTCTCAACTCTCAATATATTTATGGTAGTATGATACTGAATATTACATTGGTTATATTCTGATAAAATCATCATCTTAGGAAATGGGACATACTAGAGGTAAATTTCAAAGAACTGGAAGAATATGGAAGAGTTGATATAGTGAGCCAACAAGGATGAGCTCTTGTCTTGGAATTTGGAGAGTTAATTAACACAGCTACACAAATGAACTATGATCTATTTTTGACCTTAAATCAAGAAACTTGTTCTCAAAGGGAGATTATTAAGGACACATTGGGATGGGAAGGGACATAAGTGAGAAAAATATGTGTTGGCCTTGTCTTTAGGCAGATAAACTGCTCTTGTAGTGTAAAACAAGATGGAACCTGCCTTATTACAGCTAAGATTTAGAACGGAAGGTGCAAGCTGCAGGTAGACTATATTAACCCAAATGTGATTAGGAATGATTGTCCTACACTAAGGAGACTCGAGACTTGGTAAAGCTCCTTATTATATTTACCAAATGTCTTAGCATTGAAATCTTTACTTTCTAAACTCATCTAATTTATTCTGTGTAATGAAATGAAGAAATTCATGTTTTCCAAAATTCCTCTTAGGGAGACTTTGTATTTATTCAAAAGAAATTACTTTTTTTGGAGTATGAGACCCTAAGGAAATGCTGAAAGAACACAATACAGCAATTAAATTGTTCCGCTTACTAAAGGGATAAGGAATTTTAACAAGAGTGAATCTTAGAGAAGGAGGAAGGGGCCAGTGAGGCAGGAAGATAGTGGAGACAGGGAGGAAATAGTAGGAGGCAGCTAGAAGCCCTATTCATTGAGTAACAAAGAAGTGATTTAGGAAAATATTAGAAATGACTAATTGGAAGGGGTGTTAGATTTGCTTTAAGGGTGCAATGTAAAGTCCTTCATCTATTTTATTTAACAACTCTTCAAGAATACCATTATCATTGCTTACCCAGGCTTTTGGAGATTATTTTGCAGACTTGAAGAGGTGCCAAGTTCTGTGTTCAGGTTAGTACAGGGAGAAAACAGAATGTTCCAGAGATTCATAACTTAGGGGACAGGGTGGGAGAGCCAATATCAGAGTCAGATGTAGTCATATTTCTTTATGGTTTCTCATAATGTTTTCACTGAATTTTTAAAAAAATACCTCATCTAAACTATAATATGGATAATTAAAACCAGAGAAGCAGGAGAACTTGAAATGTGACAGGAAGACCCTCACAAGAGGGAGACGCAAACTTAGAAGGTAGAGTTCAGGGACTAGTTCTGGCATTAATGTCCAAAGGAAATATAATTAGATTACATATGTAATTTTAATGTTTCTTGTAGCCAAAATTTTTAAATGCAGAAATAAAGAAATAAAATTAATTTGAATAATGTATTTTATTAACTCAATATTTCTTTAAAATATAATTTTATTATTTAATTAGTAAAAAAGTATTAATGAGACATTTTACATTTATTTTATACTAAGTCTTTGAAATTCAGTGTGCATTTTATTCTTATAGAACAGTTCGATTCAGACTCAGCACATTTCAAGTGCTCAGTCTTACCATACTTGATAGCACTGACTTAAATTGTCAATCCTATACATAGTTATATCACAGATGGACAAATTGACAGTAAATCCATCTTTTGAATATTATTGACATGATTTGGGGTTGAAAATTAATACTCTTGATTATGAATAAATGGTTTAAGAAAGAAGACCCAACAGTTATTCAATATTACTACATTTAGATGCTGTAATAAGCAATTCCATATGTTATCACATTTAATCCTTTCAAAAAACATCTGATGAGGGATCGTTATTGAGATGAAAATGGTGGACTTGTGTTCAACATCTACTTCACTCTTCTAGTTTGCTTTTCCAAATGGCAGAGAGTGAAAGGCTAAAAAGTGTGTTTCCTGGACTCCCTTGAAACTACAGTTCTCAAGGTGATTTTGGTTCAATCAATCAGATATATATATGTAAGATTTAGAGGTTGGTAGTAAGACGGAGACTACATATCTTCCCCCCCCACCACCTTTTTTTTTTTTTTTGGCCATTTTTACTGACAAGCTCAGGGATTGATTTTTCAGCAGCAGAACTGAACGAAGGTGCCATCTTCCAGCCTTTCCTTATGGGTATTGAGAAGCAGGACCCTGGGCAATGTTGCTGGAGTAGATTAGAGCAAATGCAGTGCAGCTCCAGAGGCAGCATCTCTCTAAATATGTGAACTTTTGAATTTTGTGGATTTCTAATGCTGGTTGTAATGGTGTACATTGTGGAGCAATCTGCATCCTAATTGTAAAAGAAGCAGGTGTTCCTTTGATGACTCAATTCTGCAGTATGGATGCAGAGGCTTCTCCTCATTGCTCATGCTAGATTCTGTTCCTTTCATCCAATGGTTCTGTAAGCCATTGCCACAGAACATTACACTGATCCACCATATCAGTCACATCATGTTGATCAAACAGGGTGAGTACAATGTGGCTAGCATACTAGAGGGTTTGGTAAGACACACGTACTACAGAGATAAAAAAAAAAAAAAAAAAACCTGTGAACATTCAGAAACTTGTCATTTTGGTTTCAGAAGTCCCGTGGTCAGAGGTATGCCATGACACTCCCTCCAAAGTAAACAAGTTGGTGCATCTCACATCCCTTACCACAAGAAAAAAGGAAGCACAATACTTGATAGGCCCCTTTTCATTCTGGAGGCAGTAAGTTCACACCTAGGTGTAATGCTCTAGCTTTTATATTACATGATAGACTTGCAACTTTGAGTAGAACCTGGAATAGAAGGAGTTCTGCAGCAGATACAGGTTGCAGTGCAATTAGACCTGTCACTTGGGCTATATGATTTAGCAGACCTTATTTTGTTATAGCTGTCAATGGTAGAAAAATATGTAGTGTAGAATATATGGCAAACCCTAGAGGAAGAATCACAACATGGGTCTTCAAGATTCTGTAGCAGGGTTATGCCTTCTACAGCAGAGAATCACACACTTTTGGAAAATCAGCTCCTGGCAAGCTATGAGGCCCTAATAGAGATAGAATGTTTGACAATAATGGACACCAGTGATCATGCATTTAGAATTTTTCTTCATGAAGTAGTTCTTCTTTGACATTCAAAATTATAAAGTCAGGTAGGTCCAGTAACAATTATTCAGAAGATCCACAGTATACATCAGAGACAGCACAAGCAGGACCAGGAGGCATAAACATAAAAGGAAGTTGCATAAATGTGTAAACTAAATCTCCATGTCACCAGCCAGGGTGGTATCTGCATCACCCTTCCTCAGTTCACTGTGAAGGTTCTGCATAGCCAGCTAAAATAAAGAAAATGTACTAGCTTGGTTTGTGGATGCATCAACTCAATATGTGGGTACAAGTCAAAAATAGATGCATTATAGCCTCACTCAAGGATAGCCTTCAAAGATGGTGCAGAAGGAAAGTTTTCCTAATTGGTGGGGCTTTGGATGGTACACCTGATTATTCACTTTTTGCTAAATGAGAAGTGCCCCTACATTACAATATGTGTGGACCCATAAGCATAACAAATAGCTTGATTTGTTGGTCAGGACCCTAAAAGGAAAAGGATTGGAAGACTGCAGACAAGGAAGTCTGAAGTAGAGGCATGTGGATGTATATGTGAGAGTGGACATGAAGTGTGATCCTTGCATTACACATTTGTTACTACCAGGAAGCATCAACCATAGAAGAATCACTAAACAATCAAGTAGATGGAGAGACTCTGCCACTTGATATTAGCCAGCTTTTATCAGTGATCACCTTAGTCCTGATTTGACAGGAACATCTGCAACAGTGGCAAAGGTAGAGGCTATGCATGTATTGCTACTCACTAAGCTTTTGATAACAACTAGCACCTCTGATTATCCAACTGCCAGTAACAGAGACCAATAATGAACTCCAAGTATGGCACTATTTATCAAGGAGACAAACCAGCTATTTATTGGCAAGTTGACTACATTGGGCTCCTTTCTTCCTGGAAGGGTTAGCAGCTTATTCTCACAGGACAGAAACTTACCCTAGGTGATGGTTTGCTTTTCCTGCCTGGAGAGCCTCTATCTGCACCTCTATTAGGGGGTTTACAGACTACTAGATCCTCAAGCATGAAATCCTGCTCTATAAAGCATCCAACCATTGGACCCCCCTTGCAGCAAAGGAGGTGCAGGAGTGGGCCCATGACCATGGGATCCACTAACTGTACCACAAACTGAATAATTTAGAAGCAGCCTGCCTGAGAGGAATTGGAATGACCTGCTAAAGACACAGCTAAAGTACCAGCTTGGAATAAACCATTTGCAAAGATAAGGTGCTTTCTTCCAAAACACAGTATGTACACTGGATCAGAGACATCTGTCTATATGATGCTGTGTCCCCAGTGGGAATAATGCATAGGCCCAAGAAGTAAAAACAGGAAGTAACCCCACTTACCATCATTTCTGTGGGCCCTTGGGAGAATTTGTGCCTTCTCTCTGTTTATTCTGAGCCTTGCAATGTTAAAGGTCATGGTGCCCCCAAAAGGCACACCCTACACAGGACACATCAAGGGTGCCATTGAATTACAACCTATGACTGCCACCTGGGCATTTTGGATTTTTTTATATTCAAGGACTAGCAGGTAAGAAAAGGAATCATCACTGTGACAGCAGGAAGAGGTAGGGATGTTTTTACACAATAGGGACACCAAGGAATAACTGTGGAACTCAGTGATCCATTTAGATTAGATACCTCTTGGTAATTCCTTGACAATTGTGACTGTGAATGTTCAAGTACAGTAACCTCTACCTGTGAAGGATGTGATTACTAGAGACTCAGATATCTTAGGAACAAGGGTTGGAGTGAAACCACAAGTAAGCCACTGATAACTTTAGAAGTGAGAGTTGAAAGTGAGGGGGAAGTTAGAATTAATAGATGAAGAAGAAAATAATAGTATCAGTTGTGGCCCCAAGACAGACTGCAAAGCTGAAGGCTACAGTTTTTCCCACTGACTTCCATTGTCTAGGTTTCTTTTCAGAAAGAAAAGCTTCCTAGAAGCCTTAAAGAGGTACTGCCTGAAGATATATTGAAAATGTATCCATGCTATATAAAGGGTAGACTATTAAAGGTATGGAGATATCCTGTTCAGATTCCCTCTTCAAGAAAGAATTTGTTACCTTTATGCAAAGAATATGGAGAGATAAGTGTCTCAAGATGTTAACACCTCCAAATCCACGGGCGCTTTTGATTCAAGGTCATATTCTTTTGGGGGTCTCCCAGCCACTGACTAAATAAGACTGTGGTACAGTGGCCATTTCTACCAATATGGGATTCCTCTACTAAGTAGTCATCTCTCCAGGGTTCCCCAATGGGCTGGGAGAGACTTTGTCAAATCTACAGCACAGCCTGATCACGCACACTCCCTATCCAAGCCCCCTCCCTTTTGCTTTCATAGATCACTCCACAATAGAACTTTCACGCTCCTATCTCCAACTCAGATTCTGTTTCCTGAAGGACTCAGATGAAACAAAGTGTTACCTTTTTACTTGAAGGTTTTCCTTGGTAGGGAGAAGTATCGTAAACAAATACATACATGTAAAAATAAAACGTTGCACATTATTTTTAATAAAAGAATAAAGAGCAAGGGTAATATAGAGGTGTTTTTATTAATGGGTTGGGCTTGTAAGTCTTCTCTAAAAAAGTGACATGTGAGTAGAGACTTGAATAATGCACAAAAATGTGAGCTATACAGATATCTGAAGAAAGAATGTATGTTTTTGCCTTATATCACATTCAACACAGTGGCTTTTCCAAGTCACCAACTATAGCCCTATTCATTCCATTCTTAGTCAGTGATCTGGTGTCCTACCTTACCAGGAATATTAAGGCATTTTGACATGTGTTCCTTCAAATCTCTGCTCTTGACCAAATGTCTCTCTGTATCTTTATTCTACCTTTGTTGTCCTGTGACCCTCTTTGGGGAAGAAGAGTCTGCTCTCATGGCCAACAGTAAACTCTCCATTTGTAGCTGAAGACAAGCAATGTAGTGCTGTTCTCAACTGCCATGAAAAAATTATGCATTTCTGCCTCCGGGGAACACTGCCATTTTCACAGAGTATGAATCAGAAACTGCTGACGCTTCATAAAATAAGACAAATGACTCTCAGTGCCATATTGCAAAAGGACATGTTCAGTAGACTGTTCATTAATTTATCATTTAGTGAGCACCTGCTTATGTGCCTCATATTAGCAATGATAATAGAAAGATAGCCAGGACCCCAAGTCTTTGGCCAGCTGTGTTCTCCTATAAATTCTTAATAGGGCGTGTTCGGCACAGATTACACTCCAGGAAATTGCATACATTTGTCCCCACATAAAGTCCAGTGTCTGATGACCAGGGCTGGTTCACATGTGCCATCTGAGATTTTCTTCAGCTGGTGAAGATGTAAAGTCTTAGGATAACCTCTTTGACTTTTCCCACCAGGTATACTATAGGAATTCGGCTAGCTGGGGTTTTTCATTTGTTTTCTAATTTGTTTGTTTTAATGAAATAGTAAAAGGAGGGACAAAAAGAAGATGCTAAGAATAAGAACTCAAATCTCCCTAAGGCCCAGAGTACAGTCCAGGCTTCCCTCACTCCAAGAGCTCACTCCAGGCTTCTCTCTGTGCCCTTTCCAGTACTGTTGGCCTGTCCTGATGCAGAAATGCTTCAAAGCCTGGGAAAGTAGGCACTATTGCTGTACCAGCCCCGTTGGAAACAGGGGAGAAGCAATAATGATTTCAATGGACAAAAAAACATGTATCCTCTTTGATCAACCTGTTAAAAGATATACCTGTTTCTTTTACTCCTCCCAACATCAACACTCAATTATAGTGCCCAAGAATCTTTTTGCTCTTATTATAAAGCTGATAATTACTTCTGTTGTCAATGATGTATCCTGCTTTTTATGACCTGTCAGAAAATAAATAATCATATAATAAATAACTGACAAATCATTACATATAAAGTTCAGTATTTTCCATGTCTAAGTGCATCAGAATTTATGTTCAGCTAGTACTCTTGCCATTGTTGTCTAGATAAATTTGGAAGGATTGCCTCCACACACAAACATCACCACTTACACCTTGCACCTCTGGATTCTTCCCAACTCTCACAGGAACTTTGTTCCTGTTCCTGAAATTGTGATTTCCCATCATTGTGAAGACAATAAAAACTTTGGGAGTCATGGTGATGAGCTCTTAAAAAATCTTTATCCTCTCCACAACTGGATGAATTATTCTCTTTCTTTCATCAAGATCAAGTCTGCTACTTGTTCAGAACCCAAATCTAGCACTATAAAACTTCAAAACAATTCTTTCAAGTGTGTAATAATATTCAATGTGTTCTTAAACACAATGTCTGCTATGACTCTCAAAAAAATTTTTTTAATAAAGTGAACATAGCAGAAAGTGTTAGCTCCATTTTATAGGAGAGAGATGTAGTATATATTTTTTGTGAACCTGTCAAATGCCAATTTTTTTCTTCACTGTAACTGCCTTTGCTCTGAATCCATATTGTTTAATTCTCAAAATTTGTCGCTTTATAATGTGACCCTATTTCTGGTCAGAGTTGGCTGAATCAGAAAAGTTTATCAAATCCCAGTTGGATCACTCTGATTCCTTCATTTAGGAATTTGGAACTAGGAAAGAAGTAGAAATTGGGAAGTGAAAATGTAGAGAAGAAAATGAAACAGTAGAGTCAGGGAGTGGTGGGGAAAGATGAAAAGAAACTGTCCATGTAGATTAAACTATAACATTAAATTGATAGCTTTTGTGAGGAAAATAGCCATCTGAACAGAAAAAAAAGAATTAAATAGATTACAGACAGAAATAGAGACAAAAGTGAGAGATAGTGCTAAAACTTCCCAATTCCATCATCTAATGTCTTCTTAAGATATGGCTACATTCTTGCACTTAAGTTTTATGGGATGCTGCTACAATTTACAATGAATTTTTATTTTTCTTAAGCTAGGTCTAATTGATTTCTACATTTGCAACCAACATGAAAAATAAGATTCAAAGTGATTAACAGTACCAAAGATCACCTTGTCTGATAATGAAAACTGAAAAATTCAAAAGCAAAGCCCAGGTCCCCTGACTTCTAGTGAATAAATTATGATTAATTTAACATAATTAATCATAAGTTTATCTCAGAGTTATTTTATCTTAGAGACATCTGTGTAGATCAAGATGGAGCAAAGATAGAAAGATTTGTGCATCACAGTCAAAAGGAGGAAGACAGTCCCAAAATTGAAAACAGCGAAGATGATTGTAAGGTTGAACGTTGACCTCGAAAAGATATGTCTACCGGGAACCTGTGTAGGTGACCTTATTTTGAAAGGGTCTTTGCCAATACAGTTAAGTTAAAGATCTTGAAATGAGATCATCCTGGATTGGGTGGACTTTAAATCCAAAGACAAGTGTTGTCCTCATAAGAAGAGGAGAACATGAGAGAATACTTGAGTATACTTAATGAAATAATTTTCACAGAAAAGAAGTCAATGTGAAAACAGAGGCAGAGATTGGAGTGATGCATCTGCAAGCCAACAAACACCAAGGATTGCTGGAAACACAGAAAGATGTGAGAGAGCCGTGGACTTGACCAGCTCTGTAGAAGCCTTGATTTTGGACTTCTAACCTCCAGAACTGTGAGAGAATAAATTTCTGTTGTTTCAAGTCACCAAGTTTGTGGTCATTTTTTATAGCAGCCACAGGAAACTAATGTAATGCTTAACAATATAAATAAATAGGGAGAATGAAAAGAAATTAGAGAGTAAGAACTAAAGAATACATTATTATAACCTGAGATATTTAAGCTATAAAGTCCATATGAGAAGGCTAGGGTCAGTAGTCACTTGATTCAGGTGTGGTCATCTAGCTTTTATTTAACACTTTGAAAGTGCTGGGGAGACACACTGCTGAGGATACAGGGAGGAGAAGAAAACATTTGACTTCAAGGAGCTCCCAGTTTGTAAGCCTGTGCTGGGGTTGAGTTGTTGACACCCATGCTGCTCAAGAATAATTATCATTCTTAAGTTTTTTGCTAAATTTTATTTCTTTGGAAAAATTTATTGAGAAATTAGTTGTTTTTCTTTTTTCTGTTATGGTCTCATTAGAGAATACATGTCTTTTTTTTTCTTTCCTCATTAACACTAACAAATATGCTATATGCTTCTCCACCATTTCTTTGGAAGCTCTTTGACTGCAGGAGAGTAGTAAGCAGAATTTTTTCCATACACTTCAAAATGAGAAAGGCCACCAAGTGGGAATGGTGAGAGACTGTGGCTTTTGTGGGGAAGCGGGTGGTACAGCTTCAAAGGAGTTCAGTCTCCTAGAGGAGGAACAGGAGAAGATGGGTTGCTTGAAAGAGCTCCATGTCATGGATTCATGGATATCTGCACATTCTTCAAACACAGCACCCCACAAGCAGAGAGATCCCAGAGGAAAACAACTGTATGAATGTCCACAGAGTAAACTCTGTGAAAAGAATCAGTTCAGATTATAATAAAACTAGAACCTGTGAGGGCATCTTTTATTTGTAGTGGCATCAAGGAGAAGTAGACCATGAGATATGAGTTCTCCCACCATACTTTTTCTTTCACTGAAAAAGAAGAATTTATATGATTTACAGACTAACGAGTCAGACTAACATAAGCTGATTAGTTCATTTGCAATTTTAATGAAAAATTCAGTTTCCTATCATGTATATTTTATAGATAAAATGAACAATATATGTTTTATAACTCTTCAAGTGATGGTTACATCTCAGGGTGATTATATAACACTTGAGTATTGTTAATGAAATAATTTTTCTAGGAGGAACTTGTGATAAATAGCTCCAGAAAAACCTGTGACTGTCTCAGAAAGTTTCTTGCTTCTTCTTAACAAATGGAACAAGAAACAGAGTCTCATGCATTTAAATTTCATGTTCTCTTAGTACCTTGTGCTCGCAGTGTCACTAGATTGTGAAAGTTCTTCAACCTCTTCTCACTTACTTTACTAGGGGGACACATTGCAAGTTTTACATGTTAAAGACAGATTGGATTAAGAAAATGTGGCACATATACACCATGGAATACTATGCAGCCATAAAAAAGGATGAGTTTGTGTCCTTTGTAGGGACATGGATGCAGGTGGAAACCATCATTCTTAGCAAACTATCACAAGAACAGAAAACCAAACACCACATGTTCTCACTCATAGGTGAGAACTGAACAATGAGATCACTTGGACACAGGAAGGGGAACATCACACACCGGGGCCTATCGTGGGGAGGGGGGAGGGGGGAGGGATTCCATTGGGAGTTATACCTGATGTAAATGACGAGTTGATGGGTGCAGCACACCAACATGGCACAAGTATACATATGTAACAAACCTGCACGTTATGCACATGTACCCTACAACTTAAAGTATAATAATAATAAATAAATTAAAAAAAAAAATACAAAGAGCCTGACCCTACAGGAATCTTCCTTTCCGGGCTTTTTCATTGTGAGTAGTATATATTTTTATTATTATTATTATTATTATTATTATTATACTTTAAGTTGTAGGGTACATGTGCATAACGTGCAGGTTTGTTACATATGTATACTTGTGACATGTTGCTGTGCTGCACCCATCAACTCGTCATTTACATCAGGTATAACTCCCAGTGGAATCCCTCCCCTCTCCCCCCTCCCCACGATAGGCCCCGGTGTGTGATGTTCCCCTTCCTGAGTCCAAGTGATCTCATTGTTCAGTTCCCACCTATGAGTGAGAACATGCGGTGTTTGGTTTTCTGTTCTTGTCATAGTTTGTTAAGAATGATGGTTTCCAGCTGCATCCATGTCCCTACAAAGGACACAAACTCATCCTTTTTTA
>NC_037668.1:25030534-25033655 GCF_003255815.1 Theropithecus gelada
TCTCATTGGTTTCAAAGAACATCTTTATTTCTGCCTTCATTTCGTTATGTACCCAGTATTCATTCAGGAGCAGGTTGTTCAGTTTCCATGTAGTTGAGCGGTTTTGATTGAGTTTCTTAGTCGTGAGTTCTAGTTTGAATGCACTGTGGTCTGAAAGACAGTTTGTTATAATTTCTGTTCTTGTACATTTGCTGAGGAGTGCTTTACTTCCAATTACGTGGTCAATTTTGGAGTAAGTACGATGTGGTGCTGAGAAGAATGTATATTCTGTTGATTTGGGGTGGAGAGTTCTATAGATGTCTATTAGGTCTGCTTACTGCAGAGATGAGTTCAATTCCTGGATATCCTTGTTAACTTTCTGTCTCATTGATCTGTCTACTGTTGACAGTGGAGTGTTGAAGTCTCCCATTATTATTGTATGGGAGTCTAAGTCTCTTTGTAAGTCTCTAAGGACTTGCTTTATGAATCTGGGTGCTCCTGTATTGGGTGCATATATATTTAGGATAGTTAGCTCTTCCTGTTGAATTGATCCCTTTACCATTATGTAATGGCCTTCTTTGTCTCTTTTGATCTTTGATGGTTTAAAGTCTGTTTTATCAGAGACTAGGATTGCAACCCCCGCTTTTTTTTGTTCTCCATTTGCTTGGTAAATCTTCCTCCACCCCTTTATTTTGAGCCTATGTATGTCTCTGCGTGTGAGATGGGTCTCCTGAATACAACAAACTGATGGGTCTTGACTCTTTATCCAGTTTGCCAGTCTGTGTCTTTTCATTGGAGCATTTAGTCCATTTACATTTAAGGTTAAGATTGTTATGTGTGAACTTGATCCTGCCATTATGATATTAACTGGTTATTTTGCTCGTTAGTTGATGCAGTTTCTTCCTAGCCTTGATGGTCTTTACATTTTGGCATGTTTTTGCAATGGCTGGTACCGGTTGTTCCTTTCCATGTTGAGTGCTTCCTTCAGGGTCTCTTGTAAGGCAGGCCTAGTGGTGACAAAATCTCTAAGCATTTGCTTATCTGTAAAGGATTTTATTTCTCCTTCACTTATGAAACTTAGTTTGGCTGGATATGAAATTCTGGGTTTAAAATTCTTTTCTTTAAGAATGTTGAATATTGGCCCCCACTCTCTTCTGGCTTGTAGAGTTTCTGCCGAGAGATCTGCTGTGAGTCTGATGGGCTTCCCTTTGTGGGTAACCCGACCTTTCTCTCTGGCTGCCCTTAAGATTTTTTCCTTCATTTCAACTTTGGTGAATCTGGCAATTATGTGTCTTGGAGTTGCTCTTCTCGAGGAGTATCTTTGTGGCGTTCTCTGTATTTCCTGGATTTGAATGTTGGCCTGCCCTACTAGGTTGGGGAAGTTCTCCTGGATGATATCCTGAAGAGTGTTTTCCAACTTGGTTCCATTTTCCCCCTCACTTTCAGGCACCCCAATCAGACGTAGATTTGGTCTTTTTACATAATCCCATACTTCTTGCAGGCTTTGTTCATTTCTTTTTCTTCTTTTTTCTTTTGGTTTCTCTTCTCGCTTCATTTCATTCATTTGATCCTCAATGGCTGATACTCTTTCTTCCAGTTGATCGAGTCAGTTACTGAAGCTTGTGCATTTGTCACGTATTTCTCGTGTCATGGTTTTCATCTCTTTCATTTCGTTTAGGACCTTCTCTGCATTAATTACTCTAGCCGTCAATTCTTCCACTTTTTTTTCAAGATTTTTAGTTTCTTTGCGCTGGGTACGTAATTCCTCCTTTAGCTCTGAGAAATTTGATGGACTGAAGCCTTCTTCTCTCATCTCGTCAAAGTCATTCTCCGTCCAGCTTTGATCCGTTGCTGGTGATGAGCTGCGCTCCTTTGCCGGGGGAGATGCACTCTTATTTTTTGAATTTCCCACTTTTCTGCCCTGCTTTTTCCCCATCTTTGTGGTTTTATCTGCCTCTGGTCTTTGATGATGGTGTTGTACTGATGGGGTTTTGGTGTAGGTGTCCTTCCTGTTTGATAGTTTTCCTTCTAACAGTCAGGACCCTCAGCTGTAGGTCTGTTGGAGATTGCTTGAGGTCCACTCCAGACCCTGTTTGCCTGGGTATCAGCAGCAGAGGCTGCAGAAGATAGAATATTTCTGAACAGCGAGTGTACCTGTCTGATTCTTGCTTTGGAAGCTTCCTCTCAGGGGTGTACTCCACCCTGTGAGGTATGGGGTGTCAGACTGCCCCTAGTGGGGGATATCTCCCAGTTAGGCTACTCAGGGGTCAGGGACCCACTTGAGCAGGGAGTCTGTCCCTTCTCAGATCTCAACCTCCGTGTTGGGAGATCCACTGCTCTCTTCAAAGCTGTCAGACAGAGTCCTTTGCGTCTGCAGAGGTTTCTGCTGGGTTTGTTATTGTTTACTGTGCCCTGACCCCAGAGGTGGAGTCTACAGAGACAGGCAGGTTTCCTTGAGCTGCTGTGAGCTCCACCCAGTTCGAGCTTCCCAGCAGCTTTGTTTACCTACTTAAGCCTCAGCAATGGCGGGCGCCCCTCCCCCAGCCTCGCTGCTGCCTTGCCGGTAGATCACAGACTGCTGTGCTAGCAATGAGGGAGGCTCCGTGGGTGTGGGACCCTCCCGGCCAGATGTTGGATATGATCTCCTGGTGTGTCTGTTTGCTTAAAGTGCAGTATTGGGGTGGGAGTTACCCGATTTTCCAGGTGTTGTGTGTCTCAGTTCCCCTGCCTAGGAAAAGGGATTCCCTTCCCCCTTGTGCTTCCCAGGTGAAGCAATGCCTCGCTCTGCTTCAGCTCTCGCTGGTCGGGCTGCAGCAGCTGACCAGCACCGATGGTCCGGCACTCCCCAGTGAGATGAACCCAGTACCTCAGTTGAAAATGCAGAAATCACCGGTCTTCTGTGTGGCTCGCGCTGGGAGTTGGAGACTGGAGCTGTTCCTATTCGGCCATCTTGCTCCGCCCCCCGTGAGTAGTATTTTTTTTTTTTTTTTTTTTTTTTTTGAGACGGAGTCTCGCTCTGTCGCCCAGGCTGGAGTGCAGTGGCCGGATCTCAGCTCACTGCAAGCTCCGCCTCCCGGGTTCACGCCATTCTCCGGCCTCAGCCTCCCGAGTAGCTGGGACTACAGGCGCCCGCCACCTCGCC